>NW_027507764.1:127843172-128340672 GCF_037356315.1 Lithobates pipiens
CAGGATACAAGGTTAGTTGTGCCAGTTGGGCGGAGTGATAGTAATGGAGAAAGTTGGGTACTCCCAAACCCCTATTGAGTTTACTGCAAAGTAAAGTGGTTCTAGAGATACGGGGGGTCTTAGTGCCCCAGATATATTTATATACCCGACTCTGGATCGCCCTGTGGAAATATGAAGGTACTGTAACTGGTAGGACTCTGTAAAGATACAAAAGCTTGGGTAATAGGGACATTTTCACAGCAGCAATTCGTCCCAGCCATGAGACGTGGAGGGGTAACCAATTATTGAGCAGGGAGGACAAGTGCTTTAACATAGGAAGATAGTTGGATTGGAATAGATGGGTGGGATCGCTAGTCAATTTGATACCCAAATATGGAATTGATGAGGGGGACCATTGAAAGGGAAAGTTGCTCTGTATGCATTTCATTTCATCTAAAGAGAGAGATACATTAAGGGCTTTGGACTTCGCCTGGTTAACCTCCAACCCTGAAATCCTAGCGAACTTTGTTAAGAGTAGGTGAAGGTTAGGTAGGGAAATGTGTGGGGAAGTAACAAATAAAAGAGCGTTGTCGGCAAATAGGCAAAGTTTATGAGTAGTGGAAGCTATGTCTAGACCATGAATGTTTGGATTAGATCTAATTAGTGCGGCAAGGGGTTCTATCACTAAAGCGAATATTAGTGGGGATAAGGGGCAGCCCTGCCTTGTACCTCTTCGGATGGGGAAGCACGCTGAACTATAGCCAGAGTACGTCGTATGTATTTCTATTTACTTAGCTGCTTCTATACATGTACATCAGAGCTTGAATTTTTAAATCATTGTGTAAAATAAATATTTTTTATCTAACATTGTTCCTCATTGCTGCTTAAAAACCCCAAGGGGAATTTATTGTATTTTTTGTATAATTGGCTCCATTACAGCCTCACTCAGGTGCTGTGGAGATCAATAATTCTCCCTGGCGAATCAGAGCCATGAGGACACTGTACATCTGGCACGCATGGTGTGATGTCGATGCGCAGACAGCGCTCCACCCCCCCCCCAAGCATCATGAGAGGCGGAGGAAGTGGGGGGGGTGCCTGCAGTGTGCATCGCAGCTCCCGGACTAGATGAGATCCGGGCGACACCACAGGCCATAGCAGTGCATAAATGTAACATTATAATACACCTGATAAGTATGGATAAATTGCCAGAATTGGACTGAGCACAAAGTTACAGCTGATTGGAAAAATATTAAATTTAACTGGGGAATGCTAGCATTAGGCCACCTAAATGCAGGAATGTTAATGGAGAATAAAGTCAGCTAAATGCTATCAAGTGCCTCCATCCCTAAATTGATAATTATAAATGAGGGGAAAAAAGGGGGAAATTTGGGACTTTAATTCAATTGCTACCACGTGCTTCACACAAAGTCCCACCTTCTTGCTCCCTTTTTTTTCAAAATGTAGAAACGACTTGGCCAAATCTGTTTTGTAAATAGCATTTCCAAATTTACAAAGATTTTCAACGTGTTGATTTTTCTACTTATGAATTACAGTCTTTAAATTTCCTTTAAATGCATCTGCTTTACTCTGCCTAGTCATATATTAAACATAATGCTGTAAAAAGGAACAAGAAAATATGGACAGTGTAAAATATGTATCTGTATTTTTTTCTGCTTTATGAGAATGTAAAGATATATTTTTGAATTATTATTGTAGAATAAAGGTTTGAGTTTGTAGATCATATCATTATATAGAATACAGATGTGGGCAGCCTTGCTATTCTTCTGCCCGAGATAAGACACTATGTAGGGTGGGTATGACTTCCTATCATATTGTCTAGCCTATGAACTGGGATGGCTTGATTTTCTGCACTTTTATGGTCAAAGGACAGCTGCAAGGTGTGTGCTTTCTGAACTTGCTTACTATTCTGTATATGGCAGTTGGACTCCAATCATAACATATAAACGTCAAAGTGAAACTAAGTGTATTTTCAGGAAGTACACATTTCAGAGTTATGACTGTAGCAAGAGTTTGTTAGAGTGGGGCTTTGAGGAATAGGAAAGCATGTAATTTCTCCCATTGGACAGTACATGGGCCTAATCGGCCAATTACCATGACACATGTGGGAATGGGGGTAGGGACATCATCCACCTGGGAGAGCTCTAATGCTGCGCAAACACAACCAGACTTTCCAGCAGACTAGGTCTGACGGTCTTCCCGACGGACTTTCGGTTGAGTTCTGACAGACTTTACGAACGAACGGACTTGGCTACACACAAACGGACTAAGTCCATTCAAAAGTCCGTACATTTTGAACGTGATGACGTAAACGGGACTAAACAAGGAAGTTCAATAGCCAGTAGTCAATAGCTTCCCTTGCGTCATATTTGGTCCGTTGGACCAGCACACAGGTTTTCCTGATTTTTAGTCCATCAAAATTGAGTCCATCAGATAGATTTGAAACATGTTCTATTCCTATGTCCATTTGATTTTTTTTTTAACGATCAGACTAGCCCACACACGATCAGATTGTCCGACGTACTAATCCCTTCGGACCTAGTCTGTCAGAAAGTCTGGTCGTGTGTATACGGCATAACACTTTTCCCACATCAGAGCCTACTCAGGGTGAACTCATGGAGGTTGATTTACTAAAGGCAAATAGGTGGTTTACTTTGCAAGTGAATTTTTCCTAATCTTAGTGATTGTAGTGAAAATTCAAGAAAGTTAAATTCAAGCAAGGAGAAAAAAAAACTTTTATTTGCTTGCACATGATTGGATGATGAAAGTCAGCATAGTTTCATCTCATTCACTACGCTAAGGGCAAATTCCCTTGCAAAGTTAAAAATTTCCTTGCTTAGAACAGCCTGTTTGACTTTTTTTATGTCAACCCCATGGAGTGAGGAGGTGGGGAGGTAGAGTGGATTGGTAAGTATATATTTCTTGGGGGAGGCTATCAGGAGACACTGTCTAAGTATAGACAATGATCTGTCTCCTCCCCTAGTCAGTTCCATCCCAATGACATGTATACAGTAATCAATGGCTATTTTTAGCTCTGATCGCTGTATAAATGTCATTGGTCCCAAAATAGTGTCAAAAGTGATTGATCTGTGTGCCGCAATAGAGAGAACAGCGAAATTATTGCATGCACAGCAAATGATTTATTTGTGTAATCTGCACACTAGCAGTTTGCACAGCAGCTAAATAATTGCATGCACAGCAAATAATTTGTTTGCATAGTTTGCACAGTAGCATTTTACACAGCAGCTAAATAATCGCATACACAGTGAATAATTTATTTATGTAGTTTGCACAGTAGCAGTTTTGCACAGCAGCTAAATAATCGCATGCACAGCGAATAATTTATTTATGCAGTTTGAACAGTAGCAGTTTTGCACAGCAGCTAAATAATTGCATGCACAGCAGCAATTTGCATTAGGATTCACCAATAGTATTGATATAATGATTGATTTATTGCACTTTATCTATGAAGTAGAATACATATCAAACAAAGATTTTTCATCTTTGTAGTAATATTTGGTATATAGTTTGCGCTGATCACCTTTTTTATTTATTGTCTGCCGCAATATTGCAGTCCTGATAAAAATCTGTGATCGTCACCAATTATAGTTCTAGTAAAAAAAAAAAAAGAATAAAAATGACATAAATCTATCCCCTATTTTGTAGACGCTATAACTTTTGTGCAAACCAATCAATATACACTTATTGCGATTTTTTTTTTTTTTACCAAAAATATATAGAAGAATACATATCGGCCTAAATTGAGGAAAATTAGACATTTTTTTAACCACCTGCTGCCCACCATATAGCAATATGATCTTGACAAAGTGGGTACAATATCCTGACCAGACATCATATGATGTCACCAGGATATCAAGCCGCGGTGCGCCCCCGGGGGCGTGCATTGCGGCAATCATTGTTGCGTTGTTCTGATCTAAGAAAATAAATAAATAAATAAATAAATAAAATCGGAACAAGGGTGACCCCCAGATTCCGCCCCCCCCATGTGAATGAGTATCGGGTACATTGTACCCCTACCCATTCACCCAAAAAATTGTCAAAATGTTAACAATGACAGTAGACAATTTGGGACAAGTCCTTTATTAAAAAATAAAAATAAAAAACTGTCCCGCAATGTCCATTCGTGTTCGATCACAGTGTCCGATGACTCGATAAAAAATAAAACGAAAAAAAATCTGCCTCCATGGGAGGCTCCTGCTGACTGAAGCTTCTTTGTGATAACAGCTGTTATATAGGTGTGGGCGGGGCCACTCTGTGACTAAACGGGTGACCCCACCGCCTTCTGACAATACGAGATGTGTTACATCACCGGGTGGCCCGGTTTTTTTATCGGGTTGTCGAACGCTGTGATCGAAGATGAATGGACATCGCGGGACAGTTTTTTATTTTTAACCCCCCTTGCGGTATTCGCGAGTCTGGCTCAGGGTGAAAATACTGAACCAAAAGTGGTAACCCCGAGCCAGACTCTGGATCGCTTTGCTGGATCCAGGATGAGTTTACTTACCTTTTCCCCTGGATCCAGTGATGTCCCCCCCGCACTGTGAGCGGCTCGTCCTCTGCTCGATTCATCACATCCCCGGGCTCCGTTCCCTGCGAGCGTTGCGATGCATGGGGACAGAGAACGGCGCCAAATTCAAAAAGTAAAACACACACATTACAGACAGTATAATGTAATCTTACAAATTACATTGTTGTATGTAATTATTTCACATCCACTTTGTCCCTAGTGGTTTCTCCAGTGTCCTGCATGCAGTTTTATATTATAAAAACTGTTCTTTATGCCTGGAAACTGGAGATTGTCCATAGCAACCAAAACTGTCCCTTTACATCAAAAATAGTTTTAGACCAGCTAGAAAACAGTGATAATAAATTGTAATCACTCGCAGAATTGAGTGATAGCAATTTGTGGGGAGATCCGTCAACAAATACTGAAAAGTAATGACAGTGACAATTCTGTAACTGAGCAAATTTCTGTGTTTTTGATTTGATTACATTATTGAATCATTTTTATTATTATTATATTATTATTTGGTATAATTATTTATAATTATTTATTATATTATAATTTATGATTTAATTTTTCAAACTTTATCATACCCGGCATGTCTACTAGACTCTGGTTTGGACAGATTTAAGTGAGTTATTCCTAAGAATTACAGGACTACAATATAAAACGCCAAATTTCCATGCAAAATAATCATACCGATTTCAGTACCTGAAATCTGAAATAATCATACCGCCAGGGAGGTTAATAAAGAATTTGTCCCAAATTGTCTACTATCATTTTTAACACTTTGACAATTTTTTTGGTGAATGGGTAGGGGTACAATGTACCCGATACTCATTCACATGGGGGGAGGGGCAGGATCTGGGGGTCACCCTTGTTCCGATTTTATTTTGGCACAGGGTTCCCCTTAATATTTAGGTCTGGTATGGATTTTGAGGGGACCCCACACAATGTTTATTTAATTTGGGTGCGGGGTTCCCCTTAATATCCATACCAGACACAAATGGCCTGGTAATGGATGGGGGAGAGGGACCCATGCCGTCTTTTTTTCAATGATTTTCATCTATATTGCCGAGACCCGACAATACATTACAGCCGCCACTAGTTTTGAATTACAATTTTTCCTTTAGAAATTTAATTTTGCTGTGGTATTGTTCTAAACACGGAAAACATTTGCTACTTTACAGGCATACTAAGGACACCCCTCAGGCACGATATTTAAAAGAATATTTATTTTTGATGTTTCACTTTAAGCATTATTAAAATCACTGCTCCTGAAAAAACTGCCATATTTAAAACTTTTTTTTGTATTGATACATGTCCCCTGGGGCAGGATCCAGGTCCCCAAACACTTTTTGTGGCAATAACTTACATTTAAGCCTTTTTAAAATTAGCACTTTTGGTTTTTCATGTTAGTGTTCCATAGATTTTAATGTCATTCCATGGCTTTTGAATTTGCCGCAAACGCTGCATATTGTTCGCTGTTTGGCGAACAGGCTAACACCTGATGTTCGAATCATGCCTAATTAACATTGCTCCATGCATGTTATCTTATCACTGGTAATGCTTATCATGCATGCATTTGAGGTTAATTCACACAATTCAATTTTACCACTTCAAGACCCTCTAATGGCAGTACTATGCATAAGTGTGCACTGCATTGGAATAAACAGTCAGGTATGTTGTTGGGTCCATTGACATCAATGTGCCAAAAATGTTTCAAGTGCAATCAAATGCACAAACAGCAGTGTTAATGCCCAATTCCACTTTTAAAACGTTGTTTTTAAATAACCCCTTAGCAGCTTTAAAAATAAGGAATCAGTGGGGAGGAATACTTACCTTCTCTCTGATGCAGTCCCCATGTTCCCCATAGTCTCACATCTCTGTGATACAGAACTGGCACTCTTCTGCTCTGCATCATTCAACCCACTTCTTAAAGGTGCAGGGTGTCATGAACTCATGTCATCATGGTATACTGCATTCTAATACAATATTACAGAGAATATCACTGATGACATCATAGTTATCCACATCATTGAGAGCCACCCAGCTCCAGAGAAAAGGCAAAGAGAGGAATTTCCAACATTACCTGACGAACATGAAGACATCTAAAAAAGATAAGTATGAAGAAGAAAAATGCAAGGTTGTGGGTGGGGTACACTGGAGGTAAGAAGGTGGAGATGGGCTTTCTTAGACCCTCAAAGCTTTCTAATTGATATTTAGACCCCTTTCACACTGGGGCGTTTTTCAGGCGCTTTAGCATTAAAAAAGCGACTGTAAAGCGCTTGAAAGAAGCCTCATCTGCAGTCCCAATATGAAAGCCCAAGTGCTTTAAGAGCCCTTTCACAATGTTAGCACCCGAAAAACGCTCGTAAAGCGCTGCTTAAACTATCATTGCTTTATCAGCGTCTTTCAAGCGTTATTGGGGTGCTTTTAACCCCTGCTAGTGGCCAAATAAAGGGTTAAATGCACCCACTAAACGCTGCTGCCAAAAGCGCTTTTCAGGCGTTTTGCAGGCGCTTCCCATTGATTTCAATGGGAAGGGGCGCTTTAGGAGCTCTGTATTCACCGCTCCAAAAGCGCTGCAAAGAAGCTGCTTGCAGGACTTTTTTTTACGCTCTGCCAGCGCAGCGCTTCAGTGTGAAAGCACTCGGGCTTTTACATTGGGATTGCAGTTGCGGCTTCTTTCAAGCGCTTTACATGCGCTTTTTTTAACGCTAAAGCATCTGAAATACGGTCCAGTGTGAAAGGGATCTCAGTGTGAAAGCACTCAGGCTTTTACATTGGGATTGCAGTTGCAGCTTCTTTCAAGCGCTTTACAGTCGCTTTTTTTAACCCTAAAGCGCCTGAAAAACGCCCGAAAAACACCCCAGTGTGAAAGGGGTCTTAGACTGGCTGTAGCTTCATCCTTTGATGCATGGTTATTAACGGTAGTCCTGTGTATATTGTAGCGGCCATTGAAAGCACTGCAATCAATCTGTGACCAAGCATTATTAGTGTTCAGCCCCCTAAAAACACAAAACAAAAAGTACATCGAAGCCGTAAATGTTTTGTGCAATAAGCGTTTACCTTCAGGCTTACAAGCCTTTGGTAACTGATATTATTTTTTTATTGTATAATTCTGATCTAATAGCTGCCTTTACATCAGTCTGAGTAATGCTTTCTCTGGCTCCCATTTAATATGATCCACCATATGATTATTTCTCTCAAGTACCTAAAATAGTGACTAATACATCCTTTACTGCAAAAACTCTCATTTAAATTTCATAGCGGTGGCATGTATTAGGATTTGATGGATCATCCCAACTGCATGTTAATAACTGCGCTACTTAAAACTCATAAACAGTATGAATAACTGTTTACCTCAAAGTTACAAGGGATTCTGTAACCATTTCTGTGCACTGGAAGCTCCGGGGGTCTTCCGTCTTCGGGGGTCTTCTCGCCGGACTCCTCCGCTATCTTCTTGTAGCTCTTTTGCTAGCGGAGGAGTCCGGCTTTCTTCCTCCCCGCCGCCGGCCTCTTCTCCCGACTTCAGGGGTCTTGTCCCCCTCTTCGGTTCTTCTGCCGGGCCACCGCCCGGTCTTCTGTCGCCGCTGTCGCCGCTGTCGCCGCCGCCTTCCGTTCTTGTTCTTCTTCTTGTTCTTCTTGTTCTTCTCCAGGAGATGTTGACACGTCGCTCTCTCCGGCCGGAATGCCAGAGCCGCGCTGAGCGGCCACTTATATAGTGACAATGGGGCGGTGTCACATGGTATATGTCACATGGGTTGGTCACATGGGTTAATGTCACATGGGGACTATGACATCGTAAGGGGGCGGGGTCACCATGTGACCAACCCATGTGACATATACCATGTGACACCGCCCCATTGTCACTATATAAGTGGCCGCTCAGCGCGGCTCTGGCATTCCGGCCGGAGAGAGCGACGTGTCAACATCTCCTGGAGAAGAACAAGAAGAACAAGAAGAACAAGAACGGAAGGCGGCGGCGACAGCGGCGACAGAAGACCAGGCCACCGCCTCTAAAAGAGCTATAAGAAGGCGCGGTGGCCCGGCAGAAGAACGGAAGGCGGCGACAGAAGAACGGAAGGCGGCGACAGAAGACCGGGCCACCGCCTGCAAAAGAGCTATAAGAAGGCGCGGTGGCCCGGCAGAAGAACCGAAGAGGGGGACAAGACCCCCGAAGACGGAAGACCCCCGGAGCTGTGCAATAAAATATTTTATCTCGTGTGTTGTGTTTTTTTTTGGGTACTTTTATTTTACAGGTGAATGGGTAGGGGTACATTGTACCCCATACTCATTCACATAGGGTGGGGGGCCGGTATCCGGGGGCCCCCTTATTAAAGGGGGCTCCCGGATTCCGATAAGCCCCCCGCCCGCAGACCCAGACAACCAACGGCCAGGGTTGTCGGGAAGAGGCCCTTGTCCTCATCAACATGGGGACAAGGTGCTTTGGGGTGGGGGGGGCGCGCGGCCCCCCCCTTCCCCAAGGCACCCCCCATGTTGAGGGCACGCGGCCTGGTACGGCTCAGGAGGGGGGGCGCGCTCGCTCGCCCCCCTTTCCTGGCCGGCCGGGTAGCGTGCTCGGACAAGGGTCTGTTGTGGACTTTGGGAGGACCCCCACGCTGATTTATTTCGGCGTTGGGGTTCCCCTTTAAGTCCATTCCAGGCGGCGGAGCCCGCGACGTCTCCGTCGCGGGCCCCGCCTACCTGCACACGCGCTCGAAATGAGCGGACTGTTGCCTCGTGTGTGGGCGAGTTCGCTCATTTCAAAAGTTGCGCGGACTTAGTACGACGAACAAAGTTTGCCGTATTTGTCCGCTCAAAAAGTGCCGTGTGTGGGCGTGTTCGTTCATTCAAAAGTTTGAGCGGACTGTTTGACGAACTTAGTTTCGGCAGACAGTCCCCGCGTGTGTACGCGGCCTTAGCCTACTTTTGTTTTATATTGTGAAAGACCATGTTATGCCGAGTAAATTGATTGAAAGAAAGTGAGTAGGTAGTAGAAACTCTACATACGCAACACTTCCTAGTAAAATACATATTACTCTAGTATTCTACTATACTCACAGGGGCGTTTCTTAATGAATAGCAAAGTCTTTGTGTAATATGTGAATCAGTATCCCTTCTCCTAAAGGGTGTGTAGCGGAGATATGTATGTCTTTATCCAAGGCCGCATTTGCAGCGTACTTTCAGGAGTAGAAATTGAAGAATCCTTCGTTTGTTCAATACTTCAATAATAGATGTTTTATTGTTCAGGAAGATAAGCAAAGACAAGACTTACATCTGGTAACATATGGCATCGTTATAGTCTCAGAAGGAGGAAAGGGACATCTGATCTACATTCTCCAAAGTATAGAGTTCTTTCTCTTCCCACCTCTTTCCTCCCTCTCCATAATCCAACCCCATTCTTATACTATTTCATGATGTTATGTCAGCATATCCTAATAACACCCATATTTGCATATATACCTAATATGGTTCAGTCTAAAGATAGGCAGCATAACTCCACCCATTGTCCTGACATAGTAACTAAAAAATAGAAGCACCTACTCAACAAAACCACTCCTCTCTGTACTCTGTGTTGTTCTGTGACCTTCAGAGACCATCACTTATTACCGTACATATAACTTACATATATTTTCAGAAACTTTTATCACTTAAAATATTAATTAACTCAAAAACTTCTAACATTGATACCCAACATGTCACACTTCAAAATTGCGCCCGCTCGTGGAATGGCGACAAACTTTTACCCTTAAAAATCTCCATAGGCGACATTTAAAAAAATTCTACAGGTTGCATGTTTTGCATTACAGAGGTCTAGGGCTAGAATTATTGCTCTCGCTCTACCGATCACGGTGATACGGCACATAGTTTGAACACTGTTTTCATATGTGGGCGGTACTCAATTATGCGTTCGCTTCTGCAGGTGAGCTCGGTGGGACAGGGCGTGTTTAAATTATTATTTTTTCCTTATTTATTTTACTTTTTATTTTTACACTGTTTTTTAAAAAAAAGCGTCACTTTTATTCCTATTACAAGGAATGTAAACATCCCTTATAATAGAAAAAAAGCATGACAGGACTTCTTAAATATGAGATCCTGGGTCAAAAAGACTTCAGATCTCATACTTACACTAAAATGCAATATAAACAAAAAAAAATGGCCCTTTTAAGAGCTATGGGCGGAAGTAACGTTTTGACGTCGCTTCCGCCCTGCAGTGTCATGGAAAAGGGTGGGGGCCATCTTCCCATGCACAGCCATGGGAAGGATCCGATTGCCTCCGCCGCTGCTGACTGCTCCAGTAAGCAGCAGAGGACATCGGATCGTGGTGGGAGGGGGGCCCCTCTCCCGTCACCGATAAAAGTGATCTCACAGCGAATCCACTACAGAGACCAATTTTATCTTGTACAGGACAGCCGGCCGAACACGGTGATACCGGGGTTATGGCAACGATATGCGTCCTCAAAGTAAGTAAATATATCCGCGTGCGGCGGTCCGGAAGTGGTTAAATTAATTAAAGCGATGGAACAGTGGAACTAAAAAATTTTTAGTTTGAAAAAATAAATCTAATTCATAATTCATTTGTTCAACTATATCCTAGGCCAGTGTAAAGATGTGACAAATTAACTATGTATGCAAAGAACTATAGAAAGGGTAATATCGACATGTTAGTTTTTTTTTTTATTATTCTTTTATTTAAAAGTTTCACAGATAAAATACATAGAAAACATAAATCAAAACACATATGTACAAAATAAAATGACATAACATTGGTAAAACATATGTGATAATAAGAAATATATTTTCAGACAACTGTTTACAATATTTACATAACCCACCCACGTCCCTCCCAAAAACCCACCCACCTCCCTCCCAAAACCCACCCACAAAAAACAAAGCACTCATAATATCAACAAAAATAACAATAGCATTCCATAACAATCATAAGGATAACAAGAAAATACAAAATAACAACAATAATAAGAATATTTCATATCAAAAAAGGCAACATGATCATTTCCAAAGAAAAAAACAATAACAACAAAAAAAACAAGATCTACAAATAACCCACTTCCACCCTTCGTGACAAACAACATCAAAACTATCCCTAACATACACTATCCCTCCACCCTATCCCTACACAAACAAACTCACTCCTAAACACTTACTCCACGCTGTCCCTTTATGACCACCTGTACTTACCCTGAAAAAACTGAAAAAAAAGGTTAATCATCAAAAAACAAGAATATCAATAACATAATCCCAAAATACACACTATATACACCATTGCTTCCACTCCCCTAATTTCCATAACATTCGTGCATCACCCTCACCAAGTTTCTTAAAATCATAATATGCATAATTAAAATTTTTTGATTGGACCATGGCCACACATTCTCTCACTTTAACAATCTCCTGCCTAAAAATCTAAATATTACGCACATCCCACAAACATTTCTTAACACAATTCATCACTATCCACAACAATCTCTCTTCATTCCTCCCTAAATCACACAAACCATATAGCACCATCTCATACGTCACCCTATCAACACCAGTCAAACCCTTGACCATCTTCTCCATACTAATCCATACCTTCTTGGCATAGCGACATTCCCAAAACATGTGTACCACCCTCTCAATCCCTCCACACCCCGTCTCGGGCACACCTCGCTATCCACAAATCTTCTTCTCCTCTGAAACTCCCTTGTAGGCAAACACCCATGTACCCCCATCCATGCAACATCCTTCTGTCTATTATCCACTCCCTTACAGCACACGTTCTTCCAGACTCTTACATTTAGCTACTCTCAAACCACCTATCCCCTCCACTTCCTCCCTTCCTTTCAACAACAGCATAACCTTCTTACTCTCACACCACACATCACGCGTCACATCTTGCAAAACATACCACATCAATATCACATACAATTTCGACATGTTAGTTAGTTTAGAAAAGTGTTTAAAAAGCATAAGTAAAGTCATCTGAGGCCTCAAGAGCATTTGCAAAAATGTGCAAGCTTACATTGCACTTGAATTTTATGGCTAACTTACCTCTTATTCTGGTCTTCTCTGGCAATGCAAGGTTTGCAATGCCTCTTGTACTATTGCAGCCACAGCCATCTTCTCAGATCCTTCTTTAACCACTTGCCTACTGAGCACTTAAACACCCCTCCTGCCCAGACCAATTTTCAGCTTTCGGTGCTCTCACAATTTGAATGACAATTACTCAGTCATGCAACACTGTACCCAAATGAATTTTTTGTCCTTTTTTTTCACAAATAGAGCTTACTTTTGGTGGTATTTGATCACCTCTGGGTTTTTTATTTTTTGCGCTATAAATGAAAAAAGACCGAAAATGTTCTTGGTTTCTGTGGTAAAATTATGCAAATTATAATTTTTTCTTCATAAATTGTGGCCACAATTTATACTGCTACATATCTTTGGTAAAAATAACCCAAATTAGTGGATATTATTTAGTCTTTGTGAAAGTTAGAGAGTCTACAAGCTGTGGTGTGAATCATAAAAAATTGATCACATCTGATGTACTGATGGCCTATCTCATTTCTTGCGACCAGAACAAGCCAGGAAAGTACAAATACCCTTTTTTGGAAAGTAGACATTCCAAGGTATTTAGTAAGAGGCATAGTGAGGTTTTTGGTGTTGTCATTTTTTCCCACAATTCTTTGCAAAATGAAGATTTTTTTGTTTTTTATTTTTTTTCCCACAAAATTGTCATTGTAATAGGTTATTTCTCTCACATGGCATAAATACCACAAATGACGCCCCAAAATAAATTCTGCTACTCTTCCTGAGTATTACGATACCACATGTGTGGGATTTTTTCACAGCCTGGCCACTTAGAGAGACCCAACATGCAGGGAGCACCATCACGTGTTCTAGGAGCAAAAATTACACATCTAACTTGTTGACTACCTATTACACTTTTGAAGGCCCTGGAGCACCAGGACAATGACACGTGACACTGACGTGGCACTGATGGCAGATGGCACTAATACGTGGCATTGATGGCACGTGACACTGATGTGACACGGATGACAGATGGCACTAATACGTGGCACTGATGCCACTTGACACCGATGACAGATGGAACTAATATGTGGCACTGATGACACGTGACACTAATGTGGCACTGATGACAGATGGCACTAATACGTGGCACTGATGACAGATGGCACTAATATGTGGCACTGATGACACCTGACACTGATGACAGATGGCACCAATACGTGGCACTGATGACACATGACACTGACAGGTGGCACTGATACATGGCACTGATGACACAAGACACTGACAGGTGGCACTGGGGACACATGGCACTAGGGACAGGTGGCACTGGGGACACGTGGCACTAGGGACAGGTGGCACTGGGGACAGGTGGCACTGGGGACAGATGGCACGGACAGGTGGCACTGGTGACAGATGACACTGTTAGGTGGCACTGGGGACACGTGGCACTGAAAGGTGGCACTGGGGACACATGGCACTGAAAGGTGGCACTGGGGACAGATGGCACTGATAGGTGGCACTGGGGACAGGTCGCACTGGGGACAGGTGGCACAGGGGACAGATGGCACTGATAGGTGGCACTGGGGACAGGTGGGCATGTGTGTGTGTTTCACTGTGTGTGTGTTTCACTGTGTGTGTGTTTTACTGTGTGTGTGTGTGTGTGTGTGTGTGTGTGTGTGTACTCACTGACACTGACGCTGCAGCTGCAGCACGGAAGCTCTCCCTCCTCCTCCATGCTGTCTCTGTGTGAGGAGGAGAGCTGGCGATGAGAGATGATCTCATATGTTTACATATGAGATCACCTCTCATTGGACAGGCTGATCGAGTGCTGAATGGCCACTGTGATTGGCCATTTAGCACGATCTGTGATTGGCTGTGTCCGAGGGACACGGCCAACACAGAACTTCCCCGATGCGCACCCACTGCGGCACGCATCGGGGAAGTAAACAGGAGGACGTCCAGGGACGGCCTCCCGGCAGTTAGCGTCCACTCTATAGCCGTCTTTTGGCTATATAGTGGGCGTGAAGTGGTTAAGCTTGGTGTCTTCTTTCTTTGGTAGTTGGACAGCCACTAAAACTATAAATATCGTACAGTCAGCTCTTATGGCACCTTGCCAAAAGTGTAAACTGCACTGCACATACACTCACCGGCAACTTTATTATGTACACCTTGCTAGTACTGGGTTGGACCCCCTTTTGCCTTCAGAACTGCCTTAATTCTTCATGGTATTGATTGAACAAGGTGTCCTTTAGAGATTGTGGTCCATATTGACACAATAGCATCACGAAGTTGTTGCATCCATGAAGTGAATTTCCCGTTTCACCACATTCCAAAGGTGGATTGAGATTAGGTGACTGTGGAGGCCATTGGAGTACAGTGAACTCATCGTCATGTTGAAGAAACCAGGTGGAGATGAACTTTGTGTGCATTATCCTGCTGGAAGTAGCCATCAGAATGGGCACAATGTCGTCATAAAAAGATGGACATGGTCAGCAACAATACTCAGATAGACCGTGGTGGCTGGACCGCCCACTGTATACTGTATATTTGTCATTACTTTGACAATATATACTGTGGTTTTGGCAGCAAGCTAGCTGCCATAACCCCCTTATTTTTTTAAAGAGTGGGCAATCCTCTTTCACATAAAAGTGGTCTGCTGCCACTTCCCCCACTTACCAGAGCAGGAGAAACGATCTGATCTTGTGGAGTGATGGGCAGGAAGTCGAGTGAGGGCAAGATGGCCCCCCACTCAGCTCTATGCCCTTGGAGGACCGGAGCGACGTCTGATGTCACTTCCGCCTAACTGCCTTAAAGAAACTATTTTTTTATTAGTAAATGTAAAATAACTATTTTTTTTTTTGCTTTTAAGTGTAAATGTGAGCTCTGAGGTCTTTTTGACCCCAGATCTCGCAATAAAGAGGATCTGTCATGCTTATTTTTATTACAAGGGATGTTTTTTGTAATAGCAATAAAAGTGATCAAAATGTTTTTTTTTTAAAGGGACAGTGTAAAAATAAGGATTAAAAAGTAAAATAAATAAGAAAAAAAATGTTAAAGCATCCCATCCCATCCCAAATGCATACGTAAGTTGCATATATATATATGTATACATATGTAAACGGTGTTCAAACCACTACCTTCTCTGAAACTCTAAACAGGTAACCTGTAAATTTGGAGATTTTTAAGTACTGTAGTTTGTCACCATTCCACGAGCATGCACAATCTTGAAGCAGGATATGTTAAGTATCTATTTACTCAGTGTAATATCGTCTTTCAGATCATACAAAATTGGGCTAAATTTACTATTTCTTTATTTTTTGTTTTTTGTAAAAATTTTGTTTCAAACACTGCTGCGCAAATCAGTGCCCATTAGCGATGCCAGTCAGTGCTAGCTATCAGTGCCGCCTATCAGTGCTGCCCATCAATGCCCATCACTGCTGTCAATCAATGCCCATCAGTGTCACCCATCAGTGCCACCCATTAATGCCCATCAGTGTCCATCAGTACCACCTATCTGTGCCGCCTATCAGTGCCCATCAGCTCCGCCTATTAGTGCCCATCAGTGCAACCTAACAGTGCCCATCAGTACTGCTTATCAGTGCTCATCACTGCCATATATCAGTGCCACCTATCAGTGCCCATAAGTACAGCATATTAGTGCCTCCTCATCATCAATGCCACCTTACCAATGCCCACCAGTTCAGTCTATCAGTGCCCATCGGTGCCGCCTCATAAGTACACATCAGTGAAGGAGAAAAAAAAAATTCAAAAATGTTGGTCCTTTTTTTTTTTTTTTTTTTAGTAAAAAATATAAAAACCCAGCAGTGATTAAATACCACCAAAAGTAAGCTCCATTTGTGTGAAGAAAATGATAAAAAAAATGTGTTTGGGTACAGTGTAGCATGACCGTGCAATAGTCATTCAAAGTGCAACCACACTTTGAAAGCTGAAAAATGGCTTGGGCAGGAAGGGGGTGTAAGTGGCCAGTAGGCAAGTGGTTAATAGGGTTCCGAGTTTGGATCTGAACTTTTGCGCTGTTTGAGAATTCTGACGCGACCCAAACTGAGGGGTGTTTGGCCAAACTCTATTTACATCTAATAATTTTTGAGCAATCTAAATAATCAGTAGGAGTTGTATGGATGGGGCTGTGAATATATTATAAATATATATTGTGAATATATTATAAATAAACTGTTTATGCTGCTGTAATCTTATGATGGTTTTGTTTAACTGAAAAAAAAAATATTATTAATTATTGTTATTTTGTGGTTGGTAACTCAAAAGACTGTTTGTTTTTTTTACATGAAGTAGACTATCTAAAATAATTATCTAAAGTATTGTCCCTGGTTGTAAAGTGAATTTATTTTGCACATTTCAAAGGTAAAAGTTGGGACAATTGTCAGCACTGTTCCATTTTGCCCAAAGCCCATTTAAATCGAAGGAGTCACACTCTAATTATAATAAGTCTTGCTCCTTTGAGGTGACAATCTTACCAAAACTAATATATTAGAATATCTTTGGCTTTTCTACTAACTGTAATTATATTTTAGCAGGACGATGTCAAGACGGCTCCATTCTTTCCGTTCTGGGGGTATTTCAAGGAGTAAATCAGAGGGAACATTAATTGATTTTGATGGACAGAATGTGTCAACAAGCAAACCAGGTGAAATCTCTTTTATATGATCTTTTCCAAATACTCATTCACTTTGATATACGAGTGCTTTGGAGTACAAGCAGGTTTCGGGAATGAATTATGCTTGCAATCCAAGATATCACTGTAATGTTTATTGTCAGAGGATTTATGCCATTTTCAGTATCAGAAGTTAGGCTGACTTTGAATGCACCAGTGTCACAAAACTTTCACAGTTAAATGGCCTTTTAAAACAAGTTTAGTGTTTAACCACTTCAGAGCTGGAAGACCAGGCCATTTTTTGTGATACAGCACTGCGTTACTTTAACTGACAATTGCGTGATCGTGCCACGTTGTACCGAAACAAATTTTATGTCCTTTTTTTCCCACAAATAGAGATTTCTTTTGGTGGTATTTGATCACCTCTGTGATTTTTATTTTTTTCACTAGAAACAACAAAAAGACAGACAATTTGGTAAAAAAATACTGTATATATTGTTTACTTTCTGCTACAAAACATATCCAATAAAAAAAATGTAAAAAATCGTTTTTTTTCATCAATTTGGGCCAATATGTATTCTGCTACATATTTTTTTGCTAAAAAAAAATCCCAATAAGTGTACATTGATTGGTAGGCACAAAAGTTATAGAGTCTACAAACTAGGGTGGATTTATGGCTTTTTTTAAAAGTTTTTACTAGTAATGGTGGTGATCAGTGATTTTTAATGGGACTGCGACATTGTGGCAGACTGATCGGACATCAGACACTTTTGGCACTGTTTTGGGAACCAGTGACATTACTACAGTAATCGATGCTACAAATATGCACTGTTACTGTACTAATGACACTGGCAGGGAAGGGGTTAACACCAGAGGTGATCAAAGGGTTAAGTGTGTCCTTAGTTGATGCTTGCTTATTGTGTGGAGGATGAACTAACTGGCTGGACACAGAGATTTATGTTCCAGGAGGAACATAAGATCACAGTGTTCAGCTCTATCAGAACAGCGGTCTGCCTTGTTTACACCGGCGGACCCCCATTCTATCTCTGTGGGGAGCAATTGTGGGTGACCGGCGGATATCACATCTGCCGGACCCACTGATTGTCACCCCCTGTGGCCAATCAGCACGCCTCCAGTGGATTTTGCACGAACTGACATACAGGTATGTTATTTCGTGCAATGGACCCGACCTGACACAGTGTATGTACTGCTGCTGGTCGTGAAGTGGTTAATATCAGCACTTGAAGAAAGACCGAAATAAAGATTTGTCCACACCTGCTGCTTTTCTAACTCTTTACTTGAGCCATAACAAGATGTTCCATCCCACAACACTTTGGAAAACTTCTAAATTTTCAAGATCCCCAAAGCTTCACACAGTCTTTCATAAATACTATATTTCTTCGTCTATGATCCTGTACTTGGGTCCCTTCTCACAAGATTGTTCCCAGATCTGACCCTGAGTGGCCTCTCCTAAATTTTCCTTCACCCTACAGTACTTGGTCACCGTCTGAAACCAACTCTTCCTACACATTTTACCAACTCCCCAGAGGACAATATATGGACTACAGGGAGACTCTTCCCCATGACACACCATTAGGCGGTATTAAACTATACAGAGGTTTAAGCCCTGCCTACAAGCGTGTTGGTTTAATCAATTAATTTTACATAATGGTTGGTGTTGCTAAAGTCTAGGTAGAAGTTTGTCCTTTGCATACATTCTTTCTTAGGCCAGAACATCGGGAGATATATTTATGGGCTCTTGCATGATCTGTTATGCTTTTGAGATGTGCAATTTGGCTTTCTTGAGGCTTAAAAATACCAAATCAATTTTCTGTTATAAATGTTATTAATAATGATCCATACTGAGTGTGGCATTGTATTTTTTATCTTATTTAAATCACACATGTTGATTTATTATTTTAAGGAGGTGCAATTTTGAGCTTCGACATTGAACTGTGGTCAGGCTATGGACATTCAATCTTTAATATAGACACAGGTTAGTAGGGGGCAAGGGGAAATGAGCCACTGAGAAGACTTCATTTACTTCAGTGCCCCTGTTATAGAAATACTTGCTCCTCAGTACCTGCAACTACAGTGGTCAAGTAGAGATTTTTCATTTTGTCCATAGCCTGACCACATGTTCACTTTAAATGTACAAATATGTCCAAGTACAGCCTTTGTTTCATAAACTTTTCCCACTGTGTTTTAATTATTAAATTCTTTTTATTAAATATATTTAAATGCAATCATATTTTTGTAAGTGGACTTCAGACTTATTTTTGGAATGTTCTTATTAACAAATGATTAACTTTAAAAAGGTTGGAATGAATTTACACTGCAGAATGACAACATTCCAGCCCTAATGATTTATTTAGTGCAAAGAACTTTTTGTCAGCTCTTTTCTTGCCAGCATCCATAATACCACAATCTAATATTTAATATGGATTGGATACAGTGAAAATGTGACATAGAAAACTGCTTGCATCAATGCCACTCCATATTAGTTGCTTGTATATTGGCTCTGTCTGCTCTGTTCTCAGCTGTAAAATTCACCATAATGTAAGAAATTCTTCAATTACAATTGTACCAACTGGCAGGTTTGTAAAAATAGAGTGCTGGTAATATTATAAAATGGATTTGCTGCTTTTGAAAGAAACAAATCTTTATATTGGATAATGTGTTAAGTATTATACAAATACAGGTAAAATCAGTGTAGTTACATATTACTGTTATCTACAAACAAAGATGAATTTAATCATGTTTGCTATAGTAACACCGTAAAAAAAGACCAGAATTTTGTGGAACCCTAGGGTTCCTCCAGAGGTTGCTAAGGGTTCCATGAGCTGTGACATTACACCAATGATCTTTTATAACAGGGTTTCTCAACTAGGGTTCCTCCTGAGGTTGCTAGGGGTTTCAGATATGTCTTTCAGATAAGATCCCACTGACACCACAGATTTTTTTTAACTATCTTTAAAGTGGAAGTAAACCCTCCTATCGTTTTCAGCCAAGGAAGCTGCCATCTTGGCCTCCCTTTAATCTTTAACTGCCATGAAGCTGCACATGTGATCAGTTATGACACCAGACATTAGATGGTTTGACAGTTTGGTTGAGAGCACAACCAATGTGACATTTCCGGCATGCCATGTTTTTTCAAACTGTTAGATCGATGGGTTTACTTCCGCTTTAAGTGGATAATTCTTCCTAATGACCACAAGAGTAAAGCCGCGTACACATGAGAGGACTGTCCGTCCAACTTAGTCCGCCGAAACACATTTCAGCGGACAGTCCGCTCGTGTGTGGGCTTCAGCGGACTTTTTCAGCATGCAGTCTGGCGGACTAAGTATTTCGGAATTTCCGTAATATTGTCCGTCCAACTTTGGTTTCAGCGGACAGTCCGCTCGTGAGTAGGCTAGTTGGACGGACTAAGTATGGCGCATGCTCAGAAAGGATTTACACGGCGAAAGGTTGCATTGCTGTGTATTGGACTTCCGATTTCTAGTCCCGTCGTACGTGCTGTACACGTCATCGCGCAAGCTTTCAACGGACTGTTTGTTCATCGTGTGTGGTCAAGTCCGTTCATTCGAAAGTAGGACGGACTGTCTGTCGGATTGTCTGACAGACTAAGTTGGCCATACAGTCCTCTCGTGTGTACACGGCCTAAGGAGTATTCTTCCCACCGACCTTCACACTAATGTATTATGAGTTGTACAGGAGATAAAATAATTTTCAATAGGGGTTCCCTGAAACCAGAATGTTATTTCAAGGGTTCCTCTGTTTTAAAAAGTTTTGTGAAAGGCTGTCTTAAACTAATATACTCTTCTAAAAGTTTTTAAAGTAAACTTGGAACAATACCCTTTAGACAACCAATTGGAAAGAAAAACTGCCTTTTAGAGCCCCATTGTGTCTCCAAAAATGTTAAAAGTAAGCACCAGCTATATAGATTTACTCATACCCACTGCAGTAAACTTCTTGGTGCAATTGAAATTGTGACCTATCAAAGGCCCCCGGTCAATGCCACATGGTAGGTGTAAAGGTATTCCAATGTTCAGATTATTTAAGGGAACAGCAAGTAAAATAAGTGGTATATCCAAGCACCTTATTGTGCCTGCTGTCCTATGCAGATGTTTTTTTTAACCATTTGCCTACCAGGTACTTATACCCCCTTCCTGCCCATTTTCTTTAGCTTTCAGTGCTGTTGCACTTTGAATGACAATTGCATGGTTGTGCAACACTGTACCCAAACACATTTTTTATCATTTTCTTCACACAAATAGAGCTTTCTTTTGGTGTTATTTAATTACTGCTGGGTTTTTTATTTTTTACAAAAAAAAAGAAAGACCAAGAATTTTGAAAAAAAAAAGTTTTTTTACATTTTTCTGTCAGTAAATTTTGTAACTAAGTAATTTTTCGCTTTCACTGATGTGCGCTGATGAGACAGCACTGATGGGCACTAATAGGCTGAACTGATGGGCATTGATGAGGCGGAACTTATGGGCACTGATGAGGCGGCACTTATGGGAACTGATGAGGTGGCACTGATGAGGAGGCACTAATATGCTGTACTTATGGGTGCTGATAGGTGGCACTGATATGTGGCACTGATGAGCACTGATAGGCGGCACTGATGGGCACTGTTAGGTGGCACTGATGGGCACTAATAGGTAGCACTGGTGGGCACTGATAGGCGGCACTGGTGGGCACTGATAGGCAGCATGGATAGGCAGTACTGATGGGCACTGATGGGTGGCATTGATGGGTGACACTGATGGGCATTGATCAACAGCAGTGATGGGCATTGATGGGCAGCACTGATAGGCGGCACTGATTGACAGCACTAACTGGCATCGCTAATGGGCACTGACTGGTGGAACTTGCAGGCACTGATTGCTGCCCCTGGTGGGCACTGATTGCTGGCATTGGTGGGAACTGGTGGGCACTGTATGGTGACACTGTTTTACTATACTGTAATGAGGGCACTGATGATCAGTGCCTTGATTACATTCCTACATGTCCCCCTGCGTGGAGATGCCGCTGATCAGCTTTCCTCGCCACACACTCTGTAACTTGACACCCCCGCGGACATGCGAGAGCCGCCATTCTGGGACGCTGCCATATGACGGCTTCCCAGAATAAGAGCCGCACCACCCCGCTGTCATTTGATGGTGGGCGGGCGGCAACCAGTTAAGCTATGTGGTGTCAATGCAGTTTCACTTTGATTGACAACCTCAGCTCTATTTCTGTGTAGAGGGGGGTGTGTCTCTTCCCTCCAATCAGTTCTCAGCTTTCCTCACTGAGGTTTGCACAGTGTAACTAGAACTTCCCAGCCTCTATGTTCTGAAAGCACAGAAAAACTCTAGAAATTATGCACTTTGAACAGTTGTAGTAAAGAGAAGTCTGCAGATAAACAATTAAGCCTTATTCCAGAGGATGTGATTCAAATGTGTGTATCACCTGAGGCCAGTCACTTCACTGGGTATATATAAAGATTTATAACCACTTTAAGGACACTAGTAAGGAAATCACCACACAAGATTACAGCTTTGATACTTCTTTTGCAACATCTCTTCAGCACTTACAATCCAATAAAGTTATGTACACAATGCTAATTTTACCATAGCATTAAAATGCAAACTTCAGCTTGAGCTGCATATCTGCACTAGTTTTTTGAGTGTGATATCGCTTGTTCCATTGCAATGCAGAGTTTTTGCATCTATTTTGTTATTCTGCCTCTGGACATAAAATATGTTTCAAAACATGTTTACGTTGAAAAACTGTTTTATGTTTGTAATTAGGGATGAAATTTGGATTCCACTGGAAATGATTTTGTTGTGATTTTCCATTATTCAAACTCATCTCAAATGTAAATTTTGAGTAAGTTTGCAGTGAGTGAATTTTGGCTTTCACTCATAATTCTCCATGCATCTTATAGCCATGGCCAGTAGGGACAAAAAAATCAATAATTGAGAAATGGGGGAGACTAGATAAAAGGATGGGTTGAGAGCAGTCGAAGGATCAGCTAGAAAACCATGCTTTATTTCTGTGAACTGCAGTGGTGGGGTACATTTTCTGTGCCCCACATGTTAGGTTCATATTATTATTGCTACAATATATACATATTAGTATCCAAATCACTGGGGGCTTGATTTGAGGGCAACAGACCCTACTTGCTGCAGATCTGTCAATAACTAATGTGCTTTTTTTCTTAAATAATGGGCTGGGGCTTTTGTTATTTTGTGGTGGGTTTGAAAGATATTTTTATGTATTTATATTTTTTTTTTTTGCAAAAAAACACATTGAGCACAATGGGGGTAGTATCTAACAACACATCTGAGGAATTCACACTACTAGCAGGGAAAGGCTGATGCAAGATTAAAAATATACTGCCAAAGTACATTTTAGATGAGGATACACCAGAAAAAAATTAACTTTGATGAACTTTGTGTATTTCCCATGCACCTTTGGAGCTTTATGAAGATTTTCTCCCCCTGTTGTACTTTTTAAATTCTTTTTGCTTTGGCATAGGAACAGGACTGACCAAGACATTGTGCTGCCTGGGTCCAGGAATGAAATGCGGCCTCCCCCCAAAAAAAAAAAATCAAAAAGCCCCTGCATCCATTATTTTATATGATGATATTTAAAACTAAAATGTAATTTTAAACCCTGGACTCTGAATGCAGAATTCAGGAGAACGTTGTGCTCAGATTGCAGGGACCAGGAGTGCATTGTGCTCAGAACGCAGGGATCAGGAGAGTACATTACGTTCAGAGCGCAGGGTTCAGGAGTGCATTATGCTCAGAATGCAGGGATCAGGAGTGTGTTGCACTCTGAATGCAGGGATCAGGAGTGCGCTGCACTCAGAACACAGGGATCAGGAGTGCATTGCGCTCAGAATGCAGGGATCAGGAATGTGTTGCGCTCAGTATGCAGGGATCAGGAGTGCGTTGTGCTCAGAACACAGGGATCAGGAGTGCATTGCGCTCAGAATGCAGGGATCAGGAATGTGTTGCGCTCAGTATGCAGGGATCAGGAGTGCGTTGTGCTCAGAACACAGGGATCAGGAGTGCATTGCGCTCAGAATGCAGGGATCAGGAGTGTGTTGTGCTCAGAATACCGTGATCAGAAGTGTGTTGGGTTTATAAATCAGGGATCAGGAGTGCGTTGCACTCAGAATGCAGGGATCAGGAGTGTGTTGCGTTTAGAATGCAGGGATCAGGAGAGTATGTTACACTCAGAATGCAGGGTTCAGGAGTGTATTGTGCTCAGAATGCAGGGATCAAGAGTATATTGCGCTCAGTATGCAGGGATCAGGAGTGCATTGCGCTCAGAACACAGGGATCAGGATTAAATTGTGCTCAGAATGCAGGGATCAGGAGTGCATTGCGCTCAGAATGCAGTGATCAGGTGTGTTGCATTTAGAATGCAGGGATCAGGAGTGCATAGTGCTCAGAACGCAGTGATCAGGAGTGCATTGTGCTTAGAATGCAGTGATCAGGAGTGTGTTGCATTTATCATACAGGGATCAGGAGTGTGTGTTGCACTCAGAACACAGGGATCAGGAGTGCATTGCGCTCAGAACGCAAGGATCAGGAGTGCGTTGCGCTGTGAATGCAGGGATCAGGAGTGCATTGTGCTCAGAACGCAAGGATCAGGAGTGCGTTGCGCTGTGAATGCAGGGATCAGGAGTGCATTGCACTCAGAAGAAAGCAGGGATCAGGAGTCAGTTTGCCGCCCCTCTCAAAGGGTGCCCCCTGGCAGGACCTGCCCTGCATAGGAAGCCCACAGCATTGCCTGGTTTCCTGTGCTATTTAATTGGTAATTTCTTGTACTGTAGTCACTATTCCCAAGGGACCACAATTGCCTCATCAGCTTCCGTTGACTTCAGTGCAGTTCTCCCCTTACTTTGCGCTAGGCTTTTTTTTTTTTTAATCCACCAAATGCTTGGAAATCAAATAATGAAAATATCACTTAGTGCTATTTTAAATAATTATTTAATAGTCAGTGCAAAACTCATTATTTAATTCATATACACCTCTTTTCTTAAACCTTTGTTCCTGATCTTAACCTTTGCTTTTTATTAAACCCCATTCCGTAGAACACCTGTGGCTAGGTAAATACAATCACCAAAGTACATACATTTCTGGCACCCGATATACGGTCTATTTTTACAATCAAGACAACTTCATCAGCAGTCTTAATCAGGCAACACAGGGATCACTCTACATGCTTCCATAACGAACTCCACTGATAGAAAAGCTAATTTCCCTTGCTAAAATGTGTTATTTGCCACAATGATTATTTTTTAGCTGTGTCATTGTTATGTTTAGATCTCTTTGGCTTTCAATGCTGAAATTAATGATCGTTAAAGTTTACTTAATTGAGCCTAAAATTATTGTCCTTAGCTTGCAGTCAGTGACAAATTTTTTGTGCATGGAAGTCAACTACACTTGCAGAAAATTGCTTTAAAACAAAATGTAATTGCTTCAAGTACAGGATAGTAGGGGTTGCCAAGTTTTGGAAGCTTTGTAATTAAATATTTCTTTCTGAATCCGAAAAAGCCTTTACTAAACTGATAAATTCCACCAATTTTTATAATTAAAAACCACACAAATTAAATTTCCTCACCCCTTAAACTTTAAGAGACATATGTCTTTTACGGGTTTTCATGGAAGTGCCTATTTATTTGGTTGGAAAAGTAGATTAAAGCTATTAACTGGCATTATTACCGCTTCAGGGCCACCATAATGCCAGTAAAGGCATGTCTATGGCAGGGGGCCTGGTTATAAATCTGTCAGGATAGGACCTGGCCATCCAGAATTAATGGCAGCTGTTGTGCTGGGACAATATGTTCATATTGGAGCCTAATGTTTTCTAGCCATTTTTATAAGTCGTTGTAATAGTGGAAAAGCACAGGCAGCATAGAATATTTTTATGTAAGTAAGATAAGATGTACTGAACTTCTAAAGTATACTGATGAAGTTTCTGTAAGCTTGTAGATTGCTGCAGAGGAACACGGGGTTGATGTCAGTAGCAGAAGAGATGAGCATGAGCAGGGCAAAGCCACTGGTATGAAAAAGGGGGAGCTCATGCATATTTGTTTATTTATTTATATATTTATTTATTATAGGTATTTATGCAGTGCCAACAATTTTGCAGTGCTTTACATACAGTATATTGCACATTCACATCAGTTCCTGCCTTCACGGAGCTTACAATCTAAGGCCCCTACCTCACATGCATACATACACAAACTAGGGCCAACTTAGACAGGGGCCAATTAACCTACCACTATTCTTGGAGTGTGGGAGGAAACTGGAGCACCTGGAGGAAACCCAAGCGTGCACAGAGAGAAAATGCAATAGAATATACATATTTCTTTGGTCGTTGGTTAATGCACTTGCGCACCACTTGGCAGCCCATTTACAAGACTTTTTCCCTCCCCCCTTCTTAATGAGTCAATACCTTACTGACACCACCAGAAACATGTCCACAGATATACAATAAGTACCATACTGACAATGCCATAAACATTTGCATTGCGAATGAGGTTGGGATGGAAGGTGGAGTAGGGAGCATGGCTAATAGTGGCACACTGAACCATATTAATGGGCTGAAGGAGAATGACATCTGTACTGGTCAGTACCGGAGTGCAGAAATAATGCTGAGCCCCATTCCTTCTCCAGTGTGTGTGACCTGCAGTCTATGCTTCTTTCACTCACTCCTCAATGTGTATGTGTCTCCCTTTTTTCCTCCACTGCAATCTTACTCACTCGTTTGTGTGAGTCAACTCCTTACCTTGTACACACAATCAGATTTTCCGGCGGGAAATGTGTGATGACAGGCTGTTGGTGGAAAATCTGACTTTTTGTACGATCCATCGGACAATTGTCAGATTTTACGTGGACAAATGTTGGATGGCAGGTTTTAAAATTTTCCACGGACAAATGTCTGTTGTCGGATTTTCTGAGTGTGTGTACAAAAGTCCAAAGTACAAACACGCATGCATGGAAGAAACGATGAGTCAGAAGAGGTCGGTCTTGTAAGCTAGCGTTCGTAACGGAGAATTAACATTTGTGACGTGGCAAATTATGAAATCTTGAAATGCAGAGCACAATTCTCTTCTTTAATGGAATAATAATGAATCTGCTTTTCTGGTGATACTGATGGAGTTATTGCAAACTAATTTTCAAAGACTTTTTTTTCTAGTGATATTAAAAATAATATTATTATGCTTTTTTTTTCATTTGGGAAAATTACTACAACACCATTATCCTGTAGTTTTTAAGATCAAAGATACAACTATGGTGGTGTCCCTTGGCAATTTTAAATATAGCTGCCTACTCCCAAACTGTCATTTGAAGTAAAACATATAGCCAAGTATTATTTTCCACAATTTTTTTTATTGTGCATTAAAAAAAGAAAACAAATAAAATTAGACATATTATCTGCCAATAGAACTTAACCAAAAAGTGCATTCTATGCATCCAAAAATATAGAAAATATACCAAGTAAAATTATTATTATTCAACCAAAAAATAAAATAAAAGCCTCATGCATGTGTCTTGCTTCTTAATATGGAGGGTCAACAATGCCAAGAGTTTTTGAGAGCAGAGGTCCGTCATCCGGAGATAATTTCGAAAATCATCCAGATTATTCTCCTGGAGCTCCCGCAGCAAAGGCATGTGACATAATTGGTCACGATTAATAAAGCAACCAATTTTTGGTTTAAGAACGCCTCCTCCTCCTGTTCCTGGACTGGACTTGGGTCAAAGCAATAACTCCAAGGCCAATTATAAATAAAACGTTATCTCCTCCGATTCCACAACATGTCTGGTTGATGAACAGCCGTTCAGAAATGAACTGAAAAGCAGGAAATGAAAAGTGCAAAATGAAAAGCGTGAATCAACACTCACCAAACTTCTACTAACACAAAAGTAGCAGAAGGAGCCCAAAAGGTGGCACTAAAGAGCTGAAAAACTCAGGTAGTACTTCAGTATGTTCGTGTTTGTTGGCTGACAATTCCTTGCCGTTTGTATGCAAGACAAAATCCAGGCACACGCCTTCGGACAAAAGTCAGAGGTTTTGCCTGCGGAAAATACAATCGGAAAATCCGTTCGGAAAATCCAATTCTCAACCCAGCAGTGCAGGATCATTGTTTGCTAGATTGTAGACAGCTACTCTGCACAGTGTCAAGCATTCTCATGGTGCGGTTGGGCTGGTTGCCAGCACCTTATAACAAAACTACTGTATACTTGCCTCCACTTCAGCAATGCAGTGTGTAGGAGCTCCCTTATTGGCAGCTGACATCTATGGCTGGTCTACTTCCAGGTTCCAATCTTCTGCTTTTGATGATGTCACTTTTGCACATGTGGAGGAGTTCACTCATCTTGACAGATGCTGAGATTATACAATGAGCTGCTAGTGCACTGAGCTGCAGTGTATAGCATGAACAGGCAGGTAAGAATACTTTAATGCAGAAAAGACGTAAGGGTTGATGGGTTGATTTACTAAAGGCAAATAGACTATGCACTTTGCAAAGCAGTCTGCAAGAGCAGTTGCTCCAGATCTTCGTAAATAAGCAGAAGCTCTGCTGACTTCCATCACCCAAACCATGTGCAAGCAAAAATGCAGTTTTATTAATTTTCCTTGCACGCGATTGGGTATTCTTTGCAATGTGAAACTTTACCTCATTTACCAAGTTCTGGAGCAGCTGCACTTGCAGAGTACAGCTGCACTTTGCAAAGTGCACAGTCTGTTTGCCTTTAGTAAATCAACCCCATAGATAGCATTAAAAGCCTGCCTGTCCATAAACTTCTTTTTAAAGTAAAGTTCCTAATTACTTGATCCAATGATCAAATGGTCACTGCAGCTCCAGCTCTTTGAGGCCTAGTGTAATTTAGCATCCAAGTAACATTTGCTTACAGCCACATTACCAACATTACTTATGTAGCAAGGTCATTTACCTCTTTTGGTCTAATGGGAACCTCCAAGGCCAAAGATAGCTGACATCCTTCAATATGTGGTGGGTTGTGAGGCATAGTGGATGCAAAGATGGTGAAAATCATTGGGTGCCAGACACTTCTTGGATGTAAAAGAGGTTTCATTTATTTTGACAGTCCTTTTTATATATTTTGGGGGAAAGAGAGTTAGGGCCAGGGAACCCTTAGTTGCAAACTCAATTGTCAAACTCCGAGATTTGGATAGGAGGACAGCCATGCAGGGAAAGGCCCCAGCAAGGCACCGCTCCTGCACGTGCAGGATTGCTGTCTTCTATGGTGTCTTCTATGGTAACAGTCCTTTAACGGTTCCTCACTCAAACATATCAGTTCTTTCGGCTTCACTACAACTGCTCCTTGTAGTTCTTCAATACTGACCTCCTGTTCTCTCACTACACCCACTGATTCACTGACTATGAATTCTGGTTGGGTCCCTGACTTGATCACTGCCTGAAGTTTCCCGATTCTCCACTGTGCCCTTTGGTGAGAATATGGTTCCGGTACTTGTTTCAGTTAAACGCTGTGGTCCCTGGTAAAGGCGATTGCTCCCTTTGTGGCTACAGCTTCCCTTCTGCCTCCAACTACTGACTGGTTCTCCAGCTGGCAGAACCGTCACTTCTGGTTGGACTGCAAGCCGCAATCCCACCCTGCGCTGCTCTCTCACTTCTGGATAGGCCCTCACACAGCCTAGCAGCCAGATGCCTCCAAAATAGGCCCAATCTCCGGCCTAGCAGTCCAGGGCATACAACACACGTCCACCCAGACAGCTGTCCAGGTGGCACAGAACACAGATCACCTGACCTCACCTGAATATATGCACAGAACACAGATCACCTGACCTCACCCGAATATATAGGCTCTCCCAGCAGGCCAAGGGATTCAAGAAAATCCATGCCCATTGGCTGGGACACCCACATAACCATAACCTGACCTTGGGTTGCTCTTCTCGTATCTAGTACCACCAAGTACCCGGCCACCTAGTGGTAGAAGACAAAAGTGCAACAAGGCCAAGCTTAGGGAGAAATCAGTAGATCCCTATCAATCGACCAAGATAACTACTCTTGGAAAGTAAATTTGTGAGGAGCTCCCTGACTAACTCCAGGGTGCTACACTTAATTTTTCCATGCAGCCAGTGGCGGCCCGCCCATAGGGGGTGCCCGGGCGCCGCCCCCCCCTCTCCTTAGGTGTAAAAAAAAAAAAAGTAAAAAAAAAAAAAAAGTAAAAAAAAAACTAAAATAAAAAAAACGGGCCCTTTAAGACATTAAAAAAAAAAAAAAAAAAAAAGTCATTTAACAATTTAACATAGTGTACTGTGGCGCCGGTCACAGTGCACTATGAGAAGCGCCACGTCCATGCAATCACAAGATTGCATCCATGGCGCTTCATTTGCGGGTTAAAAACCCGCCTTGCGGCGCACTGCAGAACGCCGACTAGCTTCCGCCCGTAAAATCACTGTGATTCTACGGGCGGGAGCATTGTCATTCTTAGACAGGCAGTCACTTCCGGCTTTCGGCTGCTTCACGAAACCCGGAAGTGACGTAGGCAGCTCCGTTCCTTAGCCCGAGCGGAGCTGCCAGACAGTGAGAGGTGAGTCACCGCATAAAGGCTTTCTAGCCTCTACTTTGTGGAGAATGTTCGTGCATTTAGCTGAATGAATGCAAAAAGCTTTCACAGCCAGAAAGGTTTCCCCAGGCCAGGCAACTTTTGCCGTGGCCAATCAGAGAATGAGCTCTGAAGGGGGAACTCCACGCCAAATTTCAGAAAAAAAATTTGACGTGGGTTCCCCCTCCGAGAGCATACCAGGCCCTTAGGTCTGGTATGGATTCCAAGGGGAACCCCCTACGCCGAAAAAACGGCGTGGGGGTCCCCCCCAGATCCACACCAGACCCTTATCCGAGCACGCTACCCGGCCGGCCAGGAAAGGGGGTGGGGACGAGCGGGCCACCCCCCCCCTCCTGAGCCGTACCAGGCCGCGTGCCCTCAACATGGGGGGGTGCCTTGGGGGAGGGGGGGCGTGCGCCCCCCCCACCCCAAAGCACATTGTCCCCATGTTGATGAGGACAAGGGCCTCTTCCCGACAACCCTGGCCGTTGGTTGTCGGGGTCTGCGGGCGGGGGGCTTATCGGAATCCGGGAGCCCCCTTTAATAAGGGGGCCCCGGATACCGGCCCCCCACCCTATGTGAATGAGTATGGGGTACAATGTACCCCTACCCATTCACCTGTGAAAAAAAGTACAAAAAAAAAACACAACACAGGGTTAAAATATTTTATTGCACAGCTCCGGGGGTCTTCCGTCTTCAGGGGTCTTCTCGCCGGACTCCTCCGCTATCTTCTTGTAGCTCTTTTGCTAGCGGAGGAGTCCGGCTTTCTTCCTCGCCGCCGGCCTCTTCTCCCGACTTCGGGGGTCTTGTCCCCCTCTTCGGTTCTTCTGCCGGGCCACCGCGCCTTCTTATAGCTCTTTTAGAGGCGGTGGCCCGGTCTTCTGCTGCTGCTGCTGCTGCTGCCGTCGCCGCCGCCCATTCTTCTTCTTCTTCTTCTCCAGGAGATGTTGCCTCGACGATCTCCCTGGCCGGAATGCCAGGGACGCGCTGCGCTGCCACTTTTATAGAAGAACAATGGGGCGGTGTCACATGGGTTGATGTCACATGGGTTGGTCACATAGGTTGATGTCACATGGCGACTGTGACATCAACCCATGTGACCAACCCATGTGACATCAACCCATGTGACACCGCCCCATTGTCCCTATATAAGTAGCAGCGCAGCGCTTCCCTGGCATTCCGGCCAGGGAGATCGTCGAGGCAACATCTCCTGGAGAAGAAGGAGAAGAAGAAGAAGAAGAAGAAGAACGGGCGGCGGCGGCGGCGGCGGCGGCGGCGGCGGCAGCAGAAGACCGGGCCACCGCCTCTAAAAGAGCTATAAGAAGGCGCGGTGGCCCGGCAGAAGAACCGAAGAGGGGGACAAGACCCCCGAAGTTGGGAGAAGAGGCCGGCGGCGAGGAAGAAAGCCGGACTCCTCCGCTAGCAAAAGAGCTACAAGAAGATAGCGGAGGAGTCCGGCGAGAAGACCCCGAAGACGGAAGACCCCCGGAGCTGTGCAATAAAATATTTTAACCCTGTGTTGTGTTTTTTTGTTGTACTTTTTTTCACAGGTGAATGGGTAGGGGTACATTGTACCCCATACTCATTCACATAGGGTGGGGGGCCGGTATCCGGGCCCCCTTATTAAAGGGGGCTCCCGGATTCTGATAAGCCCCCCGCCCGCAGACCCCGACAACCAACGGCCAGGGTTGTCGGGAAGAGGCCCTTGTCTTCATCAACATGGGGACAAGGTGCTTTGGGGTGGGGGGGCCGCACGCCCCCCCTCCCCCAAGGCACCCCCCCATGTTGAGGGCACGCGGCCTGGTATGGCTCAGGAGGGGGGGGGGCCGCCCGCTCATCCCCACCCCCTTTCCTGGCCGGCCGGGTAGCGTGCTCGGATAAGGGTCTGGTGTGGAACGTAGGGGGTTCCCCTTAGAATCCATACCAGACCTAAGGGCCTGGTATGCTCTCGGAGGGGGAACCCACGTCAAATTTTTTTTCCGATTACATAAGGGGCGTGTTTTATGAGAAGTGGGAGGGGCCAAAATGGTGGGCGGGGTCATGATGGGCGGGGTCTGGCGCCCCCCCATCCAAAAACTTCACCAGCCGCCACTGCATGCAGCCATCAATGTCCTGGCCCATACCCCTGGGGGTACATGCACCACAGATTTGGAACCACTTTATTAGATCATCTGACATTTGGGGCAAGAAAAATTGATTCTAACCAACATTTAACCCTACAAGATGTTAGGAACATTGGATCTAAAGTGCAATTTAGGATTTAATAGGAATGGAAAGCTCTGATATGTTGATTTTAATGGTTGATAAATTTAAATGTTAAAATATTAACTTGGATGAATTGATTATCTGGATTGGGTCATAGAAATTCACTCTACTTATATTAGAGATGGATATACATGTTAATACAAATAACATTATTGAAATGATATAGCTTTCAAATGTTAATCTTTTTTTTAAATGTAGGGACAAAAAAATATATTATGTACAATTGGGCAATAGCATGTAACAGTAGGTAAAGGGCTTAAAGCGGAAGTAAACCCATCGATCTAACAGTATGAAAAAACAGTTACAGTGCCTTGCGAAACTATTCGGCCCCCTTGAACTTTTCAACCTTTTGCCACATTTCAGGCTTCAAACATAAAGATATAAAATTTTATTTTTTGTGAAGAATCACCAACACGTGGGACACAATTGTGAAGTGGAACGAAATCTATTGGATTGTTGAAACTTTTTTAACTAATAAAAAAATGAAAAGTGGGGCGTGCAAAATTATTCGGCCCCTTTACTTTCAGTGCAGCAAACTCACTCCAGAAGTTCAGCGAGGATCTCTGAATGATCCAATGTTGTCCTAAATGACTGATGGTGATAAATAGAATCCACCTGTGTGTAATCAAGTCTCTGTATAAATGCCGGAAATGTTAACTGTCACATTGGTTGTGCTCTCAACCAAACTGTCAAACCATCCAATTGCTGGTGTCATAACTGATCACATGTGCAGCTTCATGGCAGTTAAAGATCAAAAGGGAGGCCAAGATGGTAGCTTCCTTGGCTGAAAATGATAGGAGGGTTTACTTCCACTTTAAGCTATCATGTAAGTAGGGGTCCAGTTAATACCGCTTGCAACTCATTTTGTGCTAATTGTTGTAGTATTGAATTTACTCAGCTTAAGTATGATACATTCTAAAGTAATTTAGTGGGACTTTCTGTGGCTGTACAAACCATTTACATGGTCAAAGAGACAACACAGGATGGATGTTAGAAAGAATATAGACATCACTTACATTTGTTTTGTGGCCTTGCTACTTCCATGGTCTAACCTTCATTGAGTTTAAAAACCATTTACATTTCCTTATGTCTTCATGTGACAAGGTCTCTTTGCTAATGTTTAAGAGAGTTTTGCAAGGCTTTGAGAACAGCAGAGGAAGCAATATTATCTGTAGAGCATGCTTCATCTCAAACCTATGCAGACAAATCTCTGGTGAAGGCTAAGAGCAGAATGTTCAAATAAGGCTTCATGTACACAGAACGTTTGGAAACCTCTTCTGAATGCTGGAAACTTGACAGCTGGTAACCAACATTTAAAAATGTCAGTTTTGCCGCTTTTACATACCACATTTATGCGCATTTATGAGCGTTTGCGTTAAGAAGTGTTTTTTAAAGATAACCTCAGGTGACCCTCCCAAATACCCACAATGCATGAAAAACAAGTATCATTAACTATTTCAGCCATTCTGTGAGGGAAGAGAGAGCAGTGTACTTTAACTGTGGATCCCATCTCTCTCTCTCCCCCCTCTCTCTTTCCCTCTCCCTCCCTCTCTCCCCCTCTCTCTACTTCTTCCTCTCCCCTATCTCTCCCTCTCTCTTTCCCTCTCCCTCACTCCCTCTCCTTCTCTCTCACCCCCTGCTCCCTCCCTCCCTCCCTCCCTCCCTCTCTTTCTCTCTCCCTCCCTCTCTTTCTCACTCCCTCCCTTTCTCTCTCCCTCCCTTTCTCTCTCCATCCCTCTCTCTCACCCCACTCTCTCTCCTTCCCTCTCTTTCTCCCTCTCTCTCTCCCCCTTCTCTCTCTCTCTTTCCCCTCCTCTCTCTCCCCCTCTCCCTCTCTCTGCCTCTCTCTCCCCCCCTCTCTCCCCCCTCTCTCGCTCTGCCTCTCTCTCCCCCTGTCTCTCTCTCTCTCTCTCTCTCTCCCTCTCCCTCTCCCTCTCTCTGCCTCTCTCTCTCCCCCTCTCTTCCCCCCCTCTCTCTCTCTATCCCCTCTCTCTCCCTTTCCATCTCTCCCACCTCTCTCTCCCCCTCTCTCTCTTCCCCCTCTCTCTTTCCCCTCCTCTCTCTCTCCCCCTCTTTCTGCCTCTCTCTCTCCCTCTCTCTCCCTCTCCCCCTCTCTCTCAAATGAGCATAAATGTGAGTTACCATGTTTGTGCATGTTTACAAGTATTTGACATTTGAAATGCCAGTAAACTACAGTCCTGAATGTGATTTTTCTGCTTTCAAAAAAAGTCAGTAAACTCAACTGCCTCTAAACTCCTATAAACGACTAAGTTTATATGTAGACATAGGATAACATAGAGGTGAGTTTAGGGGCTGCTGAAAATCTCCATTGGAAGCCAGTGTGCCAAATATAGAGCACCCCATAGCAGGAACTACCTGCACAAGGAGCTTCATGCAGGATGCCCAAGTATTATTTTGAAGAAAACTTCAGATTTTAAAATATTGAAAAGTCCAGCTTGGTCATAATCTGGCTCTGGACTCAACCTACCTATGTCCACTTATAACTGAAACTCTAATTTGGGGGAAATAGCTGAATGTAAAGAAACATGCCGGCAATTAAAAATTATGAAAAAAAGGCGGGGTCCCCCCCAATCCATACCAAGCCTTTTGGGTCTGGTATGAATTTTAAGGATAATTTCACGTCAAAATGAAATAAAAAGACTGTGTGGGGTCCCCCCCCAAAATCCATACCAGACCCTTATCTGAGCATATAGCCACCAGGTCAGGAAAAGGAGGGGATGAGCAATCGCCACCTTTCTGAATCATACCAGGCCACATGCCCTAAAAATAAGGGGTGCTTTAGGGCAGGGGGCTCTATCCCCCCATCCCAATGCACCTTGTCCCCATGTTGATGGGGACAATGGCCTCTTTCCCACAAACCTGGCCATTGGTTGTGGGGGTCTGCGGGCAGGGGTCTTACCAGAATCTGGAAGCCCCCTTTAACCCAACAAAAGAAAGAAAAAACTCTTGCCCAGATGAAGGCTTCTGCCATCTGCCTGCTCCACCGTCTGCCAGTTCTTAAATAGCTAAGGGGGAATCAACTGGTTATGGCCCCAACCCACAGTGACATCATCATCCAGGAGCATGTTGGGTGACTCCACCGCTTAGCTATTTAAGGAATGTCAGACAGTGGAGCAGGCAGAAGGCGGGAGCCTTTGGCGAGACCAGATTTTTTTTCTTTTTCAGGTCTGGCGCACTGCGTGGGCGTTGTGATTGACGATGGATTTACTTTGGGGGACATTTTTTTTTAAATAAAGGAATTGTCAAAAACGGTGTTGTGTTTTTATTTGCTTTTTACACTTTTTTTGGTGAATGAGTAGGGGTATAATGTACCCCATACTTATTCATAAGGGGGAGGGGTTGTTGTGGGATCTGGGGGCCTTGTTTTCATTACATTCATAGCATGGTTTGTTTGTGTTATTTACCTGCAGATCTTTAGTGTTAAATACCGCACTTTTTTTTTGTGAATTTAATTTTTTTTTTACCGCATGCAATCATTTATGCAAATGAGCCACGTGACCATGTTATCGCATGCGGGAGCCATTAGTGAATTAACCCCAAAATATTTTGAGTGGTATATTTAACAGACCAAAAAGGTCCAAATAAGAGAGTTTAATGTTTAAGTACACTTTAATTTTTGAAAAAATGTTGTGTTCATTAGTTTAACTGTTGTATTTTTTTATTGTACAGAAACACCAGGAAAAGAATTAGATCTTCTTATTGACTGGTCCGATGTGTTCCATGACCATGTGCAGACTACAACAAAGCGTGCCAACCCTTTTTGGAATGGACTTTCTGAATCCAACCCTTTCTTGGATGATGTAGTTCAAGCTAATACATTTTCAAAAACGAATGTGTCTATCCTTAAAGAGGACCCACTCATGCTGTTTAGACATTCAAAAAAAAGAAATTCAATATCAAGTTCTGGGGATGAACTTGATATAGATAAATTCCTGGAAAATTCACCAGCAAGCAGACCTGCTAGATCTAAAAGTGTTTCTTATTTGGATGTCCTAGATGTTAATGAATTGAATGCACCAAAAATTGATGACCAGATTCTGGCTCCAGACTTGGAATGGCTGCAAAATGACCGGGAAGCCTATAAGATGGCCTGGTTGAGTCATAGGCAGCTGACAAGATCATGTCTTGATTTAGACATTATAAGCCAAAGCCCAGGATGGGCACAAACACAAGCTACAGACACACATATAGTCTGCAAAGTAGATCACCAAGGTGGTTCTGTGACACTTCCTAGCTCTGACATTACCATTCATGTCCCTGAAGGTCATGTAGGTCCTGGTGAGTTTCAGGACATCTCCTTAAAAGCTTTTCTTGATCCACCAGAATCTCTCAACAGTAACCTTTCAACTACCGTTAGTCCTTTTTTGGAAATAACATTAAGCAACATCAATACAGTTGAGGCTCTCTTATTGGAAATGAAAATTGCAGCTGAGGTAAAGAACGATCCATACAGCCAAGTAATGACAGAGATTGCAACCTTTTATAGCTACAATAAAGATGGCCCATTTGAAAAAATGGCAGATGGTTACATTTACAATAACATGCTACAAATCAAGTTACCTATCCTGAGTCATGTTACATACATAGCAACTGCAGCTGCAGTCAAATCTTCTCAGAGCCCAGCTAGATCTGTATTTAATTACATCCATAAAAGTGTAACAGTGGCAGTGTATGGGCCCAAACATATCCATCCAGTCTTCACTACAGTCTTAGCAGTTTTTGGACACAACTATATTCCAGACAAACTTAAAGTCGATGACATCAAAAGACAGGGAAAAAATATGCCACCTCTAGTTTTCCAGCTCTGGGGAAAACATCAGTTTTGTCTTGACCCTGTGCAAGATATCTTTGTTAATCTTGATACAAGTGGCTCAAATTTTTCAGTTAAAGCAGTAGATAATAATAACGAAATCAAAGAACCACAGTTAAAGAGCGGCAAAACAATTCGGACTCAGTTTCCCTTTTCATTGGAAGGAGCTCAAGAAGTTTGCCCATTTGTTTTTTCAGTTCAGATCCAGGATTCTAAAAGGTCATCGGTTATATCAGAATTCACAGTTGGCACTCCAAATCCTGCACCCAAAATACACGTCACACCAAAAAATCAGACTCGTTTACAAAAACGAAAGGAAATAATGTCTACACCTGTTCTGCCAGCTATCCATACTATCAAATATCCAAAGTTCCAAGATAGAACATTAAAGATCAACAACTTTGCAGTGACTTTAAAGACTGTTTTGCGTCAGCAAAAGATTGATTACTTCTTGGAATATTTTAAAGGAGACACAATTGCACTTCTTGGTGAAGATAAAGTTAAGGCCATTGGTCAGACCAAAGTTAAAGAGTGGTACGTTGGAGTTTTAAGGGGGAAAGTAGGTCTTGTTCATTGCAAAAATGTAAAAATTATTTCCAAAGAGCAAGTTATTGACTTTTCAGATGTTCATTTTTCAACCAAGTTGCTTTTGGAACAGATAGCACTGCCGTTTAAAAAATTAACATACATCTACTCATCAGTTCTGTCAAATGTGTCAGAAAAAGTATATGACTGGAGATACTTAGCTGATGCCCTTGGATACTCCCATTTGTCACTAGATGACATTGCTCACACTCTTCCTTCAAAAGAGCCGGATAGAGTTGCTGCTGTGGTAAAAAAGCTAAAAGAAGATTGTCATGCTGACTCTAAAAAGAGAAAATTTCATTATGAACTTATTATGGTAAGTCTTCATGCCTTACAAAGTTAGCTAAAGTTAGTGACTAGTGATTAGGTTTTCCCAACTAGTTGGATATTTTCAATCTTCCTGGCTTATGTATTAAATTAGTAAATATGCCATTTGGATCCCATACAATTCATCTGGAGAATGTGCACTCTTGCACTTGCTGAACCTTCTCTAACAAATAAACAGTATCCAGTTAGGGTCCCTCTTTTACTGAGTAGCCAAAGGCTAAATAAATATTGTCTAAATACATGAGATGTGTATTTTTACTTGAAATCTGGCATACTTTCTGGAAGTCTTGATTTGTGGTATAATCCAGCATAAAACAACCCCAGCACTTTCCTCCATGCAGGAAATTCCAGTAATACAGACGGTCTTGAAAGGTTACTGGGCCTGTATTCTCCCCCGTGTAATTTTGCAAGTAGACTGTAGTGGGAGGAATATGATAATTAGATCAAAAATTATTTCTTGAGTTTTTCTTTGAAATAAAGCCAAAATCAAGGAAAGGTCCCAGAAAATCTTTCAGCATATTATATATATTATAGTATATTATTAGAGACTAGAACTTTGGACAGGGTTGTCGGGTAAGAGAGGGCATCAACAAAGGCGATTTTCATTGTAACATTACTTTACACATAACCCCAGTCTATTTCAGATCTCAGGTCCTCAGTGTAAATTATAATCCTTCCAACCCTTTTCCACCAGCACAAGGTTGTGTAGGAGTCTATAAAAATACAAAAGTAATTTGTATTAGTCAATATGTTTATCTTCAAATGCATAAAGACTTTTTATTTTTAAAATGCCTCAACAACTCCCTTAATCTGTCCTCTTCATTCCAGGCCCCATAGTAGCCACTGGACTACTCTGACTATTGGCCACTGGGCATGGTAGCTGTTTACTCCCTGGCTGTTGGTTGCAGCTAAACTATTTACTGAACTGCTGTCAACTCGATCAGTTATGTACAGCATCATCTCAGACCTATTTATATGACAACTACTCCAGCCTTTACACACACAGTTTGCCTAGAAGAGAGGTGCAGGAAAACAATAAGATTTCTAACTTCTACAGTTGATGGATTTTCAAAAGCTATATCCACTAGTAACATGCACTTGGGTATATAGCTACTGAGAAATATGCTAGTTATTTTTATTGGAAGTTAGCAAATCAAAGCAAGAATATGACATAGTTTTCTGCCTGATTTTCTACATCGCCCAAAAAAGATATATCGCTTTTATTTACTAGACAGGTTAGTGATAAACAGCTCTGCAATCTTGTAATCCTATTAATCATGGCTCTATTTACTTTCTGCTGACGTTATATTTACTTTCACATTCTGTATGTAGGGTCTGTTGAAGATGGACTGTCAGGCATTAGTAGCTCATCTTACACAAGACACGGTGATTCTGACTGCTGCTGTGCAGCTAGGCGTACGTTGGAGGGAGCTGGCAGAGAAGCTAGCCAGACTAACAAAGCAACAGATTGAAGCCTATGAAATCCCTCATCAAGGAAAGAGTGGAGAAGTCAGTTTACAGGTACACCAAGGAAATCACATGCTGTTATATATTTTTACTATGCAGGTAATTAGAGGGTATGTTTGCATTTTTACATCCATAAATTGAAGAGATTGGGTGACCTGAAATTTATGGTTGCTGTTTCTAACGAGAGTTGATTACCGTATATACTCGAGTATAGGCCGACCCGAATATAAGCCGAGGCCCCCAATTTACCCCCAAAAAAACTGGCAAACTTATTGACTCGTGTATAAGCCGAGGGTGAGACATGCCTGTCCATCCCTGTGTGTGTGTCCGTCCATCCCTGTGTGTCCGTCCATCCCTGTGTGTCCGTCCATCCCTGTGTGTCCGTCCATCCATCCCTGTGTGTGTGTGTGTGTCCATCCATCCATCCATCCCTGTGTGTGTGTGTCTCCATCCATCCATCCATCCATCCCTGTGTGTGTGTGTCTCCATCCATCCATCCATCCATCCCTGTGTGTGTGTCTCCATCCATCCATCCATCCCTGTGTGTGTGTGTATCCATCCATCCCTGTGTGTGTGTGTGTCTCCATCCATCCATCCATCCGTGTGTGTGTGTCTCCATCCGTGTGTGTGTGTGTGTGTGTGTGTGTGTGTGTGTGTGTGTGTGTGTGTGTGTGTGTCCAGCCTACCTGTGTCCCGAGCCTTTGTCCCGAGCCTCCGTCCCGTGTCGTGCCTTGCCTTCGTCCCGTCCCGTCCCGTCCCGTCCCGTGCCTTGCCTTGCCTCCGTCCCGTGCCCTCTTCGTCGGCGGCCATTGTAAAATTCAAAAGCCGCGCCTCCTCCTTCGCCTGTGATAGGCGGAACACTGAATTTCCCAGCAGCCTGTGTTCCGCCTATCACGGACGTCGTATCATCCTCGTCCGTAGTACGAGGATGAGACGATGCCCGTGATAGGCGGAACACAGGCTGCTGGGAAATTCAGTGTTCCGCCTATCACAGGCGAAGGCGGAGCCGGAGGCGCGGCTTTTGAATCCTAGAATGGCCGCTGTCTGTCTGCTCGACACGCTGATCGAGCGGGCAGACAGCGATGACTCGAGTATAAGCCGAGGGGGGCACTTTCAGCCTCAAAAAAGAGGCTGAAAATCTCGGCTTATACTCGAGTATATACGGTACTTTTTTGCATGATAACATATTCCATTCCCTTGAAATGACCATGACCAAAAACTCCAGGAAGCTGTAAAGCAATGTACAGGGCTCAAACTGATACTCACAGTAGGGTTGTAGAAAGCAAGAGCCCCTTGCTGCTGAGCTGCCTATGAACAAATAGTACATTTCCACTTTTCATGGAAATTCCCCTATTTTAGAAAGGAACATGAGGCTGTGTTAGGAAGCACAGGGGCAAGGTATAGCAATACATTTCACGTACCAACTAAATCCTATTGAGGAATTGTCCAGGAAACATTGCAGCTGCACTAAAGTTGGATGGTACAGCATCTGCATTAAAGGGCACATGAAGTCCAGCCAAAACTCTTATTTTGTATGTGTATAGTGGGATTGGACTAGCACCCCTTGGATTTTTACTGCTATTTAGGGCTTCTTTGGGGAGCTTTTTTCCCCAGTTAATGTCATGGTAACAACATGTTTCACTGAGGGAAATCTGCACCAGGGACACAATCTTCACCTACTCCTACACTTGCTTTCTGGTAAAACCATTATAACTAGGCACACCCATTCACACCTGAGCATTTTATGGCACAGTTCTGTAAAGCCAGCCATACATAGCTTGAGGCTGGTTTCACGTTTATGCAAATTGGATGCAGGTTTTCAATTCGCATGACAGTAGAGTGTGATCAGCTCTCAATGGAGTCAGTTCACACACCTCCGGGGTGGCCAGGGCCCACATTTGGAAAGGGTCCTGTGTGTCTTTGGCTCTGAATCAGGTGTGAATTCAGGCAGAAATTCGGAACTGATTCACACCTGAATTAGGGAACAGGGAAGCACCAGACCCCTTGTTGTGAGCCACGGCCACAACATGTGTAAACCAGGCTCAAATCTTGACCAGTTTAGGAGGGACAGGCTGACATTCGAGCTATGTATAGGCAGGCTGATTGTATCCAAGTTGATCCATATATCAAAAAAAGAGCTCGGGAGGAGATCATGTACTAACAATCCGTTGTTCGTAAAACAATCATCCCCACTTTGCTGAGATCACTGATCAGATGCCAATCTGCAGACCTTTTTTGATCATGCCCCTTCAACTGAAGCCAGATGTTCAGTCAGCTTCTATCGCTCCGACTGCTGTACACACGGCCCAAATGCTGGCCAGTTTCTATTGAACCGGCCAATATCCAACAATACTTAGCCCATGTGTATGGGGCTTAAAGCGGACCTCCACCCTAAAGTGGAACTAACGCTCAGAGGATTCCTGCCCCCCTCCGGTGCCACAATTGGCATCTTTCCGGGGGTAGGGGGGTAGAGGTACCTGTATAATACAAGTATCTGCACCCACTTCTGGGTATAGCTAGCTGCAGAATAACCGCAGATGCCCACCCCCCCCCCCCCCCCCCCTCCATTGTGTTCTGGGAAACACACAGTTCCCAGAACACAATGGGGACCAGTGAAGACGCGCATCACGACTTGCGTATGCGCAGTAGGAAACTGGGCAGTCAAGCCACAACGCTTCACTTCCTGATTCCCTGACAGAGGATGGTGGCAGGGCAGCAGAGAGACGAGCGATTGCCAACATCACGGGCACCCTGGATCGGTAAGTGTCCATTTATTAAAAGCCAGCAGTATTTGAAGCTGCTGGCTTTTAATACATTTTTTTACGGTGGAGCCCCGCTTTAAGATAGTATTAAAGCCAATGAGCTATCATAAGGGCCAGGAAACCAGATTTTTTTACATGGGGGTCAGCAATGACAGCTCTTGCATTTCTTTCATGACAGGTTTACTCTATATTGGACATTACTTTAATTTTGATATATATTTGCAGATGATGTGGAAGCCTGCCTTTGATTTTCTCTATACCTGGGCAGCTCACTATGGAGAGAGCTACAGAGACGTTCTACAAGACCTGCATTGTGCATTGGACAAGATGAAATATCCCATCACCAGGCAGTGGAGGGAGCTGACGGGAGCACTCATCTTTGTGAACTGTTTGGAGATATTCCGAATGACTTCATTTACCATGTTAGAAGATGAATTGTGAATGCAGACAATTTCATGATTATTAGGCCTGAAAGACAAATGGACCTTTTTGGATTTATATGTACATTTATTTTCATGTACATGTACAGTGAGACTGGCCATTTATGCAGTTACTTACTGGTTTTTCTATATGTGTTCTGGCTAATTTGATTTTGCTGTATAATATCAGTGTCATTAGCAACATTCCAGCAGGCAGGTGCCATAGCAACTCAAACAGTGTTCTAAAATTACAGAGCGACTAGTGCGGCAACATACTTTGCCTTTTGTATATAAATGCCAAGTACACAAAGTGTCCTTTTGTCTAGTTATATATTTATTTTTAGTTTCTAGAGAAAAGTGTTTTTAATCATGTTTAACTTTTTATATGCTCAGTGTCAGTATGTATAATGTATTATAAAAGTAAAAAAGTTGCAACATACCTGAATGATATCGATACTGTGATGTTACCATATGCATTCTTTTTATGTTTAGCATTTACACTGTGATAACCCCTTGTAAATGAGTTGTTCTATTTATGATGCCAGTTGTTGTTACAGAACTATGAGATTACGTGTATATTTAACATGCAGCCCAGCTAGTGACGCCTCAGTGACTTTAAATGTTCATAAAAAGTTTTTGTAATAATAATACATATCATTTTTTTTATCTGAAAATAAGTATCAATACAGAAAGAAAGTAAATTGTAAAGTAGAGGTGGGTTTGATGTTTGTTCTCAAACTGCATTGCATTTCTATGTCACTCAGCTCTGACTTTAACACTAAGGCAGCACTGTGTTGACATTTACTGTGTTTATCATTTACTGTATGTGTGTTTCTCCAGTTGTGTATGCAGTTATTGTACCATTGATCCTGTTATCTGCAACGTGATCTAGATGAGCATTGGTCCTGATTGGCCAAATTTACCAGAATTGATTATTTTTTAGGGATGTGTTCAGGTTCAGGTCGGCCCTGAGTTCAACCTGAACCCAGGCTGTTTGCAGTTCCATGAACTGGCTATCTAAATGACCAGATTTGGCTAGTTCATCCACCAGTCAGAATGATCCTCTGGCTGCTGCAGCTGGAAGTCATTCATTTAGTGGTAGTATCATTACCTCCACTAAATGGCATTTTTTTTGTGCCTGTTCCTCCTTAGAATCCCAACTACACCCTGAGTCACTAGATACGGGTCTGTTGAAAGTCCTGCCAGTAACACATTTCCTGTCCTAGGGTAACAATACTCATTTATCATGTTGTACCTATGGAGGAGAAGCATTGTTTCCCTAGGACAGGAAGTAGGTTAGGACAATAGAGCACTTTCTGATTCCTTTTACATATGGGGTATGGGTATGCATTTGACAATAAATATATTTTTTCTTTTTAAATGTTACTTTTTAGGAGTAAATAGTACTGATGTGTGACTTCACATGCAGGTTTAAGGTATAACTAAAGGCACAACATTTTTAAAAGTTTTGGGTAGAGTGGAAAAGGATTAAAACACCTGTCACTTTTTATTGCTGTCTGTGGCTCCGTTAGGGAGATTCATCCTCTCTATTTATCCTGTTTACCATTAGCATTGAAAGTGAAAGTATAAGAAAATTCCACATTTTGGGTTGTCCCCAAAAAAGAAATAAAGGGGAAATATTCCAATGGGGACACAAGTTCAAGTTCTGATGTCCTGGGGCTCCTTAAGGGTTTCCTTAGTTTGCAGGTATTTACTTTCACTTCCCGTTTTGGCTATGGGACAGGAAGTGAAGGTAAATCTCCCCAATGGGGCTCGAATGGCAAAAAATAAACTGACAGGGGTTATAACCCTCCCTTACGCTTACAAAAATGAAAAAAGTTTTGCCTGTAGTTCTACTTTAATTTATGCCCCAAGCATGTTATTTAAAGGTATTGTATTTTTTTTTTATGTTGCCCACATTAAATACCCCCTATAAGGACCTCTAATGATAAAATCTGTGGCTTGAGTTTCCAGGTCTTCATTACCACTGTAGATAGACCATTGCTCTCACACATATTATAGATCTCTTGAATTTGTTATGAGTTCACATTTGCAGATACAGATATTCCTCATTTAACTAATTAGCCATTTAACCACTACTCGGACTTACGAACCGACTCTCCCCACTATAACGTTGTGTATTTATATCTTTGTATTGTACAGTACATCATTTTCGTTTTTGTTCTGTACTTATGCAAATTAAAACAACGTCATTGAGCTGGAGTTTTTTATCACAATACAGTACAGTACAGTAGTTAAGAATTCTTAAAATATTGATTATTTGTGATTCCTCGTTTAACGACCAATTTATTTAACAACCTGGAATGGAACCTGGTCGCTACGTGAGGAGTACCTGTATTATGAGCAAAAGTACAGCTGTATTCTAAAATGCTAAAAATAATTCACATAATTCTTTAGGCTTTTTTATTTTTATTTTTATTTTAAGAGTGTTAATATAGCACAAGAGTTCCAAATGCTACCTAAATATAGAACACAGTGGCATTGACTCCAAAGTTTCAGTAAGCAGATGAAGAAGTTAATGGACATGACTTATTGCTGTAAGATTGAATCCTCTTGTGGCTACAGCATTCAGGTACTGTCTCTGCAAATCGTTCAAGAAATTGTATATTGAAAGTAAATAGAAGTCTATTTTTCTTGGGATAGAATCTGAACGCATTGTAAATAAGGATATCTATCTGTGTTATTCTGCCCAAAGAAGAATTGTGTGTTTAATGTAGCACAAAGCCATATATTGGAGCTCAAGATTAAATCAAACCGACCATGTGTACAGTATTCATTACATGATACCCACACGTTTAAATAGTTTTAAGGTGAACAGTTATGACGTACAATTATATACAAATATTTGATATGTTAGTGCAAAAGAGCTTTAAAAACAAAAGGCCCCATTATGCCAAAATGTATTGTATTGCCTATACCATTTAATCAAATTTTTATTTTTATTCCTACAATGCAGGATGTAATAGTGACAGAATAATACGTAGTTGCTATGAGCAGCACAGAGTGGCCTTATTAACAGGCAGTTATACGTGAGTCTGTGTGTATTTATAACTTATGGTGCAGAACCAAAAACATACGTAGACCCAAGAACAAATATTTTATATATTGTAGTTTGTCAGTCCTTAGATGTGGTGGCTGCATTAGATTTCTTTTTTAGGCTTTTTCCCTTTTATTTTCATCTGATGATCCTGCCAGTAGCACACTTTATGTCCTAGGGTGACAACACTACCTCACCACGCTGTACCCATAGAGGAATAGCATTGTTACCTTATTACCTTAGGACAAGAAGTGTATTAGAACCAAACAACTTTCTCTCTCCTCATCTCTATTACATAGGAGCAGTGACGCACCTAGTATATTTGATATCCTGATATATATCATATATAAGTCATGACAGAAAAATAAAATAAAATGTAAAGTGGTTATAAAGCCTGGACATTATTTACCTTAATGTATAAATGCATTCCCTGGTCTAAGGTACAAAAATCCCCATTTATACTTCTCTACCTCAACCCAGCACTGTGCCTATCTACAGAGGCTCTCTCCACTCTCTCTGCTCACAGAGGCAGCAGCAACTATTGGCTCCTGCTGGTGTCAATCAGATCCCATTAGCAGGGAGCAGGAGATGGGACTGAGTCATAATTTGTGTGTTAATAAATGGAAAAAGCATGGCTTGGGATTGAGCCCACTTGTCTACCACTATTGCAAGAGGTTTGGTATGAGGGCAGACACAGAAGAGGAGGAGTAGACAGAGCCGGAGGTGGATCCCTCAAAAAGAAGTTCAGGGATGGGACCCTCTGTGCAAAACCATTGCAAAGAGCAGGTTAGTATAACGCGTTTGTTATTTTTTTATTTTTTTTATTATCTTTACAAATGCTTTAAGGGTATAATCAGGGCTGTCTTTAAGGCAGGGCAAAAGGGGCAGCTGCCCTGGGCCCCATCATTGTTGTGGGGCCCAAAGCAGCTGCCTCATACTTTCCAACTATCCTAGTTTAAATTCCATTGTCCCTTAAAGTTTTAGTCCTGTGCTGTGTCGCCATATCTCAAGTTGTGAAGTTTGGTTACTAATGCTGCCCAGCTCTGCCCTATTGCCATATACAGATAACTCACCCGCAGATCCTGTGTTTACATGTAAATAACCGGCATTGATGTGTAAATAGTGACGGCATTCATTTGTAAATAGCCGTGGACTGCTGCATTGATATGTAAATAGAGGCAGCATTCATATGTATATCATGCCACCTTGAGGTCCTTTCCACCATCATTTCTGCTGAATGCTGTCCACTGGGGAGGTAAAGGGTCAAGTTTGAAAGTCCTGCCTACATCTGTGCTCATTAAACCTACCATCAACCTGTTCTGTAAAGGTAAGAAAATTGGAGGTGGAACCCTTTTTCAAAACAACATGGTAACACAGCCCTGTGAATTTTGTTACATGTGAATACACACATCTCAGCCGATGTGTGAGGGTGTTATTATCAATTCATGGCATTGCTGTGTATCTGCTAAAGGGCAGCATATTTCTGTGGTGTCAGGAAAGCGATTTTGCATGCATTCCCGACACACACAAATGTGAATGTAGGCTAAATGTCTCAGTTACATTGGTGGTCAGGGTAAATATTCTCATTACATTGGGGCTTGATGTACAATCCTTTCATTCACACTAGTGGCTGGTGTCAAGGCCCCCCTCACATTAGTGGTCAGTGTAAATCCCTCCTTACACTAGTGGTCAGTGTAAATCCCTCCTTACTTTAGTGGCCAGTGTGAAGGTCCCCCTTACATTAGTGGCCAGTGTAAATCCCCAATACATTAGTACAGTGTAAATCCTCATTACATAAGTGGTCAGTGTAAATCCTCATTACCTTAGTGGTCAGTGTAAATTCTCATTGCATTAGTGGTCAGTGTAAATCCCTGTTACATTATTGGCCAATGGAGAAACTCCTCTTTATATTGGTAAAACAAATCCAAACTTGCATTTGTGTTTAGTTTCTAATGCTCCCTTACATTGGTGGTCCATAAAGAAGCACCCTTTAAATGGGTGGTGCGTGTAAATACCCCCCTTACATTGGTGGCCATTGTAAAAATCCCCTTTATTGGTTGTTGATGTAAAACCCCCCATTACATTGGTTGTCAATTCTTCATTACATTCGTGATCATTGTACATTTCCCTTTAAATTGGTGGTAAGTGCAGAATTTCCCTTACACTGTTGGTCAGTATAAACCCCCCTAACATTGGTGGTCAGTGTAGAAGTGTCACCTTACATTGGTGGTGTCAGGAAAGGTTTCACCTGGTGTGGGCACTGTCTCTCCCAAACCTATGGGCCTATATTTCCTGCAATCAGGCATCACCTGAGACTGATTGCAGGAGGTGTATATATACCCGGCAAATGCTTACACACATTGCCTTGGTATTGTTTCCTTGTGCCCTGCTATCCTGAAACCTGTATTCCTGTATCCTGTATTCTGTAACCTGTAACTTGTGTTTCTGAACCCTGCATCCATCCCTGGACTCTTGTCTTGCAGATTTACCCCTTCCGGCTGCTCTCTGTGTCCTGTTGGCCTCTCCCTGAACCGTCCTGCTCCCTGCTCTGAATGATCTCTGGTGTAAGACCCTGGCTTGTTCACGATTATGATAGTATCTTACACCTGTATATACATTTGGTTTGGATAGTTATTGTTGTGTGTAACTGTGGTTGGTTGCTGGTTTATTTTATTGTTTGCCATACTAGAGGTGTGTTTACTTTTGTTTATTACTTATCCTTTTGAGAAATGATTTATACTTTACATGTGTTTGGTTCACTCGCAGTCCACACATTTCTGGTTGCACCGGTCCCTGACAGGTGATCAGTCCAAATCTCCTTGACAGTGGTTTTCAGTGTAAATTCCCCCTTACATGGAGGTCATTGTATATTCCCACTTACGCTGGTGGGTGGTGTAAATGCTCCTATTACATTGCTGTTGTCACAGATCAGCTGCGGAGCTGATCTGTGTCTCACCTTTACTGCAGTGGGTCGGCTGGTATCTGTTGTCCACTGTCTGGTGTTCAGCTCTGTGCACTCTCCAGCTATGGGTGTCGACGCCCTTCTCCTGTTGCCTAATATATGATTCCTTCCTGCTACTTCCTGTCCAGCCCTCATGTGCTTCTCTATTTAAACCCCTTTCAAACCTGCTACTGGTTGCTTGAGCAACGTTTGTTCCTAGCTCCCTTGTGTAACTTGTTTACCTGTCTTCTCGTGATCTGATCTTCTGTGTACCGACCCGGCTTGTTCTGATTACGTTGTCTGCAGCCCGCCCTGACCTTGGCTCACTACCTGGCTTTCCTTGCTTCATCCATCCATCCTTGTCTACAGTGTCTTCGGGTACTTCCCTAGCGAGCAGGGTGAACCCGGGGGTCGTGACCTGGGGTCAGCACACAGCTAAGTCCAAACCTTGGTGAGAGGGTCTGGATCATATAGTTTATGATCAGATTCAGTAAACTGATTTTGAGTCTAGCTGCTATTTATTGTATGTCTCGGAGAAGGTAAAGAGAGAAATTGCATGGGGGGGGGGGGGGGGCAAGCAAATGTCCAGTCACTATTAAAGACAGCCCTGGGTGTAATAGCTGTGCCTTGCCTCCAACATGGAGATGAGAGTTGCCTGGTTTGACAGTGATAGGTGTGCAGGGGATTATAATAATATGGTCCTCCTAAACAGCAATTGTTGACAATATATAGGAACAATATAGCAATCTCGGAATGCCATGGGCTACAAATGAGCATTTTTATACAATACCTGGGTGAAAAATGGGCAATTGTTATAGTTTATGGGCAAAAAACAGGCAACTACAAAAAAAATAATAATAATGTGGGCAGCAACAGAGTAATTGTGACAATATATGGGCAGCAACCAGGCAACTGTCACAACAATACATGGGCAAGAATAGAGAAGTGGTGACAATATGTAGGCAGAATCAGGCAATTCATACAATAATAAACTGTAAATGATGAAAGCATCATGATCAACAGGTATGTTATTGTGCTAATTGAATAGATATAACATAACACTTTCAAAGGTGTGTATAACTAGGGATGGCCGAACGGTTCGCCCGGCGGTCGTTTCGCTGCGAATTTCAGCTGTTCGCGGTCCGCCCTTCTGCTAACGGCTGCCCTTCTGCTGCAGTAGTTCTTTATCAGTATAGGGACTGAGGTACAGTCTGCTAATCATTCCCAACCTACTTGTTCCACAAAGGTCCTTATAAGGACTGGTAAGGTCTAGGGTACTACAGTACATAGGGTTGAGTGAAGTACAGTCTGCTATTCCTTAAGGACTGGTATAGGTCCACAATTTATATAGGGTTGAGGTGCACTACTGCTGACTGCTGCCCTTCTGCTGCAGTAGTCCTTTATCAGTATAGGGACTGAGGTACAGTCTGCTAATCATTCACAACCTACTAGTTCCACAAAGGTCCTTATAAGGACTGGTAAGGTCTAGGGTACTACAGTACATAGGGTTGAGTGAAGTACAGTCTGCTATTCCTTAAGGACTGGTATAGGTCCACAATTTATATAGGGTTGAGGTGCACTACTGCTGACTGCTGCCCTTCTGCTGCAGTAGTCCTTTATCAGTATAGGGACTGAGGTACAGTCTGCTAATCATTCACAACCTACTAGTTCCACAAAGGTCCTTATAAGGACTGGTAAGGTCTAGGGTACTACAGTACATAGGGTTTAGTGAGGTACAGTCTGCTATTCCTCAAGGACTGGTATAGGTCCACAATTTATATAGGGTTGAGGTGCACTACTGCCGCCTGCTGCCCTTCTGCTGCAGTAGTCCTTTATCAGTATAGGGACTGAGGTACAGTCTGCTAATCATTCACAACCTACTAGTTCCACAAAGGTCCTTATAAGGACTGGTAAGGTCTAGGGAACTACAGTACATAGGGTTGAGTGAGGTACAGTCTGCTGTTCCTTAAGGACTGGTATAGGTCCACAATAGATAGGGTTGAGGTGCACTACTGCTGACTGCTGCCCTTCTGCTGCAGTAGTCCTTTCTCAGTATAGGGACTGAGGTACAGTCTGCTAATCATTCACAACCTACTTGTTCCACAAAGGTCCTTATAAGGACTGATAAGGTCTAGGGTAGTACAGTACATAGGGTTGGGTGAGGTACAGTCTGCTATTCCTTAAGGACTGGTATAGGGCAACAATTTATATAGGGTTGAGGTGCACTACTGCTGACTGCTGCCCTTCTGCTGCAGTAGTCCTTTATCAGTATAGGGACTGAGGTACAGTCTGCTAATCATTCACAACATACTTGTTCCACAAAGGTCCTTATAAGGACTGGTAAAGTCTAGGGTACTACAGTACATAGGGTTGAGTGAGGTACAGTCTGCTGTTCCTTAAGGACTGGTATAGGACCACAATACATAGGGTTGAGGTGCACTACTGCTGACTGCTGCCCTTCTGCTGCAGTAGTCCTTTATCAGTATAGGGACTGAGGTACAGTCTGCTAATCATTCACAACCTACTTGTTCCACAAAGGTCCTTATAAGGACTGGTAAGGTCTAGGGTACCACAGTACATAGGGTTGAGTGAGGTACAGTCTGCTATTCCTTAAGGACTGGTATAGGTCCACAATATATAGGGTTGAGGTGCACTACTGCTGACTGCTGCCCTACTGCTGCAGCAGTCCTTTATCAGTATAGGGACTGAGGTACAGTCTGCTAATCATTCACAACCTACTAGTTCCACAAAGGTCCTTATAAGGACTGGTAAGGTCTAGGGTACTACAGTATATAGGGTTGAGTGAGGTACAGTCTGCTAATCCTTAAGGACTGGTATATCACGGTGCTGGTGTCAGTGCTTTATGTCACGCTGCTGATGTCAGTGCTCTCTATCACGGTGCTGGTGTCAGATCACTCTATCACGGGGCAAGTGTCAGTGCTCTATATCATGGTGCTGGTGCTGGTGATCATCTCCTGCACCCTCTTCTTTGCCTACCCTGACCTTCCCTCGCCTCCATTGTCTCAAGAGTCCTGAATTGTCAGAATTTCACATATAATAGAAGAATGCTTGTAGTTGTCGATCCCAGATTCACCTCATACATGTGTTATGTCATTGGCCATGTGGTGGGACTATGTGTGCACAGCTAGTAATTATTTTGTGGCTGCAAATATGACCTGTAGGTTTGTCAAGTTCACCATCCCTGTGCTGTGCTGACTTCCTCCTGGGGCTGCTTATTATGAGGGGCTCCAACCATCCCTGTGCTATGCTGACTTCCTCCTGGGGCTGCTTATTATGAGGGGCTCCCACCATCCCTGTGCTGTGCTGACTTCCTCCCGGGGCTGCTTATTATGAGGGGCTCCCACCATCCCTGTGCTGTGCTGACTTCCTCCTGGGGCTGTACCTCTGCTGTGCATATTATGAGGGGCTCCCACCATCCCTGTGCTATGCTCATTATGAGGGGCTTCCACCATCCCTGTGCTATGCTGACTTCCTCCTGGGGCTGCTTATATCACGGTGCTGGTGTCAGTGCTGTATATCATGGTGCTGGTGTCAGTGCTTTATGTCACGCTGCTGATGTCAGTGCTCTCTATCACGGTGCTGGTGTCAGATCACTCTATCACGGTGCAGGTGTCATTGCTGTATGTCACGCTGCTGATGTCAGTGCTGTATATCACGGTGCTGGTGTCAGTGCTGTATATCACGGTGCTGGTGTCAGTGCTTTATGTCACGCTGCTGATGTCAGTGCTCTCTATCACGGTGCTGGTGTCAGATCACTCTATCACGGTGCAGGTGTCAATGCTGTGTGTCACGCTGCTGATGTCAGTGCTCTCTATCATGGTGCTGGTGTCAGTGCTGTATATCACAGTGCTGGTGTCAGTGCTTTATGTCACGCTGCTGATGTCTGTGCTCTCTATCACGGTGCTGGTGTCAGATCACTCTATCATGGTGCAGGTGTCATTGCTGTATGTCACGCTGCTGATGTCAGTGCTCTCTATCACAGTGCTGCTGTCAGTGCTGTATATCACGGTGCTGGTGTCAGTGCTTTATGTCACGTTGCTGATGTCAGTGCTCTCTATCACGGTGCTGGTGTCAGATCACTCTATCACGGTGCAGGTGTCATTGCTGTATGTCACGCTGCTGATGTCAGTGCTCTCTATCATGGTGCTGCTGTCAGTGCTGTATATCACGGTGCTGGTGTCAGTGCTTTATGTCACGCTGCTGATGTCAGTGCTCTCTATCACGCAGCTGGTGTCAGATCACTCTATCATGGTGCAGGTGTCATTGCTGTATGTCACGCTGCTGATGTCAGTGCTGTATATCACGCTGCTGATGTCAGTGCTCTCTATCACGGTGCTGCTGTCAGTGCTGTATATCACGGTGCTGGTGTCAGTGCTTTATGTCATGCTGATGATGTCAGTGCTCTCTATCACGCAGCTGGTGTCAGATCACTCTATCATGGTGCAGGTGGCATTGCTGTATGTCACGCTGCTGATGTCAGTGCTGTATATCACGGTGCTGGTGTCAGTGCTGTATATCACGGTGCTGGTGTCAGTGCTTTATGTCACGCTGCTGATGTCAGTGCTCTCTATCACGGTGCTGGTGTCAGATCACTCTATCACGGTGCAGGTGTCAATGCTGTATGTCACGCTGCTGATGTCAGTGCTGTATATCACGGTGCTGGTGTCAGTGCTGTATATCACGGTGCTGGTGTCAGTGCTTTATGTCACGCTGCTGATGTCAGTGCTCTCTATCACGGTGCTGGTGTCAGATCACTCTATCACGGTGCAGGTGTCATTGCCGTATGCCACGCTGCTGATGTCAGTGCTCTCTATCACGGTGCTGGTGTCAGCGCTGTATATCACGGTACTGGTGTCAGATCACTCTATCACAGTGCAGGTGTCATTGCTGTATGTCACGCTGCTGATGTCAGTGCTCTCTATCACGGTGCTGGTGTCAGATCCCTCTATCACGGTGCAGGTGTCATTGTTGTATGTCACGCTGCTGATGTCAGTGCTGTATATCACGGTGCTGGTGTCAGTGCTGTATATCACGGTGCTGGTGTCATTGCTGTATGTCACGCTGCTGGTGATCATCTCCTGCACCCTCTTCTTTGCCTACCCTGACCTTCCCTCTCCTCCATTGCCTTCATGCGATCCACAGTCCTGAATTGTCACAATTTCACATATAAAAAAAGAATGCTTGTAGTTGTCAATCCCAGATTCACCTCATACATGTGTTATGTCATTGGCCATGTGGTGAGACTATGTTTGCACAGCTAGTAATTATTTGTGGCTGCAAATTTGACCTGTAGGTTTGCAAAGTTCGCCTCCCATTGAAGTCATTGAAGTCAATGGGGCCCGCCGCGAATGTTGCGGTTCGCGAACTATCGGCCGCGTTCACGAAACGTCCCGTCGGAAGTTCGTCCATCACTACTACAGATGAAAAGGGAGAAAATAAGAGATGTTTAATGTTAGGGTTTACTGAGCATACACTTATAAAAGGAGCCTGCAGCTGGTCATACCGAGCGATGCTCTGTCAAATATAACTCTATTACCAGAGAGACACATGCTGTAAATTTAAGCTGTGGATTCCTGTGGGTAGTATTGACAGATGAGTGTGGATAGCTGTGGCCACTGACAGCCTGTTTTTGCAGCATATGGGCTCAGCAGCTATTTGTGACTGTTCACACAGCCAGACAATATCTATGGTGATAATGACTTGACACAGTGGGATTGATTTACTAAAATTAGAGCATGATAAATCTGGTGCAGCTGTACATGGTAGCCAATCAGCTTCTAACTTCAGCTTGGTCAGTTAAACTTTGACAAAAATTTGGAAAGCTGATTGGTTTCTATGCACAGCTGCAACAGATTTTGCACTCCAGTTTTAGTAAATCAACTCCACCGTGTGAGCATCCAGCCATGATAAACACAGGTTATTGCTGCCTGTGCAAACAATCACAAATAGCTGTGGCCTGCTGACAGCCCTTGATTGCATTGTACTGGCTCAGCCACAGCTATCTGCACACATCTGTCAATCCCAGCTGCAGGTATCTGCAGATTCTTGCTGCTCGGATTCAGAGCTTGAGTAAATGCCAGTGCTAATGGACCCCTACAATCCTCACACAGTACCAGCTACCTTGAAGACTGACATAGACTAAGGCTAGCTATTGATTATTCCCATAATCTTTTGATGAGTCAAGGGCTGATATGTTTTTTCTTAAGGCTCCATTCATTATCACTTCCTTCAGCTTTAAAGATCAATCTATGTGAATCTCCATGTTGTATTGTTCAAGGATTAAAATTTCAAGGTGGGTTACTTTCACCTGCCTTCATTTCCATATTCTTTCATCCAACAAATTGAATATGTTGTAGTTCCAATGAATATGTAATAGATATTAAAGGGCCCCTCCACCTTAAAATATAATTGTATCTTTATGTCTTGTGGATAAAGGGTGATTACTGCGCTTACCAAAAAATACAAAGTAAGTAAACAGCTACACAAGAATGTGGCAAGATTCAGAAAAATGGTGAGGGTAAACAGTGTAGCGCTAAAACAATCAATTGAATTTGTATAAACAAAATCACTAACAATATGTTTTATATGACCTATATATGACCCAATACGTGTTATATGACCTCTAAAGGAAACAGTGGAGGTTAAACTAAAAATCCCCAAATGAAACACATATAAAAATATCCATCATAAAAATGAAGGAGTATCCCAGTGGAAGTGTCTTAAAGTCGTGTAGACCATCACCTGGAAATGTCCTTCAGACAATTGGCATGACTTAGGCATGCTTACCGGAACCGGTGGACCCGACTGTCAAATGACAACGGATCAATCTAGCATGGATAACTCCAATAAATCCAAGTAGACCGGACTGTCACCAAAATCCTGGAAGCTTGTAGATACATTCTGTTGTTCTCCTGATAACATTCACGAAGAAGACCAGTGAATGGATTCCAAATAATCAAATGAATATCAGGCCGTATAGATGGAACAGAGAGCCAGAGAGGTCTGCAAGAAATCCAATGGAGATGAATATTGCTGGTGTAAAATCACCTTGGCAGGAGTGACACAGACTCGGAGGAAGGACCCAAAAAACTTTTATCCATAGGGCATGGAAGGAAAAAGAAAGAGGGACTGAGATGCCCCAGTAGAAGTTCTTCTTGGACAAAATGCATTGGGCCAGGTACACCATTCCCCATACTGCTTTTTATTGAACTGTGATCAATTTTTATTCTATGTATGTTGGTTTTTATGAATAAAACCCATTTGTTTTGACCTGCACCATCGGAGACCCCTCTTTCTTTTTCCTTCCATGCCCTATGGATAAAAGTTTTTTTGGGTCCTTCCTCCGAGTCTGTGTCACTCCTGCCGTGGTGATTTTACATCAGCATCCCCATTGGATTTCTTGCAGACCTCCCTGGCTCCCTTTTCATCTAACCATTTGACTATTTAGAATCCATTCACTGGCCTTCTTTGTGAATGTTATCGGGACAACAGTAGCGTGTACCTACAAGCTTCCAGGTTTTTGGTGACAGTCCGGTCTACTTATCGATTGAAGGTATCTATGCTTGATTGATCCGTTGTCGTTCAACAGTCAGGTCCACCGGTTCCGGTAAGCGTGCCTAAGTCATACCATTTGTCTGAAGGACATTTCCATGTGATGAACTACACGACTTTAAGACACTTCCACTGGGATACTCCTTCATTTGTATGATGGACATTTTTATATGTTTTTCATTTGGGGATTTTTAGTTTAACCTCCACTGTTTCCTTTATATGTCATATATATACACGTATTGTTAGTGATTTTGTTTATACAAATTCACTTGTTTGTTTTAGCGCTATACTTTTTACCCTCACTATCTTTATATCTTGGAGACTTTAGTAGAAAAAAAATATTCAATATTATAAGGGAGGCTTCCTGCCCCAAAAGGACTTTTCATTTAAGTAAGAAGGCCAGTATGGTGGCCAGAATTTATGGGAGGAGCCTGGGGGGTATTTAACCAGCCCACTCGCCTGTGGTCTTTGTCGGTTTCCTGTGCGCAATACTACGTCACTAGGCCGACTGCTCGAGTTTCGTTGCCATTCGGATAACTTCTCTCTACTAGAAGTCGCGTGGTTTTTGTTCCCATTCGTGTTTTGTACGAACGTCTCTGGCTCGACTGCCGCAGGTAAGGGTCTCGATTGACCTTCCTTTACTAGAAACATTTCTATTTTTTGAGTAACGTTAAACCCTGAAATCTCGAGTCATTCATTACGAAACCGGGTTGTTATCACTCAAAACGCACCATTTTCGCAGCGCCCTTCATTTGACGGGCCTCATTTCAGTAGAAATTGCTTGAACAAAAAACTGCACTATTTTCGTAACTTGTTATGTTGTCTGCCTCATCACCGTGTTCCACAGACAAATCGTTGCCAGTCGCATCACACGGCACAACGATTCGTACCTCTGCCACAGCTGGCTCACGTAGGTCATTTCATCATTTCACTCATTTCTGTCACACACTGCGCTCCGATTCTAATCCAGTCGCATCCGCTAAATGCGCCGATTCGTTCCGGTGTGCCCCTAGTTGCCTCATTTCGGTACATGCTCCAGAGCCCACTCGTTGCTAAATCGATCCGGGTCTCTGTCATGGGAATCATTTCACTGTCACCTATTACGCTCCGAATCGAAACCAGTCGCATTCTCAATGCACAGGTTCGATCGACGTGTCCCAGTTGCGTTGGACTCATTTCAGTACATGTTCTCGAGCCCTATCGTAGCTCTATCATGGGAAACATTTAATTGTCACGTAGTGCGTTCAGTTCGAATCCGGTTGCATCCCTGTGCATCGATTCGTCCGGACGGCCCCAGGTATTTTTTTTAGCCTCATTTCAGTGCATGCTCCAGAGACCGGTTTGGTTCCAGTCTCAGTTCGCGGCCGGCCGATCCAGGCCTCTGTCATGACAGAAGTTGTTTAATTTCATTTCACTGTCATGCTCCGCTCTCCGGTTCGAATCCAGTCGCACCTTCACATGCAACGATTCGTTCCGGTTCGCCCCAGGTTATTTTCCACATTTCAGTACATGCTCCAGAGTCCGCTTTGTTGTCAGTCGCACTTGCGACACGACCATTTCGTGCCTCTGTCATGGCAATCATACTTCATTTCACTGTCACTTACAGCGCTCTGACTCGAATCCAGTAGCATCCGTGATGCATCGATTCGGTTCGGTGTGCCCCAGATGGAACGGCCACATTTCACTTTCTCCACAGGCTGCCTTATTGTACGGTCACAATTACAGCACTTATTTGCGCTCCCGCATTGGACACAGGTCATCCCACACTTTATCCTTTACGCAAATGATACGTCGGATTGGGACAGCAAAAAAAAAAGAAAAAGAAAATGATGAATAAATGGTGGTGATAATGAAAGGAATTATGACAAAACTGTCTACTCACCGGTGCACCTCGCGCGTATTAGCCAACCGTTTACGTCACTCTTCAGTTTACTTGTTAGGCTCCTCACCAGTTGTCATCTGTTATTTCTCTCTCCAGGTCAGTCAAGTTCAGTAGGTCCACCCTGCACCAGCTTGGACGTTATCTTCCCAGGTAAAAAAAAAAAAAGAGAGAGAGGGGAAGGCGTAAAAAATGCGACAGCAACCATGCTGGCATACATATATATATATATATATATGAAGGCACATGACAATATATATATATATGTATACACGTTCGCTCCCGCCTTGGCACTCAGCAACAGGTGGATTCGCTTGGTAAAATAGAGAAACCGTCTTGACTTATGTCACCCTCTATAGGTTCCGGTCGTCCATCCTTCGTCCCCAGAGAGATAGGACATCACTCCCAGGGCACGATTCACCTGGAGCCATGTCCCAAGTCGGCAGCGAAGACCTTACCGCCCCCTTGTCTCCTCGCCCGCCTTCAGTGAGCGACAGCATACAGTCCTCCTGGGGTTGGACTATCCCTAGGCTGACAGCAGAGCTGAGACGCAAGGGCATTCCCTTCCCCACTACCGCTAGGAAGGCAGAGCTTTTCAGGCTCCTCTCTACCCCGCCAGCTACAGCCGGGCCCAGTACCCCACTTCAGGCTTCTCTCCAGTCAATCTCAGCGGCTATTTCTCAACTGCACTCAATGGTGTCGTCCTTAAACAACACGGTCACGGACGTCCAGACCAGAGTGACGCTTCTAGAGGCTCACCCAGCCACAACCACCCCTGTTCCAGTTTCAGTCCCGCCACCACTGCCGACAGGTAACGCAGGGACATGTCCTGTTGTCCACCCAGCACATCTGGTGCCGGCCGGCATAAGGAAGGACATCTTGGACGGCAAGGATATCAACCTTGCCTCCCTGCTTATCTCAGTCCACGACCTTGCAGAAAACAAGGCCTACACATGGGGAGACGTCTCTGTAGTCCTCAAAGCCAAGGATCCCAGGCTGAACCGCAAACTCTCCATCCCAGAGTTTGCCCTAGCCTTTGGGATGCTTAGAGACGTCATTTGTTCAGCATCCCCCGCCAGAAGGGAAGAGCTGGACTTGTACCTCCACACAGTGGTGGACCTAGGTTACAAATACGGAGGCTTCGCCTTCTACGATTACCATCGTTCCTTCTCCGCCAAAGTAGCCGCTAAACTGGCACAGTTCCAATCACCCACGGACTGGAGCCTTATGGACACCGAATTGTTCTGCCGGCATTTTGCCGGCCTTTGTTCACCTCTGTGTGCCATCTGCCAGTCCTCCACCCATACCGCCTCCTGGTGCGCCAACATCACGGCTAGCCGCCCAGTAGAGTTCCCCTCCACCTCCGGCACAGGCCAAGGCTCATCAGGCCCTACACCAAAGACTCAAGTGGACAAGTTTGGACGTTCGGTCCGAACCATGGGGGGTGCGGCCATTTGCAATAATTACAACTATGGCTCATGTAATTTTAGCCAGTGCCGCCTATTGCACGTCTGTGTCATATGTCACAGAGCGCACCCCAGGAATCTGTGTGAGGTTAAAGCTCGCAAGGGCTCATGACTGAGCCGCATAGATGTCCTATGCTTGGGCTTCTACCTCACCATGCACCCCACTCCTTCACTAGCCACCTTCCTCATCGGTGGCTTCACAACAGGCTTCCATACCGGCCTCATCTCCCCGCCCCACACAACCTACGAGTGCGGAAACCTCCGCTCAGCAGCTTCGGACGAGCAGGCCATTGACCAGTTGCTGCAAACCGAGGTGGAACGAGGCTTCGTAATAGGCCCCTTCACACAGCCCCCCTTCAATATGTGGAGAGTTAGCCCTATTGGGCTTGTCAAGGGCAAGTTTTCAAATAAAAATCGTTTGGTGTACGACCTGTCTGCGCCTCATTCTTCCCACATTCCCAGCCTAAATTCCCTGATTCCTTCAGAAGAATTTTAATTAAAATACGCCTCTGTAGACATTGCGATTCAGGCCATCCTTGAAGTAGGCACAGGTGCGTGGCTGTCCAAAGCCGACATATCCGATGCCTTTAAGCTGTTGCCTATTCACCCATCCCTCTGGTGCTGGCACGGCATTAAATGGAGAGACCAATATTATTTCGCCACTAAATTAACATTTGGCTCCAAGAGCAGCCCCTGGCTGTTCGACACGTTCGCACAGTCTCTTGCTTGGATCCTTCAGCACAAGGCCTGTTGTCAGCAAGTTATCCATTACCTGGATGACTTTCTATTGATTGAACAGCCGGGCATACCTCCAAGGGACCTTGGTAAATTAAGTACCGTCTTTGGGAATCTCAACGTCCCCATCGCCAAACATAAGGTTGACGGGCCCACACAATTTATCACCTTCCTCTGAGTCAATCTCGACACCAGCGCCATGCAGGCCAGCCTGCCCTTCGACAAACTGACCCGCATCAGGGCAGTCCTCCACGAATTCACCTGCACCAGGGGATGTACAAAGAGGCAGCTACAGGCGCTATTAGGCATGCTCAACTTTGCCATGCGAATAATTCCACAAGGTCGCTCCTTTATCTCGCGCCTGTTGGTCTGCCTTTCTCAGGCACAAGACCCGGATCAAGTCCTTAGCCTGGATATCGCAGCCATAGCAGACTTATCAATGTGGGACGAGTTCCTGTCCACCTGGAACGGTATCTCCCTGTTCATCCCGTCCATCTCACCTCTCTCGCCACAGGTAGTAACAGATGCCGCAACCTCCACAGGATTTGCGGCTATTTTTGGCCACCATTGGTTTGCTGGACCCTGGCCTTCTCAAATACTCTTGATCCCTGGGTTTAGTCAGTCTTCATCCCTTTTCGAGCTCTACCCCATTGTAGCAGCCGCCCAGCTCTGGGGTCATACCTGGACAGGACAAACCGTAGATTTTACCACCGATAACCAGGCCACAGCCGAAATTATCAACAAAGGCAGGTCTAAGTCTCTCTCCGTGATGTCCTTCCTTCGCAGGATGGTGCAGCTGTCTCTGCGACATCAGTTTAATGTATACTGCACGTTTATCCCAGGAAAGTACAACCTTGCAGCTGACGCACTGTCTCGTTTTAATCTCCTGTCCTTCTTCCGGCAGGTTCCCGGAGCAGATACGGTGTCAGCTCCTATCCCACATTGGTCTCAGTTGACCCTGGACTAGAGCCGCATCTACATGGAGCCACTCGGCTCATCAACCGATCACTCGCAGACAACACTCTGAAAGCCTACCAGGTAGCCTGGAAAGCGTTCAATACATTTCTGGTCGCTTCCTCAGTAGGCACCCCAACAGATGCCAGGCATATACTAGCCTTCCCCTCGTACTGCCATAGTCAACTGGCCTTGTCCTTCAACACCATCCGGTTATACTTAGCTGGCATACAGCACTACCTCTCATTACAGGATCCTACCAAACCATCCATCTTCTCGTCTCACGCTATCCGAGCCGTCCTGCGCTGCATTCAGAAACACCAACCACCAGACAAGGTCAAACGGCTCCCCATCACCAGTTCCATCTTCAGGGACATGTCCACCATGCTTATCAGCTACCCCTTCGGTGTTCTCCCCAGTCTGGTCATACAGGCGGCCATTTATCTAGCTTACTATGGCTTTCTACGGCCCAGCGAGTTCACCCATAACAACACACACAGTCCAGTCCTTCGCAGACGTCATCTGATCCGTCACCAGGACCACTTCATTCTCCACCTCTCGGTAACCAAGACTCAGCAGGCAGGCACAGGCGTAGATATCCACCTCTACAAAACCAACAACGCCTGGTGCCCGGTCTCTGTACTTTCGCAGTTACTCTCTCTACTACCTGAGCTCCCGGACTCTAGTCCTCTGTTGCCCTTCCCGGTCAAACCATTAACGAACCGCCAGTTCATTAAGCATGTAAGGATTCTCCTCCGCAATTTGCTCCTCAATCCCGGTGAGTACTCCGGCCATTCCTTCCGCATCGGAGCAGCTTCATCCGCATCCCGCCACGGGGTCCCGGACCATGTCATCAAAAGATTGGGCAGGTGGAAATCGGCCTGCTTCGCTCGATACATCCCTAACCCACAGGTAGAAATGTCTTGGGCATTCACCCAACTGGCTCAATAAAGATAAAGCTGAAAACAATAAAACTCTCTTACCCCTACCTAAGTGTTTTTGCCCCCTTATTTTGGTATACCATCCATTAGACCAGGGCACACTTTCAGGTCCATTTCATATAGGGTATCTTATGATAAACTTGTATTGTTCAGATACGTATCGGCCATAGGGCTTCGGCCATAAGTTATATTTAAAGAATGCTAAAAGAACATTGAGGCCACTTTGCAAGAGAATTTTCCCCTAGCTTAGTGAATGGGGTGAAAATTCACTTTGCAAAGAATGCCCAAATTAAACACAAGGAAAATAATAAATAAAAAAATAAGAAAAATAAATTTTTGCTTGCACATGATTGATGATGTCAACATTGTTTGATCTCATTCACTAAGCTATAGGTAAACTTTTTTTTCATAGCACATCTTGACTGCTAGTAAAACAAAGTGAACTGGTCTTACATAGGACATAAAATCATGTCTTTACTCTTTACCTCTTAATTCCTGTGGACAATAAACATCAATTATTTGACTGTAGTCAATATGATGTTGTTACAAAAAATGTGCTACTGTATAATAAATGTATTACTTGCAGCAATTTCTGCACAATACTTTTCTCATTGTATATCAAATCAATGCTGTGTGAGTAATCACATAAAATAGGGGTCATAACTTTGTAATTGCCATGTATCTGCTGGCAGATTTGATATACAAATGTCACCTTGTAGGCTTATTCAAAAAAAGACATGCAAAGAGCAATGGATGTATACGGGGTACATTAACCCCAACCAAAAAAAAACATTTGTCACTGCAATGAGAAAACTGAAATCAGATTGGTTCAATGTGTTATTGTGCTTTGAATGTTATGATTTGCTCTTCACACTTCTTTACAAAAGACATCTGTTTTCTGCATAATTATTTCTTTGCAATAAATGTTATTTATGTTTAGTTTATCCCAGCAATGTAATAATACAAAGCTGCCTTTATATGTTTTACACATTTCCTGTACATACTTCTATATAATTATGCTATTTAAAACCTTTTTTTTTTATTATATTATGTTATATATTTTCTATTTATATCAAGGCTGTATATTTATTTTTAACCATCAAAAAGTTAACAAGCATTATCTACTGGGTTAATCTACTTGGTTAATATTCTGTATAAATATTGTGGATGGGTGGCTCTGACACACCTAGTTGTTCTTCTCGAACTGCAAATTCCTAGGGGTGAGGTCAGCTTGTGTTAACATGTCAATGACAATTTTAGTCTTTGATCTATTTTACATGACAGTGTATAATTTTTAAAGGTTTCTTTATGAATACTCACATGCTAAATAAATATGATTACAAAAAAATATATATATATATATATATATATATATATATATATATATATATATATATAATTATTATTATCGATTTATATAGCGCCAGTTTAAACAGTTTACGCAGCACTTTACAATGTATAGGGGAGACAACACAATTACAGTACAATAGGTACAGGAGGGCCCTGCTCATAGAGCTTACATTCTAAAGGGAGTGGGTGGTGGTACAAAAGGTAATAGCAAGGTAAAAAGGTAAAAGGTAATATATATATATATATATATATATATATATATATATATATATATATATATATATATATATATATATATATATATATATATATTTATATATATTTATATATTTATTTATATTTATTTATATTTATTTTTAGCTATAATTATTAATGGTAATCTCTATTTGTGTTTGTATCTTTGAACACCCCTGAAGGTGAGAACAGGGTGTGCAAAGCCCAAAGAAGCACTAGATTGTTGTCAGCTGAACTGTCAGGACTGATGCCAGGACCTCTGTTGCCCTTGTAGATGTAGCAGGACTAAGACAGCCTCCACAAGCAAGACACCTGAGGTGGTGGCATGGTCAGACTGGCAGGACCAGACTAAGGAAGTGTAGTCATGATGGAAGTCAAAGTCATACAGAGAGAGGCAATAGCCAAGGTCATACACAGGATTCCAAGGGAGCAGGCAGAAGAGTAATCAGGTTACAGACCAGAGTCATGCACCGTTTGATAGGAGAGGCAAACCCGTTAAATTGAGCACGGGTCAAACCAGGAATCAGGCAGCAGGAATGTCTACCTATCAGTGCCACTGATGAGTGCCCATCAGGGCCACCTATCGGTGCCCATCAGTGCACACTATGAGTGCCCATCAGTGCAACCTATTAGTGCCACCTATCAGTGCCAATCATTACTGCCTCATCAGTGCCCGTCAGTGCAGCATCATCAGTGCCCATCAGTAAAGGAGACAAATTACTTATTTACAAAGTTTTGTAACAGAAACAAAGAAAAAACTTTTTTTTTTTTTTCGTCTTTTTTTATTTGTAACACAAAAAATAAAAACCCCAGAGGTGATCAAATACCACTAAAAAAAAGCTCTATTTGTGGGAAATAGAGTACACTGGGTAAAGTGCTGCATGGCCACCCAAATGTCACTTAAAATGTGATAGCGTGGAAAGCTGAAAATTGGTCTGGGCATGAAGGTGTATAAGCACCCTGTATTGAAGTGGTTAAAGTGAAGCAAATAAATTGAAAAATTCCTTTTTAAAGGATTTTAAATGAAAGTTGATTCGATGATGGCAAGAAGGAATGTTCTGAGGGACGATTTTCATCTTCCACCTAAACAAAAATGCAGCCATGTATCGCCAGCTTAGGTGCTTGAGTGGTATTACCACCCCAGCCCCTATGTCCTGTAGTGAGGTAGAAGCTAGTGGAACTTTTAAGACACAGCCCACTGGAGAGCCAAGCATTCATCTTCTTCTTTTATGGGGTTGATGAAGGTTTATATATTTCTGATAGTAACACATTTTCATTAAACCTTTATCCATGTGCAAAGTCTTTGAGGTATACTAGTGACTTGACTGACTTTTTTTTATTGATTCTGATGCAGTATTTTATTTCCTTCCAGCCATTTGTCCACTGCTGGATCTATTGACTTGAACCTGAATTTGCAATCACAAAGTAGTTCTACGGGACTTACTGCAGATGGTCCGATTTGCTAAAAGAAACTGGCAATCTGTGATAACTTATCACTTATAATGAGTTTAGGAAGTCTATCAAAAGTAGCTACCGTATGATCCAATGAATCAATTACATGTTTAGCGCTTACCCCAAGAGGAAACACTTGTTATGACAGGTTCTCTGTTCTTTGCCAAGACTCTGAACAGCTTCCTCCCCTCTGACAAACCCGGTTAGGTATTAGTATCCTACGCATAATTATATTAGCGTATAAGAAATAGGCACAATGCTACTTAATTATAAATAAAGTTAGCATATTGACACAAGGCAAAGTAAATGACAATGCACAAAATATTTATGAACATGCAAAATAATCTGTGTTTATGCAGTAAGATAACTGATGTAAATACTAGGCTATAGCATTGCAGTTAGTTTAACCACTTGCTTACTGGGCACTTAAACCCCCTTCCTGCCCAGACCAATTTTCAGCTTTCAGCACTGTCACTCTTTGAATGACAATTGCGCGGTCATGTCACAGTTTACCCAAATTCAATTTTTTGATTTTTTTTTTCACACAGATAGAGCTTTCTTTTGGTGGCATTTAATTGCTGCTGGGTTTTTTATTTTTTGCTAAATAAAACAAAATATGGACCAAAACTGTTTTGTAGTTTGTTATAAAATTTTGAAAACAGGTCATTTTTCTCCTTCACCTATGTGTGCTGATGAGGCTGCACTGATGGACACTGATGGGCACTGATAGGCTGCACTGATGGGCATTGACAGGCGGTCCCTGATGGGCACTGATAGGCAGCACCGATGGGCAGTGATAGGCACTGATAAGGCAGAACTAATGGGCACTGATAGTTGGCACTGATAAGCACTGATGAGGTGGCACTGATGTTTGGCACTGATGGGTGGCACTGATGTTGGGCACTGATGAGCACTGATGGTTGGCACTGATGGGTGGCACTGAAGGGCACTGATAGGTGGCACCGATGGGCACTGGTAGGCACTGGTAGGTGACACTAATAGGCAGCACTGATCTGTGGCACTGATTATTAGACAGTGATGGCCATTGATTGGCAGCACTGGTGGGCATTGATGGGTGGCACTGTGGGTACTGGTAATTGGCACTGTGGGCACTGGTGGGTGGCACTATAGGCCCTGGTAGGTGGCACAGTGGGCGCTGGCAGGTGACATTGATGAGTGAGCTTTATGAGTGAGAGACCGATGAGGGAATAAAAAAATACCGATTACCTTCTGTTTAGATTAAGTAATCAGCCGTCATTGGTTGACAACTGATCATGTGGTAAGGGGTCGGGATCGACCCCTTACATGGATCTGTGATCAGCCGAGTCTCATAGGCTTGGTGATCACAGAGCGTGCTGTGCGAGACACGCAGACTGCGCTTGCTCAGGAGGACATCCAGGGACACCCTCTCTGCAATTAAGGCTGCAACCACTCACCAGTTCCAGGGGAAGTGAACCTTCCCTTGGATCCTCGTCTGTCTCTAGTCCTTAAGAACTCAATCCTCAGTGGCTCAATCTTCAGCAAACTGGTACTCAAATTCTCAGTCCCAGCACCCTGGTCCTCAAAAGCTCGTTGCAGCACTCCAGTCCTCAAAGGCTCAATACAAGCACTTTGGTCCTCTGTGGCTGTCTCTGGTTTCTGCACACTCAGTGTGCAGTCCTCTACAGCTCCAGTCCCTGCACAGCAAGACCCTACTTTCCCTCTCAAAGCCCGAGAAAACTCTCCACTCTCCTTTTCCCTTTGCAGGGGTTTACTTGGCTCTTGTATTTCACAGCTGTATTCACCTCATAGCACAGTGCTCCTTGTGCACTATATCTCCCATGATGCCAAGCGGCTGCATTATTAAATTCCTGTCGGGTATTAGTGCCACTGCGCACCCTCCAGGCTGGGGAGGAAAGCAGATAGGAAGGGTCCACAGCCACACAGGAGTTCTAGTGCTCCTCCTGGTCTCCTTCAGGGTACCCGACTACACAAGCAATGAAGCTGCTATTGCTAACCAAGAAAAGCAACACTATTTCTATCACTTCATTCTACAGTAGCTTAACTTAACCTCCCCTCACTGCAATCTTAACTCTTAACCTCCCCTCACTGCAATCTTAACACTTAACCTCCCTTCACATTACTAAACCCTTAACTTACTGCATTTATATTATACTATAACACTATTATATTATACTACTAAAGTAAATATAAACCTAAAAAATGTAATTTAATTCGTTTAATCACTCAGTATCATAAATAGCCATCATTGTAAGCATTATTAAGATTGTTGCTGCCAGCCAAATAGATTTTTTTTAATTGTTTGTACTTTGGTACATGTTCCCCAGGGCAGTGCCAACCCCCTACATGTCATTTGTTTGACAATCCATTACCTATTAGCCTATAAAATGGCCTTCATTTTTTTAACATTTGATTTTCATTTGGATTCTGCACCTGAACTTCAGTAACATTCAATGAACTTACCCCAAACCAAGGTAGATCACTGGCACTGATTCATACCAGTCTTGGCTTGAATCCTCATATCTATAGAAAGTAGACATACAACTTTTATCATATAATGGTGTCATCTTCATTTGCAAACTAGAGAGACGATGTCAGGCTTATTTTAATTTTGTAAGCTATGCAGGTATAATCCATATGCTCACAAGTTTTCAAGACTGACCATATTGCTATTGTTATTAATGCTGAAGACTAACAAAGCGAAAGAAGAATAAGCAGACACAGCAATCATTCTGACCATCATCAGTGCTGATGTCTTCTTCCAGGTTTAGTCTTTAAAGGACAACAAATAAATAAAATGTAACATATAATAGACATGGTTTCAATAAAAAAAAAGGTTACAACTTTTATTATTTAGTGTACTGTTCTGGATAAGGGGTAAAAGGTCAAAGAAATATGGCCCTGAGACCGTGGTCTTCTGGTAAGCCATGTCCATTAGGCTTTCCCTTTTATTGGGTTGAACTAGATGGACTTGGGTCTTTTCCAACCTGACTAACTATGAGCTATACAGGGTAGGATGTTAAATCTCTGCTTAGTGTGATAACTTATTGATTCTTTAGTATAATTGCAAACACATTATATATGTTTATTATCTATGGGAAAATTGTACTTGGGGGAATCGCCAAGCACATTTTGAATCTTCATTTAAACATTAGAGCAGTTTAAAGTTAAGTGAAAATCTGGAACTTGTGAAAGCCTGCATAGAGAATGGTAAGTGCAACAAATATTTTTATAGTAGATTTTAATATTTAGTTTAATATTTTATTAAACAAAGCTTCACATTGCTGGCTTGCACAGAATCTCAGAGATTCCATAACTGAAGAATGGGATTCTGTGAGATTCCTATGATCCAGTTAATATCCTCCAGTTCTGAAATGCTCTACATTGAACCTCCAGTTAACAAGATCATTCGTACTTGAAAGCCAGGACTCTAGATTAGCAAAAAGGTCTTTCAGGCACTTGATTTCACATAATATATGAATTTGCCCCACCATAAATTTTCAGACAACACAGATTATATCAGTAGGATAGCCAAGGCCTATTATTATTTTTTTCTTCCCTCCAGGCTAAAATCATCTTTTCTACTGGCTCTGCCTGTGTTGTAAGATCTCATAGACTTGTTAAAGGCTATTCACCAAGTACGTTGCATGTCTAGTCTCATGAGATGGGCGGCATCTCTCTGGGAGATGGCACAGCTGTCCTTCCCAGCAATTTCATTAATAAAAGAGAATTACAGAGTTTATAGCAGTGGAAGGTAGATATCAGCACATACCATGCTGCAGAATCCCTTACTCTGCTATATCCTTTAGCATCTAGCAGTATCTCCACTCCCATGCTGTGAAGATTAGGTATATCCCAGCTTCTATTCCACATCACAATACAATAGCTGTCTCTTTAACTATATTAGTGCAGGACAGGCATTACAACAAAAGGGAGTATGTATATGCCTATACAAATAACAACTTTTAGAGAGCTGCTATTTGTGTAATGAAGTTGGGAGTTCTCTATATACAGTAAAACCTTGGTTTCGTGAATGTCAGAAGCATTTGTACTAGTTTAATGAAATATCCTTTATTTTTTCTAAGAGATTAAAACCTCAAACACATGGGCTGAATATAGGGCGACATTCGACCCGTGTGTGTGGCATGTGGTTAGACAGAAGCCAACCATTTAGCTGGCTTCTGTTACAGGAGTGTAACCAAAAAAGGTCTGCCAATCAGCATCCAATCGGTGCTAATGGCTGAGAGTGCTGACCAGTGTGTTCCGGCTGGGGGGGGGGGGCGTTCCCCTGTCAAAACACCATAGCTCAGCACAGAGATCACTGTACTAACATCAGATTTTTAGTATAGGATCTCCTCCCGGGCTCTTTCATTTGTTTTCATTCAGCCCATCGGGTTGAACGAAAAAAGAAAAGATTGATAACATGTTCTAGGCTTAAGCCCACTGGGTTGAATGAAAAAAGAAAAGATTGATAACATGTACAAGGCTTAATAACTTTATCCACTAGCCACTATATGGAGCAGACCATACAGGCGTTAATCAGGCATTAATATAGGACTTTTCATTCAACTTGGGCAAATGCTTCTGACATTCGTGAAACGAAGGTTTTATCAATATACCCCTATATGTGTCAGTGCCATTTTTGTTTATACCCGCCAGTTAATTTTTTTCTATATAAGAAGGTAGGTTTTAAAGCGTTATATAGTTATTGGCAACACAGACAGTTCTTGTTTTAGCCACTAATAAATGAGTCCAGCAACAAAAGACCCTATTATTGGTCCATAATCTGAAACTGGCCTCATTTGTAATATATATCTTGATTCCCCACAATGTTTACTATGGCAATGATATATATTGATTTCCATCTGTTATAAATGTCAATGTCAATTCTATTTTACCAAATGACAAAATGCTAAATGAAACATTAGCTTCAGCTAGATTATAATTGTTTGCCAACAACATACTGTGTAGTATTACATCAAAGTAATAGATATGTTATTATTGTAAAGGAACTTCGCTGCTATTTTGTAAAGAACATTGTTTTCAGATATATGATAAACCGGATACGTAACTCTATCTGTGGAAAGCAATGGGACTATTTAGATCAAATCCTTTTTTTTTCAGATTTGCTGAATTTTACTGATGCTTGTAGTGATACACAATATCCTGTAAAGTGTTTGGCGTAAGTTTTTCATGAAAAGTTATTTTGAACTAGTTGTCACAGAATAGTGATTGCTTCAAATATGTTTTTTTTTTTTTTTACTATTTTTTTTTGCAAAGGAATCATAACATAGACATAGGGAAGTAAAGCCTGTGGCTTAAAACAAAGTAGAAAAAGTACAGGCAGTTTATAATTGTTTTACTTTTTCAGCTAAATTCAGGGAAGTAAAACAAATACCATTGTGCATAAACTAAAAATCTTCTTTTAAATAACAAATATATCATACCTACCGACCCTGTGCTATGGTTTCGCACAGCAGCCTCAATCCTCCTCTTCTTAAGTCCCCCGCTGGTGCTCCTGGCTCCTCCCCCCTACTGAGTGCCCCCATACCAAGTTGCATGCTATGGGGGCACTCATGCATGCTCGCTCCTGAGCCCCGCTCTGTGTGCCTGTGATTGACAGCCAATGTCTGCTGTATCTGAGCCAATGAGGAGGGAGAGGGCTGAGAGAGCTAAAGATCAGGCTCAGGTAAGTATTAAGCTGGACTGGAGCTGCATACTGAGATTTTTTTTACCTTTATGCATACAATGCATTCAAGTGAAAAACCTTTAGTCTTATGCGGCGTACAGACGATCGCACATTCCGACAACAAAATCCATGTGTCTTGCATACACATGGTCGCACAAAGTTGTCGGAATTTCCAAACGTCAAGAACGCAGTGACGTACAACACGTACGACGAGCCAAGAAAAATGAAGTTCAATAACCAGTGTGGCTCTTCTGCTTAATTCCAAGCATGCGTGGAACTTTGTGAGTCGGAACTGTGTACACATGATCGGACCAGATCTCAACCAGATCTCAAATTTTGTGCGATGGAAAAATTCCGATGGAAACTGTCCAATGGAGCCTACAAACGGTTGGAATTTCCGACAACAAGCTCCGATCACACATTTTCCGCTGGAAAGTCCGACCATGTGTATGTGGCATTATAATTACTGTAATCATTAAACTGCAATATTATTTTACATGCTAAAAGTGTGATATCAAACAAAATGATTACATTTGGTACAATGGCTTGATTTATCAAAGAGAGAAACATTTGCATTGATGTAACGATAAACAATATCCCTTTCCTCCAGAAATAATTCATATAATTCATGTACAGTACTTCCACTATACAATGACCCTGTAATCTCCTTTTCATTAAATATTTTATATTTTATTTTAATTATATAACTGACCCCCCCCCAATTCTATTTGATTGGAAAGAGCAGTGTACATTAGATTTAGTCCTGTGCACTGCTCTATGCACACTACAAATCTCATAGTTCATAGTTCGTAGTCCATCCTGGGAGAAAGCAAGAGAGGGTGGCTACATTCCTACATACAGTGGAACTATGGAGAATGAATGTAGCCACCCTCTAATGGGAGGCCAGATAAATGCCTTCTTCTCCTCCATTTTTACACAGGAAAAGGAGGGGTATACCGACTGTGACAGTACTGTTAGTGACACATCACAGGGCATACTCCTATGGCTAACAGAGGCCGGAGTAAAGGAAAGACTTAATAAACTTAATACAAATAAATCACCAGGACCAGAAAGTCCTCAGAAAACTCAGTCAGGTTATAGACAGACCATTGTTCCTAAGCTTTGTGGACAGCATACAGAAAGGATTTGTTCCAGCTGATTGGAGAAAAGCCAATGTGGTACCAATATTCAAAAAAGGACAGAGACAAATTACTGTAAACTACATGCCAGTCAGCCTAATATCAATCTTTGGTAAATTATTGGAGGGGATGATAAGGGTATATATCCAAAAATGTACTGAAGAAAAAAATATCATAAGTAGTTATCAGCATAGATTAACGAAAGGTCGTTCTTGCCAGACCAATCTGTTAACATTCTATGAAGAAATGAGCTGCCATCTAGACACAGGGAGGCCTGTGGAATTAGTGTACCTGGATTTTGCAAAGGCATTCAAAAAATTCCCCCATAAGCACTTAATCTACAAGCTGAGGTCTGCAGGTGTCGACCGTAAAGGTTTGTTCTTGGGTAAAAAACTGGTCACAGGGGTGTGTCCAAAGGGTAGTGATAAATAACGTGTATTCAGATTGGTCTGGAGTGATAAGTGAAGTGCCCCAGGGTTCTGTCTTGGAACCAATTCTATTCAATTTATTCATAAATAAAATATCCCCAGGCCCACCTGGGGCCTGGGGATAAATAGCTCAATCTCAGTTTTTGCGGACAACACAAGATTAAACAGGGCAATAACTTCACATCAGGCTATAGAACATTTACAGAAAGACCTGAACAAAATAATGGAGCGGGCAAATACAAGGCAAATGAGGTTTAATGTGGAGAAATGTAAGGTAATGCACTTGGAGGCAAAAAACATATGTGCAAACTACTCGCTAGGGGAAGAACCACCGGGGGGAATCAAGGATGGAGAAAAATCTGGTAGATTACAGATTGAGCAATAGCATGCAATGTCAAGCTATGGCTACCCAAGCCGGCAGAATATTAGCATGCCTAAAAAAAGGCATATACTCTAAAGATAGAACGATAATCCTACCACTTTATAAAACTCTGGTTAGACCACATCTGGAGTATTCCATCCAGTTCTGGTCACCAGTCCTCAGAAGGGATGTGCTGAAACTGGAGAGAGTCCAAAGAAGGGCAACAAAACTAATAAGGGGACTGGAGGAACTCATTTATGAGAAACAACTACAAACAGCTTATTCTTGCTGGAGAAACAACGATTTACGATTTACAAATACCTCAATGGCGATGACAGCATAAGAAATAACTATTCAGGGGTGTAAGAGGACATAGGGCCACACCATGAGATTGGAGGAGAAGCTGTTTAACCTCCCTGGCGGTGATCCCGAGTCTGGCTCCGGTTAGGATTTTACTATCATAAGCAGTAACCCCGAGCCAGACTCAGGATCGCATCGCTGGATACAGGGAGAGGTTACTTACCTTGTCCCCTGGATCCAGCGATGTCCTCCGCGCTGTTTGATCGAGCTGTCCTCGGCTCGATTCACACAGTGCCCGAATGCCGCCGGCTCGATTCACACAGTGTCCGAATGCCGCCGAGCTACAGTATACAGTACTGTATAAAAAAAATGACACACCCCCTTTGTCCCTAGCGGTCTGTGCAGTGCCCTGCATGCACTTTTATATTATAAATACTGTTTTTTCTGCCTGGAAATTGGAGATTGTCCATAGCAACCAAAAAGTGTCCCTTTATATCAAAGGTGATTTTAGACCAACTAGAAAACAGCGATAATAAATTAGAATCACTTGCAGAATTGAGCGATAGTGATTTGTGGGGAAATTCGTCATCAAACACTAAATCTAATGACAGCGACAATTCTGCAAATGAGCAAATGTCAGTGTTTTTGGATTTGATTACATTATTGAATAATTTTTATTATTATTTATTATATTATAAACTTTATCATACCCGGGATGTCTGCTAGACTCTTGTTTGAACAGATTTAAGAGAGTTATTCCTAAGAATTACAGGACTACAATATAAAACGCCAAATTTCCATGCAAAATAATTGTACCGCTTTCAGCACCTAAAACCGGAATGAATCATACCGCCAGGGAGGTTAACCTTAAACTGCACAGGGAATTTTTCACTGTCAGGGCAATAAGGATGTGCAACACCCTTTCTCAATTGGTGGTGGCTCCGGAGAGTATTGATATTTTTAAGAGACGTTTGGATGTGCATCTTAAAGAACACAACATACAGGGATATGGGAAATAATTATAGACACTGACACACGTGCACCTACACAGGTTGCACTGGATGGACTATTGTCTCTATTCAACTGTACCTACTATGAAACAGCAGCAAAAAAATAAGAATTTAGAGATTTGGAGGAGGCTAAGTGTGATAGAAGGTACTTTTATGAGTTAGGAATATATACTTGAATGTAATTTTTTTAAACAAGCGTTTATTGTCACTTTTAATTTAACTCTTTATTAGCTTTATTAAAGCCTCCGTTTATTTAAAGTAAAAGTAAATAGCCTAATGCTGCCTTCTAAAGACACTTTTCTCTGTCTTCCAGGTCTGATATTATCCAGCATCAATCAACCCACTTCCTGTGGATATCATAGACACGTCTCTATCATTACACTAGCCTGGGCTCAAACTCACACATCAATAAGTGAGTGTCATTCCCTTCAGGAGTAAGGACCACGAGTGGGTACAAATGGGAGAATATATTTACTATGAAATAAAATAGGAGGTTGGGGGTTGAAAAGGAGTTGACCTTTATGGTTTTCAAGGCAGTACATAGTGGCATAACAATATCTATAGCTGTACACACAACTGCTATGGGGCCTGGAGATGGGAGGGGGCTCCATCAGGCAAAATAAACACATCATCCTGAGTACATTTGATAACACAGAACTGGAACTGTATCCTTAAGATTACTGTTTACACCCTTGTACCCCCTGTAACATTTCCAATCAAGAAAAGCTGACATCAGAAGTACAGGAAAAAATTTCAGAGTCCTTGTTGCTGGTCACTGATCCTCATTGGAGACTAGTAAGCTACTAAAGGCAAGGTAGTTTTCTGGAATGTAAGAATTAAATGCTGATTCCCTGACTTGTTGCCCGCGTTTTCCTTGACAACTTTGACAGCACTGGTTCCTGGTAGTGTGCTAACTATGTGTAGCGCTTACTCCCTTAAGAGCCGCTGGAAATTTGCCCAGGTTCTTTCCCAGTGGATTGCCCTGCAACCATGTACACAATCACAGTCTCTCATTTCCTTTAAAAAACAGTCTAGGGGTATTCTTTTTGTTGTTTTTTTATTCTTGGAGGGTTGAGGGAATTGCGTGGGATACTTCAAAAAGAGAACTATGTACTAGATCAGGGGTCTCCAAACTATGGCCCTCCAGCTGTTCGGGAACTACAATACCCATCATGCCTAGTCCTGTCTGTGAATGGCAGAGTTTTACAATGCCTCATGGGAAGTGTAGTTCCGCAACAAGTGGAGGTCCATAGTTTGGCGATCCCTGTACTAGATTGTACAGATGTACCGAAGTCTAGCTCAAAGCAAACTGTGGACTTGGCTTTGTAGTAGAAACATGCAGACTTTAGAGCAACAAGAGCAGAGTCACATAATATATAATCAGATAGACTAAGCACTTCAGGGCATCTGAAGATGTTCCCTTTAGACAAACGCACAAAGCTGACCTTTTAGCACAAGAGGGATGGCAGCAGCTCAAAATTCTCTCACAGCAGTCTGTACTCACAAAATGTCCAGGGACAGTTGGTTGCCTCCTTCCAACTTCCACCTTTCTCCAGTGATACCAGACTAGATCTTCAGCAGAAAGCCCCTCAGCCAGCTTTTTGTAGCTTCAGCATTCAGGCTCTCAGGTCACCCACCTGGGGCCTCGGGAACAGCAAGCACATGGCAGCGTTGCCCAGGAGGTGATCCTCTGCAGAAAAAAGACCCAGAAGCTTAGTGTCTCAGAGAATTTATGCAGACTCCCAGCAGCCTTCCGGGCCACACTCCCTGGGATTGGCCAGGGCTGTATAAATATACATATACCTATGTTCCAGAGAATTCCACAGCTCTCTGGAAAGCAGAGGGGGCAGCAGCTGAAACACTGAACAGACCTAACAAATCAATTACAGCCACACTGGTTACAGTGAGACAGGCTAAATGTACCTAACCAAAACAGAGCTCCACTGAGCACAGTGAGCCAGCACTAAATCAAACTATTTGTAACACCCTATCAAGAAGGGTGCTACATATGCCAATAGCTCTCCTGCTACCCATCCTTTATTTAGACATACTTTATGTTAACATCAATGATAGTAAGAAGGTTGCTGTGGGGTCCCCATCAAACCTTTGATATGGGGTCCTATGATGTTACACCCCTGGTAATAATAACAGATCATTGAAATAGACATGGCTCCTGCAGACAGGTCCTACAGCTTTCTGCCCATACCTCCATACCAGCTTTCTGAAAGATGCAGGGCTTGTAAATGAACAGGGGGCATCCTCACAGGTCATTGAGAAGCCGCCTGCTTGTAATTTATTAATTCACTAATTGCAATGAATGAATCATGCAGCTGTGTGGGAGGAGCCATGCAGAGCCATACTGATTTAGAAAAGTGACAGTGGGAAGACTCCCAACCCACTTTCACAGGGGGAGATTAGGGGGTGCAGGGGACATGTTAAACATTACACCCTAAATATGGGTGTAACATGTAACATGCTCGAAAAGATGAACTTATCCTTTAAATTCAAGCTATATTGACTGCTATTGTTGTTAGAAGTGCTTTTTGTTTGTAAGGGGTGCCGGAATAAGTAGATACTTAAAGAACAACATTGTAAAGAAAATATGGTGCTGCACATAGGGGAAATATTGAAGCCCAAAGGGTGTTTTTGTTAAGCATCAAGATTTCCATTACATTCTTATATGACTCCAGCTGCTGTCAATCAAAGTCAGTCAGCCAATGAGGAGAGAAAGGGGTGGGACAGGTTGTGGCTGTTTGTCTGAATGGACACAGGGAGCTGGGGGTATTGAAGTCATATTCTTATATGACTTACTATAAGGCTAGAAGAAGAAGATCAACATTTTTTGTCAGGTAGTACATTACCAAGGTTGCCATACCTTCTGAAATTGGATCATTGGGTCTGTTAGTTTTGCTGTCATTTTCTTGTTGATAAAACTGGACATGTTTTAGTTCTGCCAAGCTTAAAGTGATTGTAAAGGCAGAAGGTTTTTTATCTGAATGCATTCTATGCATTCAGATAAAAAAAAAACCTTCTGTGTGCAGCAAACCCCCTCATCCCCTCTAAGCCCTTGTACACACGGTCGGAGTATCCGTCGGAATGTGTCCTATCAGACCGTGTTGTCGGATAATCCGACTGTGTGTGGTATGCATCGGACTGTTTCCGTCTGAATATCCGTCGGGCCAAATTTTACAACATGTTGGAAATATTTTCCGACCAACTGGTCCGATAGGACATACTCCGATCATGTGTAGAGAATTTAGATCGGACAAAGTGCCACGCATGCTCAGATCAAATTCCTACATCAAAGCTTTTGGCTACTAGCCTGAACGTAGTCCCATCGTAACGAAATTACGTCATCACATTCTGAAAGATCTGATTTTTCGACAACTTTGTCCGACCGTGTGTATGCAACAGTTTTGGACAAGATTCGACGGACAGAATCGGACGGACAAAATCCGATGGATTTGGTTGTCGAAATGTCCGACCATGTGTACAAGGGCTAATACTTACCTGAGGTCCATATAGATCAAGCGATGTTGCAGCAGTGTCTCGGCTGCCCAGGACTCCCCTCCTCATTGGCTGAGATAACAGCGTGGCACCTTTGGCTCCAGCTACTGTCAGTCAGCCAATAAGGAGAGAAAGGGGGCAGGGCCGGTTCGTGGCTCTGTGTCTGAATGGACACAGGGAGCTGCGTCTTGGCTCAGGTGTCTCTATAGCAAGCTTCTTAACAGGAGTGAGAGGCTAGGAGCACAAATGAGGGACCCAAGAAGAGGAGGCTCTGGGCTGCTCTGTAACAAAACCATTATACAGGGCAGGTAAGTGTGACAAAAAAGAGGCTTTACAATCACTTTAAACACAAAAAGTGTTAGTCCTAGATGTATTGGATGCATTTTTGTCATTGGGCTTTTTTTACTTTATTTTAGCTACTTCAGCCCCGGAAGATTTGGCTGCTCAATGACCCGAGCGCTTTTTGCCACTGTGCTGCTTTAACTGGTAATTGTGCAGTCATGCAATGCTGTACCCAAACAAAATTTGCATATTTTTATCCTCACAAATAGAGCTTTCTTTTGATGGTATTTGATTGACTCTGTGATTTTAATTTTTTGCAATATAAACAGAAACAGTCCAAATATTTTGAAAAAAATTATATTTTTAAATTTTTGTTATAAAAAAAAAAAATCCAATAAACTCAATTTTAGTCATACATGTAGACAAAATGTATTCAGCCACATGTCTTTGTTAAACAAAAAAAATGTCACTTATGCCGCGTACACACGATCAAACAATCCGGTGGAAAAGTCCGGCAAACTCAAGTCCGCCAAACAATCCCCCCGTGTGTAGCCTCCGGCATACTTTTTTGACCCGACAGTACGGCGGACTTAGAATTTCGTGTTGCACATCAATCTGCCCGCCATACTCGCATTTCGGCGGACAATCCGGCCGTGTATATGCCAGTCCGCCGTACTTTTGAAATGAGCGGACTTTTCCAGTCCGGAGAAAAGTCCGCTCATTTTGAGCGGGTCTCCAGGTAGGCGGGGCCCGCGAAGGAGACGTCGCTGGCCCCGCCGTCTGCTATGGACTTAAAGGGGAACCCCCAACGCCGAAAAAAATCGGTGTGGGGGTCCCCCCCAAGTCCACAATAGACCCTTGTCTGAGCACGCTACCCGGCCGGCCAGGAAAGGGGGGCGAGCGAGCGCCCCCCCCCCCCCCCCTCCTGAGCCGTACCAGGCCGCGTGCCCTCAACATGGGGGGTGCCTTGGGGAAGGGGGGGGCCGCGCGGCCCCCCCACCCCAAAGCACCTTGTCCCCATGTTGATGAGGACAAGGGCCTCTTCCCGACAACCCTGGCCGTTGGTTGTCGGGGTCTGCGGGGGGCTTATCGGAATCTGGGAGCCCCCTTTAATAAGGGGGCCCCCGGATACCGGCCCCCCACCCTATGTGAATGAGTATGGGGTACAATGTACCCCTACCCATTCACCTGTAAAATAAAAGTACAAAAAAAAAACACAACACACGAGATAAAATACTTTATTGCACAGCTCCGGGGGTCTTCCGTCTTCGGGGGTCTTCTCGCCGTACTCCTCCGCTATCTTCTTGTAGCTCTTTTGCTAGCGGAGGAGTCCGGCTTTCTTCCTCGCCGCTGGCCTCTTCTCCCGACTTCGGGGGTCTTGTCCCCCTCTTCGGTTCTTCTGCCGGGCCACCGCGCCTTCTTATAGCTCTTTTACAGGCGGTGGCCCGGTCTTCTGTCGCTGCAGCCCCCCTTCCCCAAGGCGCCTCCCATGTTGAGGGCACGCGGCCTGGTACGGCTCAGGAGGGAGGGGGGGCGCTTTCCTGGCCGGCCAGGTAGCGTGCTCGGACAAGGGTCTGTTGTGGACTTGGGGGGGACCCCCATGCCGATTTTTTTCGGCGTTGGGGGTTCCCCTTTAAGTCCATACCAGGCAGCGGGGCCAGCGACGTCTCCTTCGCGGGCCCCGCCTACCTGGAGACGCGCTCGAAATGAGCGGACTTTCCTCCGCGTGTGTGGGCGAGTCCGTTCATTTCGAAAGTACGGCGGACTTAGTACGGCGGACTTAGTACGGCGGACTTAGTACGGCGGACTTAGTCCACTGAAAAAGTGCCGTGTGTGGGCAAGTAGCCCGTTCGAAAATTCCGACGGACAGTTTGGCGGACGTCCGCCAGACTAAGTACGTCGGACAGACGGCTACGTGTGTACGCGGCTTAAGAATATATTTACTGGTTTGCGCAAAAGTTATAGTGTCTACAAACTAGAGTACATTTTCTGGAATTTATGCAGCTTTTAGTTTATGACTGCCTATCTAATTTTTTGAGGTGCTAAAATGGCAGGGCAGTACAACCCCCCCCCCCCCCCCCAAATGACCCCATGTTGGAAAGTAGACACCCCAAGGAAATTGCTGAGAGGCATGTTGAGCCCATTGAATATTTTATGAATTGTGATTGAAAAATGACAAAAAAATAATTACACACTAAATTATATATTGCTCACACATGCCATGGTTATATGTGGAATTATACCCCAAAAGACATTCTGCTGCCTCTCCTGAGTATGGGGATGAGTATGGGGATACTGCATGTGTAAGACTTTTTGGAAACCTAGCCACGTACAGGACCCTGAAAACCAAGCCCCACCTTCAGGATTTCTAAGGGTGTACATTTTTGATTTCACTCCTCACTACCTATCACAGTTTCGAAGGCAATAAAATGCCAGGATAGCACAACCCCCCCCATGACCCCATTTTGGAAAGTAGACACCCAAGCTATTTACTGAGACGCATGTTGAGTCCATGGAATATTTTATATTTTGCCACAAGTTGCGGGAAAATTACTAACTTTTCTTTTTTTTTGCACAAAGTTGTCACTTAATGCTCTATTGCTCAAACATGCCATGGGCATATGTGAAGTTACACCCCAAAATAGATTCTGCTGCTTCTCCTGAGTATGAGGATACCACATGTGTGAGACTTTTTGGGTGGTTAGCCGTGTACAGGACCCCGAAACCAACCACCGCCTTCAGGTTATCTAAGGGCATACATTTTTAATTTCACTCCTCACTGCCTATCACAGTTTCGGAGGCCATGAAATGCCCAGACAGCACAACCCCCCCCCCCCCATGACTCCATTTTGGAAATTAGACACCCCAAGCTATTTACTGAGAGGCATGTTGAGTATTTTGCAGATCTCACTTTTTGTCACAAACTTCTGAAAATTGAAAAAGGAAAAAAAAATGTATTTCCTTTCTTCATTTTCAAAAACAAATGAGAGTTGCAAAATACTCACTATGCCTCTTAGCAAATACCTTGGGGTGTCTACGTTCCAAAATGGGGTCATTTGGGGGGGGGGGGTTGTGCTATCTGGCCATTTCAGGGCCTTCGTCCCAAAACTTGTGGCAAAATATAAAATATTCCATGAACACAACATGCCTCTCAGCAAATAGCTTGAAGTGTCTACTTTCCAAAATGGAGTCATGGGGGGGTTGTACTGTTTTGGCCTCCGAAACTGTGATAAGTAGTGAGGAAGTTAAATCACCATTTTATGCCCTTAGAAAGACTGAAAGCGGTGATTGGTTTTCAGGGTCCTGGGAGTCTATGCCCGGAAGTGGGTGAAAATACCTGTCTTTGACAGGTATTTCCACCCCCCTCCCCCCTGAAAGGTGTCAATTGTGACACCGGAGGGGGGGGTTCCGATCAGCGGAGGTTCCACTTTAGGGTGGAATCCCGCTTTAAGTGACAACTTTGTGCAAAAAACAAAAACGTTTTTCATTTTCCTGCAACTTGTGGCAAAATATAAAATATTCCATGGACTCAATATGCCTCTCAGTAAATAGCTTGGGGTGTCTACTTTCCAAAAAGGGGTCATTTGGAGGGGGGATTTGAACTGTCCTGGCATTTTATGCACAATGTTAGAAGCTTATGTTACACATCACCCACTCTTCTAACCACTTGAAGACAAAGCCCTTTCTGACACTTTGTTTACATGAAAAAAATATATATTATATATATATATATTTTTTTTTGTTGCTAGAAAATTACTTTGAACCCCCAAACATTTAATATTTTTTTAAAGCAAAGGCCTTACAGATTAAAATGGTGGGTGTTGCATTTTTTTTTCCACACAGTATTTGCTCAGCAATTTTTCAAAATGCTATTTTTTTGAAGAAAAGACACTACCGTATATACTCGAGTATAAGCCGAGATTTTCAGCCTCTTTTTTGAGGCTGAAAGTGCCCCCTCGGCTTATACTCGAGTCACCGCTGTCTGACTGCTCGATCAGCGTATCGAGCAGACAGACGGCGGACATTAAAATTCAAAAGCCGCGCCTCCTTCTCCGCCTCCGCCTGTGATAGGCGGAACACTGAATTTCCCAGCAGTCAGTGTTCCGCCTATCACGGACATCCGCTCATTCTCATACTACGGACGAGTATGAGAGGATGTCCGTGATAGGCGGAACACAGGCTGCTGGGAAATTGAGTGTTCCGCCTATCACAGGCGGAGGCGGAATTTTGAATTGTAGAATGGCCGCCGAGAAGAGCGGCGATCCATCGGCACGGCACGGGACGGAGGAGGCACGAGACGGAGGAGGCACGGCACGGGACGGAGGAGGCACGGCACGGGACGGAGGAGGCACGGCACGGGACGGAGGAGGCACGGGACGGAGGAGGCACGGCACGGGACGGAGGAGGCTCGGGACGACGGCGGCTCGGGACGGAGGCTTGGGACACAGGTAGGCTGGACACACACACAAGGCTGCACGGACACACACACACACACACACACACACACACACACACACACACACACACACACACACACACAGGGATGGATGGATGGATGGATACACACACACACACACACACACACACACACACAGGGATGGATGGATGGATGGATGGATACACACACACACACACACACACACACACACACAGGGATGGATGGATGGATGAATACACACACACACACACACACACACACAGGGATGGATGGATGGATGGATACACACACAGGGATGGATGGACGGACACACACACAGGGATGGATGGATGGATGGACACACACACAGGGATGGATGGACGGACACACACACAGGGATGGACGGACACACAGGGATGGACAGCCATGTCTCACCCTCGGCTTATACACGAGTCAATAAGTTTTCCAGTTTTTTGGGGGTAAATTGGGGGCCTCGGCTTATATTCGGGTCGGCCTATACTCGAGTATATACGGTATTTTAAATTTTAATGAACATTAAAAAAAAAAATTTGCGCACAAACGTGAAGCGGTGACAAACTACATACATTTATAAAAGCCTTTAAAATCCTTTACAGGTTACCACTTTAGATTTACAGGGGAGGTCTACTGCTAAAATGAGTGCTCCGACCTTCATGGTGATAATTGCTGTTTACATATGACACCAGAACAATACTTGCGTTCGCCTTTGCGTGTGAGCATGGGGGGGGGGGGGACAGGGATGCTTTTTTTCTTTCTTTTTTAATTATTTAATTTTGCTTTTTTATTTTATTTTTATTTTTAAACTGGGCCTAGAGACTGATGGGTTCTAAAACAAATCCGATTGTTGCGGCTGCGTAAGGTAACGCCGCTTCTCCCACCCGTGCCATTCTGCCTCAGTAAAACTGTGGCGGCTGGTCGGGAAGCGGTTAACCTGATGATCCAGTGATTATCCCGAAAGGAAACTTGCTGTAACTGATTAAAAAGTGTTAACAGGAGCTCAGCTTTAATTGTTTTAGTCAAGTCCATCTAAATCTGATAGTCTAAAGCTGGCCAGAGTTGGATAGAATTTCAAACGAACATTCTTAGTAAAATCCATAGGAAAATTCTTACAACATTCTCTGAACATTCAGATGTCATTCCATAGATTTTGTTTACTTTTAGCATTTGATTTTGAAATGAATGGACTTTACCAAAAAAAAAAAAACACATACGCTATTATGCCGTGTACACACAAGCAGAATGTCCGACAGAAAAAGTCAGACGCTTTTCATCATATATTCCGATCGTGTGTATGCCCCATCTGAATTTTTACATTGAAAATTCTGACGGACCTAGAAATAGAACAACATTCTAAATATTTCCGACTGAACCAATTCCTATCAGGAAAACCGCTCATCTGTATGCTGTTCCGACGCACCAAAAACAACTCATGCTCTGAAACAAGTACGAGACTGAAGCTATTGGCTACTGGCTATTGAACTTCCTTTTTCTAGTCCCGTCATATGTGTTGTATGTCACCGTGTTCTTGACGGTCACATGTACAGGGCATTAGAAATGAATTTGTTCCATAAAAAATTTCCATCCTGCTCCTTCTAATTTTCTTGTCACTGCAGTCTAAACTGAGTGTCAATTTGACCCACTAATGATTAGAACAATGGATGAACTTTTACCTGTCTATGGCTAGCTTAAATCGGTGCTCCAGCCCCCGCCCCCCTCATGGAAAAATTAAAAGTCAGCAGCTACACATACTGTAGCTGCTGACTTTTAGTATTAGGACACTTACCTGTCCTGGAATCCAGATATGTCGGCACCCTAGCCAATGTTTCCATTGGCTCTTGGGTGTTGCTTCCACAATAGCCTTTAAGGGAAACCAAAAGTGAAGCCTTGTGGCTTCACAGCCAATCCCCTACTGCGTATGCACAAATCAAGCTGAGCTTTCTGAATGACCTGGCGGTGGAGAAGGAGGAGTGGGGCCAAACTTCTGACCTACCATGCTGCTCCCGCTTCCCCCCCAAAGGTGCCAAATGTGGCACTGGAGGGGAGAGGAGACAGTTAAGCAGAGGTTACACTTTTGGTTGGAACTCCGCTTTAACACTACCCTCTCCACAGACTGACAATGATGCTGTCCAAAGATGTCTGCATTACTGCTTCATCCAGAATGCAGACACCTACATGGAGTGTGTTACTGGTTGGATCAAAAGATCAAATAAAGAATAAAAAAATCCAAAAAGAAAAGAATGCTAAAACATCCAACACATTTGAGGGTTTATAGGACTTAAAGTGGAAGTAAACCCATGGATTTAAACAGTTAAAAAAAAAAAGGCATGCCGGGAATGCTAACTGCACATTGGTTGTGCTCTTAGCCAAACTATCAAACCATCCAATGGCTGGTGTCATAATGAATCACATGTGCAGCACCATAGCAGTTGAAGATTAAACAGCGGCAAAGATGGCAGCTTCCTTGGCTGAAAACGATAGGGGAGTTTACTTCCAATGGCCAGATCAAAACAGAATGTGAATGTTTTGACCCTGTGTTTTTGTGCATTCCTGCAGGTTTTATTTTTGACAGCCAATTAATTTCAATGAGCTGCCAAATGCACAGGAATGCACAAAAAGTAAGAAAGGCATGACTGTGGTACAGTGTCCTAATACTAAAAGGTTCGGGTGCCAATAACAATTAACAAGGGCAGCTGCATATGATTTGAATCTGCCCTGAAGCTTCTAGCATCAGGAATTCCTAGAATTCCATGTATTTCAAATTATTTGTTTTGTTATTATTATGAAATGAAAATGTGTGTTTATTAACCACTTGCCGACCGCCGCACGACGATATACGTCGGCAGAATGGCACGGGCAGGCATATGGGCGTATATATAAGTCCCTGCCTTCCCGCGGGTGGGGGGCCCGATCGGGCCCCCCCCCCCGGTGCCTGCGGCGGTCGGCATTCGTTCGGGAGCGATCCGGGATGAGGGGGCGGCCATTCATTCATGGCCACCCCCTCGCGATCGCTCCCGACGAATAGAAATGCTCCGTGACATCACTTCCTCTCCTCACAGGAGAGGAAGTGATGTGATCTCTCCTCCGTGTCGGTATTTTTCGTTCCGGCACCGAGGAGAGAGGATCGGTGAGTTGCACCAACACACCACACGTACAGTAGAACATGCCAGGCACACTCACACCCCCCCTTAACCCCCCGATCACCCCCCCAATTACCCCTGCCCCCCCCAGTCACAGTGACACCAATTGCATTTTTTTTTTGCATTGGTGTCATTTGTGACTGTAATAACTGTTAGGGCAGTTAGGGTTAGCCCCCTTTAGTTCTAATGTGCCCCCCTAACCCCCCCAATAAAGGTTTAACCCCGTGATCACCCACCGTCACCAGTGTCACTAAGGCTGGGTTCACATTGCAGCGGTTTATGAGAACGAATGTGATTCGCACCGCACTGCAGTGCAAATCACATCCGATCTCTGTGCGATTCGAGTTCAGCCATACAGATAGTATGGCTGAATTCGCGCCGCACCCGCCGCACCCGCCGCAAATTCGCACGGGACCCTTTTTTTGGTCCGCAGCAGAATCGGATCGCATGGGTGTTCACACCATGCGATCCGAGTTTGCAGATCACACTGCGATATGCGAACTGATCTGGGGGTGTCATTAACATTTCACTGACACTCCCAGCAGTTCGCATAGGGCAGTGTGAACTGCCGCCGGGAGGCATGCGATGCGGGAACCCGCCGCGGATTCGTGGCGTTCCCGCATCGCTCCAGTGTGAACCCAGCCTAATAAGCGATCATTTTTCTGATCGCTGTATTAGTGTCACAGGTGACACTAGTTAGGCAGGTAGGTATTTAGGTTCGCCGCAACTTTTTATAGCGCCAGGGACCCCCATATACTACCGCATAAAGCCCCCTGATTGCCCCCTTGTTAACCCTTTCACCAGTGATCACCATATAACTGTTACAGGTGACGCTGGTTGGTTAGTTATTTTTTTATAGTTTCAGGGCACCCGCCATTTATTACCTAATAAAGGTTTAACCCCCTGATCACCCGGCGGGTGTCATTTGTGACTGTAATAACTGTTAGGGCAGTTAGGGTTAGCCCCCTTTAGTTCTAAGGTACCCCCCTAACCCCCCCCAATAAAGGTTTAACCCCGTGATCACCCCCCGTCGCCAGTGTCACTAAGGCTGGGTTCACATTGCAGCGGTTTGAGAACGGATGTGATTCGCACCGCACTGCAGTGCAAATCACATCCGATCTCTGTGCGATTCGAGTTCAGCCATACAGATAGTATGGCTGAATTCGTGTCGCACCCGCCGCACCCGCCACAAACTCGCACGGGACCCTTTTTTTGGTCCGCAGCAGAATCGGATCGCATGGGTGTTCACACCATGCGATCCGAGTTTGCAGATCGCACTGCGATATGCGAACTGATCTGGGGGTGTCATTAACATTTCACTGACACTCCCAGCAGTTCGCATAGGGCAGTGTGAACTGCCACCGGGAGGCATGCGATGCGGGAACCCGCCGCGGATTTGTGGCGTTCCTGCATCGCTCCAGTGTGAACCCAGCCTAATAAGCGATCGTTTTTCTGATCGCTGTATTAGTGTCACAGGTGACGCTAGTTAGGCAGGTAGGTATTTAGGTTCGCCGCAGCTTTTTATAGCGCCAGGGACCCCCATATACTACCGCATAAAGCCCCCTGATTGCCCCCTAGTTAATCCTTTCACCAGTGATCACCATATAACGGTTACAGGTGACGCTGGTTGGTTAGTTATTTTTTTATAGTTTCAGGGCACCCGCCATTTATTACCTAGTCTCACTAGTGTACCCCTAAATTTAGGGGTGTCTACTTTCCAAAATGGGGTCATTTGGGGGGCGTTTGTGCCATCTTGGCATTTTATGGCCTTCAAAACTGTAACGCCCTTAGAAAGCCTGAAGGCGGTGCTTGGTTTTCGGGGCCCCGTACGCGGCTAGGCTCCCAAAAAATCCCACACATGTGGTATCCCCGTACTCAGGAGAAGCAGCAGAATTTATTTTGGGGTGTCATTTCACATATGCCCATGGCATGTGTGAGCAATATATCATTTAGTGACAACTTTGTGAAAAAAAAAATAAAAAAAAATTAAAGTTTGTAATTTTCCCGCAACTTGTGGCAAAATATAAAATATTCCATGGACTCAACATGCCTCTCAGCAATTAGCTTGGGGTGTCTACTTTCTAAAATGGGGTCATTTGTGGGGGTTTTGTGCCATCTTGGCATTTTATGGCCTTCAAAACTGTAATAGGTAGTGAGGAGTGAAGTCAAATATTTACGCCCTTAGAAAACCTGAAGGCGGTTCTTGGCTTTCGGGGCCCCGTACGCGGCTAGGCTCCCAAAAAATCCCACACATGTGGTATCCCCGTACTCAGGAGAAGCAGCAGAATTTATTTTGGGGTGTCATTTCACATATGCCCATGGCATGTGTGAGCAATATATCATTTAGTGACAACTTTGTGAAAAAAAAATTAAAAAAAATTAAAGTTTGTAATTTTCCCGCAACTTGTGGCAAAATATAAAATATTCCATGGACTCAACATGCCTCTCAGCAAATAGCTTGGGGTGTCTACTTTCTAAAATGGAGTCATTTGTGGGGGTTTTGTGCCATCTTGGCATTTTATGGCCTTCAAAACTGTAATAGGTAGTGAGGAGTGAAGTCAAATATTTACGCCCTTAGAAAACCTGAAGGCGGTTCTTGGCTTTCGGGGCCCCGTACGCGGCTAGGCTCCCAAAAAATCCCACACATGTGGTATCCCCGTACTCAGGAGAAGCAGCAGAATTTATTTTGGGGTGTCATTTCACATATGCCCATAGCATGTGTGAGCAATATATCAATTAGTGACAACTTTGTGTAAAAAATTGTCATTATTCAATCGCTTGAGGCAAAAAAATAAAATATTCAATGGGCTCAACATGCCACTTATCAATTTCCTTAGGGGGTCTACTTTCCAAAATGGGGTCATTTGGGGGGGTTTTGTACTGCCCTGCCATTTTAGCACCTCAAGAAATGAGATAGGCAGTCGTAAACTAAAAGCTGCGTAAATTCCAGAAAACGTACCTTAGTTTGTAGATGTGACAACTTTTGCGCAAACCAATAAATATACAGTTATTGACTTTTTTTTACCAAAGACATGTGGCTGAATACATTTTGGCCTAAATGTATGACTAAAATTGAGTTTATTGGATTTTTCTAATAACAAAAAGTAGAAAATATCATTTTTTTTCAAAATTTGCGGTCTTTTTCCATTTATATCGCAAAAAATAAAAATCGCAGAGGCAATCAAATACCATCAAAAGAAAGCTCTATTTGTGGGAAGAAAAGGACGCAAATTTTGTTTGGGTACAACATTGCATGACCGCGCAATTACCAGTTAAAGCAGCGCAGTGCCAAATTGTAAAAAGACCTCTGGTCATTTACCAGCAAAATGGTCCGGTCTGAAAGTGGTCATTTTGCTGATAAATATAAATTTTGAATAGATAGATAGACTTTTCTCACTGTAATCAGTGAATTGACCTTTAATTGGTTTGGGCTGTTCTAGAGTTCACAGGTTGAAGTTTTGATTGTATTCTCCTCCCTTCTGGATGTTCTAGATGTTTGAGGGGAGTCAAATAGGTAGCATGAATATTTATTGTGCTACAGCCAATCCCTGGGAGGTATTCCCAGCATGTGGCTGGGGAAGATGAAAAATATTCTGGACTCTGGGACAGCTGGGTCTTCCTGATGCAGGGATTTCATCATCCTGGGTGGAGGTTGATGGGTAAGGGGCTCCGCCCCAGTAAGCTCTTCTACCTTTTTAAGCTGACAGTCAGCAAGGTCCCAGCTGTGGCAGAGCCGAGGGGCTCACACTTAAACCATCTTGGTCTCTCGAGGGGAACTGTATACTGAAGCCCAGCAGCAAAACATTTCATAGAAGCTTAGTTTAGAGAAAAGTGTCCTCTTACTTTTGAGCCTTATAGCCTGGTCTATTCTATATCCTGCACCCTCTACCACTGTTCATATTACCAAACAATAAATCACTAAAACGTTCCCCGAGTCTGCTTTATTATGTCAGTGTGCTTGGAACCAAAGCTCAGGTGTGCTGGCAGCCTCTGCACTAATGGGAAAAACCCTTGGTTGTTATCATTATTGGTGTCATTATCATCATCAATCAGCGGCCCATTCAGAGGTTGTGCTACATGTGGGGGCTCGCATCGAGATGTTCCCCTAGTGCAGTGATGGCGAACCTTGGCACCCCAGATGTTTTGGAACTACATTTCCCATGCTGCTCATGCACTCTGCAGTGTAGTTGAGCATCATGGGAAATGTAGTTCCAAAACATCTGGAGTGCCAAGGTTCGCCACCACTGCCCTAGTGCATTCTGCCAGAATCATTCCCACTGACTGAGGAGTTGGGGAGCAGGGTGCTTGTGACTGTGCAATAGTATCCCACTGTCACTGTATGTATTTGTGAAAGAGGAACACTGTGGTGCTGCTGTGGTTAAGAATTGATGTTGAGACCAACTTCAATGGGCAAGGAAGCATTAATGCCTGGAGCGATTGCCTGCACAGCAGAGGAAGAGAGTGTGCTCCAGTGCTTACCGGTTACATGAGAACACAGCACATGTGCATGGAGTACCAAGATGGCGACTTGTCATATGCCTATAATACCGGGAGTCCTGGCACAGAGGGGCACTTGCTCAGGGTGACAGAGCACCATGTTGAAGCAGCAGGAGCCACCTTCCAGGGAGCTGAGCACCTGTGTGCCATCTGTGGAAACTGCTGGAGGCTGACCACAGTTCTAATGGCTGCTGCGGACACTGTGGTGAGTCCCTGTTTGAGTTACTACCACATGACACTGGGTGAATTGGGGCATGGGACTATGCACAGAAGAAGCTAGTCAGGATGCCTATCACTATTCTCTTTCAGGGCTCTGCAATAACGTGCTAAGTCACAAAGAGTACACTTGGCCCAGTTTAATTTTTGAGTATAGGCACAATGTTGGGGACTGTAGACGCAGGATTCGGCCAAGGGAACTTAATGCAGCAGATGAAAGACACATTATGCTTACTTCAATTCGACATCCAAAGATGTTCAGCAGTGCATCCATGTCCATTTCTATCAGCACAGAACTGGCAGAAACCAGTGGAACCCAGGTACACCCATCTACTGTCTGGAAAAGTCTGGTGAAAAGTGGTCTTCATGGAAGAATTATGGCCAAAAAGCCATACCTCCACCATGGAAACAAGGTTAAGCAACTCAACTATGCACAGAAACATAGGAAATTGGGAGCAGAAAATGACAGCAGACTGATGAGTCAAAATTTGAAATATTCCACTGTAGCAGGAGGCAATTTGTTTGCCGAAGGGCTGGAGAGCACCACAATAATGATTGTTTGCAGGCAACAGTGAAACAAGGTGGAGGTTCCTTGCAAGTTTGGGGCTGTGTTTTTGCAAATGGAGTTGGAGATTTGGTCAGGATCAATGGTGTCTTCAATGCTGAGAAATACAGGCAATACTTATCTATCATGCCATACCATCAGGGTGGCATGTGATTGGCTCAAAATTGCAGCCAATGTCATTAAAGTGGAGTTCCACTTAAAAAAAAAAGTCAGCAGCTACAAATACTGCAGCTGCTGACTTTTAATAATCAGACACTTACCTATCCCAGGGTCCAGAGATGTCGGAGAACCAAGCCCTGCTCATCTCCCCCTCCTCTCTGCGGTAGCGGCATTGTCACATGCATGCACTGTGCATGTGCGGGCCATGCTGCGCACTGTGTCTGGCAATCATCTGGGACCTGTGACGTGTCCCAGATGATTGCCGAGAGGGAGGGAGGAGAGGTGATCTCCCTTCTGGCACCGCGGGTGCGCCAGGAGAAAGTGGGAGCTGGAACCCTCTAAAAAGGGGGTTTCCGCTCTCTCCCCCCCCCCCTAAAAAAATGACATGCCAAATGTGGTATGTCAGGGGGTCACCTTCCCTTAAAGTGGAAGTTCCATTTCTGGATGGAACTCCACTTTAAGCACTATCAGTGTAAACGAGGCGCCCCCCAAGCCCTGATCAAGTCTGTCTAGGAATACATGAAGGAGATAGGAGAATTCAAGACAGTTTACATCCACAGAAGATCGGTAGTAAGTTCTACAAAGATGTTTGGAACAACCTACCTTCCGAGATCCTTCAAAAACTATGTGCAGATGAACCTATCCTGTTTCCCCGAAAATAAGCCCTGCGCTGAAAATAAGACCTACAAGGACTTTAATTAGGGCTTATTTGGGATTGGGCTTATATTGCAGCCATCACCAACAATCACACTAGGTAGTTACACCATATATTTATTTGATTTGGATTTAACTTCTGTTCATTTACCTTCTATTTGTTAATTGATAAAAATAAACTATTAACATTTTTAATTTACAGCATTTTTTCACACCTGTGTAAACATTTTGCACCATAGTGTATATATTAATAATTAGTAATAATTCTATGTCAATTCAAGTCATAATGCAAAATTACTAAAATGATTAGATAACATAGTTACTATTAGCGAATAATTATTATCATGTAACTTTAAACACAATCTATGAAGTGTATGCCTAAGTGCTGTGTTTGAAATGTGTAAATATATGTAATCATACCTAAACTTAGGGCTCTTGACTTGCTTGGGATCTGTTAATTAGCAAAAGGCAGCTTAGAGCATTTACTTAAAAGACATCCTCTATTTGCATTTATCAAAGATAAATATGAATAGTAAACATCTATACTGTAACAGGTCAGAAATGTATTAGTAGCAAAATCATGAATGAACTCATAGATTAAACTGCTGTATTTGCTCTGCATCCCTGTGATGAAAAGAATGTTCTGCCCTCGGTCCTTATTGTGATTTTCTATGTGAAAGTTTTGTTCGGGGACTGTCACAGTTGCTGGTGACGTCAATGTGTCTGTAGGACGCTGACATCTCAAATAAACAAAGAAATCTTGTAGGTGTTTGATTAACTTTGACAAGAGCTGCTGTGTTTGGAAATGCTGCTGACAATGTACCTAAAAGGCTGAATTATTTAGGAGTTCTCTTTTCATGTGTCTGTACTGTACTGCTTATGAATGGACGTACTGTACATCAAGAGACTGTCCCGTGAGGTGATGTGGAGCTCACACTAACACTGAACAATGCACATTGAGCTTTTTTCATCTTGGTTGTTGGTGTCTCTTCAACACATTTTGAACCTCGGTGTGGTTCTTTAGGTGTTTAGGGTTTAAAAAGTACAAGATAGACTAGTTTGTTTCAGTGGCATTTGTGGCACCTCTATTGATGTGGTGTGTGACTGGATGCTTGTCATGCTTGATATACTTTATATCAGCAAAGGTATAAAACAATAGCAGAGCAAACCATCTCTCCACTGACATTCAAAGTTTGTTATGAAGCGATGATGCTATGCTCTGTGAGCATTCTACAATTTATTGAGCAACATATGTTCATAAATGTACTGTACAAGAAAAATAGCAAAGGCTATTAAAAAAAATCTGATATTTTTAACCTGCTCATAAGTGGCAAGATTCAAACCTTAGGTCAATCCTGATTTCAAAACCAGCCTGAAGACCAGGGGTCTCCAAACTTCCTGAGCAAAGGGTCAGTTTACTGTCCTTGTCCTGTGGCCAGAGTGGAAAACACCCTGGTGTCAGTGAGAGTAGAAAACACCCCGGTGTCAGTGAGAGTAGAAAACACCCCGGTGCCAGTGAGAGTAAACCTTGCCCCATCATTGGTTTTGGTACAAGGAATAGTGGCCTATTGTTGGTATCAGTGGGAGGAATGCTGCCCCATTGTTGTTGTTCAGGGTAGGAATGGTGCCCCATCATTGGTGTCTATGGGAAGAAAGGTGCCCCATCATTGGTGTCTCGTATTAATTGTGCCTCATTGTTGGTATTCATGGTAGGAATGGTGCCCCATTGTTGGTCTCTATGTGAAGAATGGTGCCCTATTATTGGAGTCGGTAGGAGGAATGGTGCCCCATCATTGGTGTCTATATGTGGGAGCAATGGTGCTCCATCATTAGCGTCAGTGGATAGCATAGTGCGCCAAGGGCCGGATAAAGGCAAGCAAGGGCCACATCTGGCCCCCAGGCCACAGTTAGGAAACCATTGCTCAAGACTCACAGATATCCACTTAAATAGATGGAAAATGCAGTTATACCTGATCTGCATCAATATCTTAAGATATTACATTGTGACTGTGGTTTGTGATATTATACGGCTGCATTTTAATTTCTTTCCCTTACCTTTTTACTTGGAGATGGTCGGGATGATAACTTCTCTCCCCTCCCTTCTTTGACTTAACCCTTACTCGTTTTCCACTATGGTCCCTCTCCTTTTATACCTCTTCCTGCTGCCCCCTCCAACCTTCCCCCCTCATGTTTTCCTCAATACCTCCTATACTTGATGATTGGTTACCCATTCTACTGACTACTGCAAGGGATTAGCTCAATAGCAGGCTGTGCAGGACACCCTGGATGGGTCACAGCACAGTGAAGTAGGCACAGACAGACAGCAGGATCTTTGTGAAAACAAAACAGTGATTTATTTACAAGTCTGTAGTTACAAGTGCAGGTATCCAAAAACAGCAAAAATAAAACAAAACAGAAAATAAACCCTTGCCACTTTGGGCATCTAACTGAAAAACACAGGAACCTATCTACTTGGTCTGGAACAGCCTACTGCTGCCCAAAAACCTGTCTGACACACAGAAAAACAGTCTTTTAGTCATACTGACTTTATCTCACCACTCAGAAGACGCTGCTCCCCAGTCCTATGCAGGAATCTGGTTCCAGGGAGCTCCTTGTTGAAGCAACCTGGGAGTTTTATAGAGCCCTGAGTGCTTCATCTGTTACACCTGAGCTCTTTAACCCTCATTGAGCCCCAAACAGGCTCACTACCCAACAGAAACCCAAAAGCAATCCATGTACAGCATAAACCTGGGACAAATATATCTCCCATCTTGGACACAACTAATACATTTTCCTGGCTTCTTGTCACATACCCCTCCCCTCTTGTTTCAACCCTAGGGTTGGGACATAGGTTGCCAGGCACACGTGTACTCAGGACAAAGCTTCTGCATTTCCCATTCTAACACCAGGGTGATGTTTCACTGTAAAACTGAATTCTTGAAGGGCCAGAAACCACCTATTCACCCTCCTATTGATCTCTTTGTTCTGTGCCATACACTTTAATAGAGCATGATATGTTACCAGTTCAAATTGTCTACCCAAGAGATAGTACTGGAGAGAATCTAAAGCCCATTTTATCGTTAAATATTCTTTCTCAATGGTGGCGTCATTTTCTTCACGGGCCTTCAATTTCCAGCAGAGGTAAATGACAGGGTGTTCTTCCCCCTTGAAAACCTGAAACAACACAGCTCCTAACCCAACATTTGATGAATCAGTCTGGACCACAAAGTCTCTTAAAAAGTCAGGCGAGTATAACCTGGCTGACTACATAAGGCCTGTTTTAAGGCCTCAAAAGCTGCTTCTGCTTTGGGGGTCCATTTGATCATGACAGACTCCTTCCCTTTTGTCAAATTGGTCAGGGGAGCAGCCTGTGAGGCAAAATAGGGAATAAAGCAGCAATAATAGCCAGCCTAAAAATGCTCAAACCTGCTTCTTGTTGGTTGCGTGTGGAAAACTCCGAATAGCCTCAACTTTGTTTATTTGGGGCTTTATTAGACCTCCCCCAATGGTATATCCAAGATACTTTGCCTTCCCCAGCCCAAGGGTAATTTTTTTTGGAATGGCTGTAAAGCTGGCTTTCCAGATGGGATCTAACACAGACTGAACCTTTGGTAAATGTGAGTCCCAGTCCTCACTATAGATGACCACGCAATCTAGGTATGCAGCAGCATAGGCTTGATGAGGCCGAAGAGTCTTATCCATTACCCGTTGAAATGTGGCTGGAGCATGCTGTAACCCAAAAGGCATCCTCCGATACTGAAAAGATCCCTCTGGAGTTACAAATTCCTTTTTTCTTGACTGATTCTGAGAGAGGAATCTGCCAATACTCTTTGGTCAGGTCTCACATCATCATATACTGGGTTTTCCCTAGGTAATCAATCAGTTTGTCTATGCAGGGCATGGGATAGGTGTCAAACGTAGTGATTTTTTTTTTCAATATTTTTTATTGAGATTTCAAGCAGGTTCAATACAGGAAAAGAATAATAGAACCACTCCTGAACCGGAGAGTACATAAAGATAAACCAGTGTTTAACAAACGTTACAATAAACATAAAACAGCGTCCCTTAATTCCGGAATGGTACAGCAAACCAGGAAATCAGGTGTTAAAAGTAGGCACTACTAATCCCTCAGCCCAAAGAGCTATGGCTGAAGGGGAGGCCATTCCCCACCCCAGGGGGAGCACACTGTGGAGAAGGCCTCCTGCCCCAGTACCATCTCTGAGGGTTACATAGATAGTCTTGAGGGGGCTGCTGAACCCCAACAACTAATAAATACAAAAAGCATACTGTCACGTACCTTACAGCGGAGTCAGACTGCTGAGGGTGGCCTCTCGCACGGTTCCGGTCACCACGCCCCTGAAGATGGGAACAGGGAGCGTGAGGACACGAAAGGGTGCAGGTGCCTGCAGATGGAAGTAGAAGGCCTTGGAGATGCTGGGTCCTCACGGTAGAAGAGGTGTAGACTGGTTACGTAGGTAGGCACCGGAAGATCAGCAGGTGTGCAGGGAGCACTACGTGTCTGGAACAGGCAGGATCGGCAACTGGCAGGCAATGCGGTACAATAACAAGAGACAGGTGCGTAATCAGGAACAAGCAAGGGGTCTGGTAACGTGCAAGCAAACGAGGTACAGAATCAGGAGACAAGCCAAAGTCGAAAGTTCAAGCCGGGGTCAGAGGTAGTCCAGGAGATAGCAACACGGGGAATCCAAGAGTGGGTATCAGGAACGGGTCACAGGAACAAGGATCACAGGAGCAAGATCACAGGAGCAAGGTCACAGGAGCAAGGTCTCAGGAGCAAGGTCACAGGAGCAACGATCAGGTCTTGCAGGAACAGCTGAAGACGATCCAGCACTGGTGTCAAGCCAGGACCCTGTTTATATAGAGGGAAGTGAGCCAGGATTGGTGGAAGTGGCCGTCCGTGCGTGAAGACGTACATCCGTTCAGTTTGCGCGGGTGTTTTCGCGTGTTCGGATTGGCGTACATCCACGTGTTCGGTTTAGCATACGTCCGTTCGTCCTGGAATTCGTACGCCTCTGACGGAGACACCGCGCATGGCGCCCGGAACGAACGGGAACTGCTGCTATACGGGGAGTTCCCTGACACATACTCAGATATTAATGTGTCTAGTATTCTGAGGGAGCAGAATCCTGTAACGGAGGTATAGAGCTGGGATGCTAGGAACAAAACCATTGTGATTATGTGAGTACCCATCTAAGCCGATAGGCCTGTACCAGCTGTTTAGATCCGTTAATGAGGGACTGAAACACTGGGGGGAGTCCGTCTCTACGTGAGATAACAGAAAGAGGTAAAGGAGGAGAAAGAGACGAGGATCTAGAAAGAGTAGGAGAGAGAGCAGATCCATAGTAAAAGGGGGAAGTATAGAGGGAAAGAGAGAAAGAGAGAAGGTCACCTAGGGGGAGAAGAGCGGATCTAGACATCTAAGTCCCTGGAATTATGGGGACTCTGACATAGTTTGCCCATGGTTCCCAAATCAATTGGAATTTGTGGGTTTTGTCCAGTAGCTTACAGACAATCTTTTCTTGTGCCATGATCCAGGAGATTTTCCGTTTCATGCCATGCAGCGGTACCGTGGGCCTTTTCCAGTTTTTAGCTATAGTAATTCTAGCTCCTAAGAGCATATAAAAAATTAAGGATTGGGTGCTTTTGGGGGTCTTTTCCACGCTGGCATTAAGAAGTGCTATTTTGGGTATCTGTGGAACACCTATACCCGTAATTTTTCTCAAAAGGTGGTGTAAGGGATCTTCCCGGGGTAGGGTGTGTTTGGACACAGTTCACAGCAGACTTGGAATTTGATAAAGCAGATCTTGGCGTTTATTCGTGGTACAAACAGTCCAGCAAACAAAATATACAGCAACACCGTGCTTTCTAAGTACAACAAAAATAAAAGTCCTAGCCCGGCTGGGCGCTTACTAACAGGTTCTGCTCACCTATCTGACACTTACAAACACAGCGTCTTTCGCCTGGACATCGCAGGGTGGGTTTTAGCTCCAGCAGTGGCAGTGCTTGCAGCTTCCTTCAACACACAGATTGTTCATTCCCTGGCTGAGCAATCACCTGCAGACTCTGCAGAGCCTTTAGCTTCCCAGGCTAATTAGGATCAAAGCTCACCTGATCCCAAACCCAGAACTGGATCGGGGGATGTGGAATGACAGGTCCCTCTACCAAACCTACCTGCCATTCCATATAAACCCAGGCCCGGCAAAATTTAAATAACAACTCAGCAGCATATCGCTGCTGAGAAACTGATCCATCCTGGATTTACCATCTCACACTGTGTAGCAACCTAGGTGAGATGTACACCCCCTCGATCACTTCTCCAGTGACATGTCTACATATCCCCCCCCTCTTTTTCAGACCAGAGGGCTGAGCCTTTTGTCCCCACAGACAACTTACCCTTGACAATGCGTCAGCATTTGCCTGTAATTTCCCTGGCCTGTGTTCCACAGTGAAATTAAAGTTTTGTAGGGAGAGAAACCATCTAGTCACTCTTGCATTTCTCTCCTTGTTTAACTTCATCCATGTTAGGGGGGCATGGTCTGTCACCAACTTGAATTTCCTGCCTAGCAAGTAATACTTTAACGATTCTAGGGCCCACTTTACTGCCAAACATTCTCGCTCCACAATGGCATAATTTTTCTCGGCCGGGGTTAGTTTTCTACTCAAGTACGTCACCGGATGCTCCTCACCATTCACTACTTGTGAGAGTACTGCACCTAAGCCTGTGCTAGAGGCATCTGTCTGGACCAGAAATTCTCGCCTGAAATCGGGGGTGACTAACACAGGTGGTTGGCACAAGGCAGACTTAAGGCTTTGGAAAGCCTCCTCGGCCTCTGGGGTCCACGTGACCATTGCTGTCTTTCCGCCCTTTGTCAAGTCAGTTAGCGGAGCAGCAACTGAGGCAAAGTTCGGCACAAATCTACGGTAATAACCCGTAATACCCAGGAAAGCTCTAACCTGTTTCCTTGTCAGGGGTCTAGGCCAATTCTGTATTGCCTCAATTTTATTTAGCTGTGGCCTAACCAATCCTCTTCCAACAATGTAGCCCAGATATTTGGCCTCTTCTAGGGCTAGAGCACACTTCTCGGCATTTATGGTCAACCCTGCATCACTTATGGCATCCAACACGGCCTGTACCTTACAGAGGTGACTTTCCCAATCAGGGCTAAAAATGACCACATCATCGAGGTAGGCGGCTGAGTAATCACGATGTGGTCGCAGAATCAAGTCCATCAACCTCTGGAAAGTTGCAGGCGCTCCATGTAACCCGAACGGCATCACTACATACTGGAATAGCCCATCAGGGGTGGAGAAAGCAGTTTTCTCTTTAGCCTCGTCAGAAAGTGGAATCTGCCAATAGCCCTTTGTGAGATCGAGGGTGGTTATGTACCTGGCGTTACCCAACTTCTCAATCAACTCATCTACCCTGGGCATAGGATACGCATCGAACTTGGAGATCTCATTCAACTTTCTGAAATCGTTACAGAACCTCCAAGTTCCATTGGGCTTTGGGATTAGCACAATTGGGCTGGACCATTCACTCTGTGACACCTCAATTACCCCCAGAGCAAGCATACGTTTTACCTCGGCAGATACGGCTTCCCTACGTGCCTCGGGTATCCTATAGGGCTTAAGGTTTACTCTGCTTCTAGGCTCAGTTTCAATGTGATGATGGATGAGGTGTGTACGCCCTGGGAGGTCAGAGAACTTGTTTTTGTTTTTCTGTAAAAATTCCTGAGCCTCCTGTTTCTGTGACACTGATAGAGTATCACCTACCTTGACTGGAGGGATTGGTTGTGACAAATTATTAACAGTATTTGTCGCCCCCAAGGATTCCCTGTCTTTCCAGGGCTTGATCAAGTTTATGTGATAAACTTGGAAAGGCTTCCTTCTACCTGGTTGGTGCACCTTGTAGTTCACCTCACTGATCTTTTCAACAATTTCATAAGGACCTTGCCACTTCGCCAAGAATTTACTCTCAACAGTGGGGACTAGTATAAGGACCCTATCGCCTGGGTTGAATGTCCTGATTCTTGCGGACCGGTTGTAAATTCTACTTTGGGCCTCTTGAGCTCTCTGGAGGTGTTCCCTTACCAGGGGCATTACAGTGGCTATACGGTCCTGCATTTGTGCTACATGCTCAATAACACTCTTGTATGGGGTGGACTCATTCTCCCATGTCTCTTTTGCAATGTCTAGTAGACCCCTAGGGTGATGACCATAGACCAACTCGAATGGTGAGAACCCTGTGGACGCTTGGGGCACCTCCCTAATAGCAAACATGAGGTAGGGTAATAAATGATCCCAGTCACGACCATCTTTTGCCACCACTTTCTTCAACATATGTTTCAAAGTTTTATTAAATCTCTCCACCAATCCGTCCGTCTGGGGGTGGTACACAGAGGTACGGATGTGTGAGATTTTAAATAGTCTGCATAGTTCCTTCATTACTTTCGACATAAATGGCGTACCTTGGTCAGTTAGGATTTCTTTGGGGATCCCAGTCCTAGAGAACATATAAAACAACTCACGTGCAATTGTTTTAGATGCAGTGTTTCTTAAGGGTACAGCCTCAGGATAGCGGGTCGCATAATCCAGGACTACCAAAATATACTGGTGTCCTCTAGCTGACTTTACAATGGGACCCACTAAATCCATGGCAATACGCTCAAAAGGCACCTCTATAATAGGGAGCGAAACCAAGGGACTGCGAAAATGTGACACTGGGGCACTAACCTGACATGTGGGGCACGACTCACAGTATTTTTTAATGTCATCATATATGGCCGGCCAAAAAAACCTCTGGAGAACCCTCTCTCGCGTTTTGTCAGTCCCCAAGTGTCCCCCAAGAACATGGTTATGTGCCATGTCAAGCACCTGACGCCGGTACGGCTTAGGTACCAGAAGCTGTTCCACAATCTCATCCTTAACCTTATTAACCCTATAGAAAAGATCATTAGTCACCGAAAAATGTGGAAATCTTTTTTCAGCATCTGGTTCCTGAGGTACCCCATTCATTACAGCAACCTGCTCTCTCGCATTTTTGAGAGTGGGGTCCTGTAATTGTGCAGCCCCAAAATTATCTCTAGACACCTCTAAGTCTAGTATATTTTGCTCAGTGGGAGGAGCCTCCTCCTCCCCAGCCAGGACCTGTAAAGGAAAACAATCATTTTCATCCTGCATACTTTTATCATTCACAGTGGACAAGGCAACCTCCTTAGAGGTATCCTCACTCCTTTTGGGGATTTTTCTTTTTTTCCCAGAGAGCCCAGAATAATGGAAAATCGCGCCCCAATATTACATTATGCATGAGGTTTTTAACCACACCCACTTCATATTGTACGGTGCCTTGTTCAGTCCCGACTTTAGCCAGCACTATAGGGTACATTTTTGTATCACCATGTATGCACACAACACTCATATGCTTTTTAGACTCTAAGTCCCCAGTCACCAGGCTAGCATGCACCAAGGTTACAAGGCTTCCTGAGTCCATTAACGCTTTAACAGGAAAGTCATTGATTGTAATATCGCAGATTTGCGGTTCAGTCTCTAGTCCAGGAACTGCAGCACAAGATGGTTCCGCAAATAGCGACTGACGCCGGCTAGCGTCACATTCCATGGGTTCAGAGGTAAGAGGGCAATGGGCCGACACGTGTCCCGCCTCATGGCATCTCCAACACTGGATAGGGCCTGGTCTCTTTGGCAAGGAGTCCTTTTCAGAGCCCCTTAGCCACCCGGGACCATCACCAGTCTTTTGTCCCTGAGACACCACTTGAGCCCTTTTCCCCCCATCAGCACCCCTCCACACTCCCCCAATAGATGGAAGTCTCTTACCAGCTGACGGCACAGATCTGGCGCTCCGGGGAGGTGAAGATGCTGCAGGAACATCACGGAGGTAGTCCTCAGTCGCCTGGAACCTCTCCACAAGGTTGACAAGTTCGTTTGCATTCTTAGGATCACCTTGTCCCACCCAGCGTTGCAAGTCAGTAGGAAGGGCTCGGAGGTAGCGATCCATCACGACCTTCTCTAGGATTTGTGCAGGAGTAGAAGTGTCTGGCTCCAACCACTTTCTTGCCAAATGGATTAGGTCATACATCTGGGACCTCGCTGATTTGTCCAGACTGTAGCTCCAGTTGCGTACCCTCCGGGCACGGACTGCAGTAGTAACTCCTAGTCGGGCAAGCATCTCCTCTTTTAGCCGAGTATAGTCCTTAACCTCTTGCTCACTGAGGTCATAGTAGGCCTTTTGAGGTTCACCTGTTAAATAGGGCGCAATTACCTCTGCCCACTCAGCGGCTGGTAACTTCTCTCGCTCAGCCACGCGCTCAAATACTGTTAGATAGGCCTCAACATCGTCCTCAGCAGTCATCTTTTGCAGCGCTTTCTGCACAGTCCTTCTCCCAGAAAAAATCTCTGGAGCGGCTCCCATCACCACAGGCGCCTCTCGATTTGCTATCAGGTGCTCAATAAGTTGTTGTTGTGCAGCCATGGACTGTTCATGTCGTCTATTGGCCTCTATCTGAGCCTGCTGTTGTGCAGCCATCATCTGCTGTTGTTCAGCCATGGACTGTTCATGTCGTCTATTGGCTTCTGTCTGAGCCTGCTGTTGTTGCAAACTCACTTGCTTAAACTGCTTCAGCATCTCCTCCATGTTGCTGGACTGTTTTTGGAGTGTAGTTGCAGCTTTCACCCAGGACATCAGCAGCTGTAGCCAAGTCTGTCCACACCGTTGCCCCTAGCAACCGCGTTGCCCGCTACCTCCACCAATTGTAAGGGATCTTCCCGGGGTAGGGTGTGTTTGGACACAGTTCACAGCAGACTTGGAATTTGATAAAGCAGATCTTGGCGTTTATTCGTGGTACAAACAGTCCAGCAAACAAAATATACAGCAACACCGTGCTTTCTAAGTACAACAAAAATAAAAGTCCTAGCCCGGCTGGGCGCTTACTAACAGGTTCTGCTCACCTATCTGACACTTACAAACACAGCGTCTTTCGCCTGGACATCGCAGGGTGGGTTTTAGCTCCAGCAGTGGCAGTGCTTGCAGCTTCCTTCAACACACAGATTGTTCATTCCCTGGCTGAGCAATCACCTGCAGACTCTGCAGAGCCTTTAGCTTCCCAGGCTAATTAGGATCAAAGCTCACCTGATCCCAAACCCAGAACTGGATCGGGGGATGTGGAATGACAGGTCCCTCTACCAAACCTACCTGCCATTCCATATAAACCCAGGCCCGGCAAAATTTAAATAACAACTCAGCAGCATATCGCTGCTGAGAAACTGATCCATCCTGGATTTACCATCTCACACTGTGTAGCAACCTAGGTGAGATGTACACCCCCTCGATCACTTCTCCAGTGACATGTCTACAGTGGAAAAAAACATTCCAAAATTTCCGTATCCTAGGGCATGTCCACCATATGTGGAGTAGGGAGCCAGTGAGGCCACATCCCCTAAAGCATAGAGGAGAAGCGTCCAGAAAAATCTTGGCCAGTAAGGAGGGAGCACGATACCATTGTGTCATTATTTTAATGCTAGCTTCCATTAGAGAAATATTCATAATGCCTTTGAAGGATCTGTGGAAATGTGAGTAACACATGGTCAAGTCCCACTCTACTGCCAGGTCTTGTTCCCAAAGTCAGGCGTATATTGGTTTGTTAATAGCCTTGGCTAGAGAGTTGTAAATGATGGAGATACCTCCCCTCTGATCCTGTATGTTGGCGCACCATATTTCGTATGGAGTCGGTGAAGGGGGTATGGAGTTGAGAGGCCATTTTGAGCGTAGAAAGTGGGAAATTTGAAATAGTCTATATCTTTCAGTTGAGGGCATTTCCAATTTACTACAGTATCCAAGTGTGAGAGATCCTGTGGTGTGTAGGAAGTGGCCAATTCTGTATAAGCCCTTGTCCACCCACCACTTAAACGCTAAAATATTTTGTCCAGGTGGGAAATCTGGGTTGTGAAATAAATGCGCAAGGTGGCGCATGGGAGAGGCCAAGGCTGAGTGCTTTCGAAGCCTGTCCCACAACGACATTGAGTGAGAGAGGGCAGGGGCCAGTATTGCTGGTCGACGTCGCGTTGTGGACCAGAGTAAATAATCAATTGTGTGTCTCGGTGTCGCCTCCCTCTCCATCAGGAGCCAATCTGGCTTAGGGCCCTTGGAATACACTACTGAGATTCTGGCTACCTGTGCAGCTTGGTAGTACCACCATAGGCCTCCTTGGGTTTTGAGTCTATAAAGAATTTCTTTGGAGCATCTTCTGCCTTTGGATCCCCAGATAAATTTTAGGATGGAAGATTGGAACTGCATAATTTGGGCTCTTCTGATTGGGATTGGTAGAGAACGGAAAAGATACAACAGGCGAGGTAAGAGGGTCATTTTTATAGAATTTACCTGGCCCAGCCAGGATAGATCATATTTGGACCACAATAACATATCTGCTTCGAGTTTTTTGAACATGGGGGGTAATTGCTGTAGAATAACCTATCATATCTGCTGGTTAAGTTGATTCCCAGGTAAGGGATGGCAGATGAGTTCCAGGTAAACGGGAAGTGGGTTTGAAGGCTTGTAAGGAGGTTTGGCGAAACGGATACGTTCAGAGCAGCGGATTTTGCAACATTGACGCGGAGGCCTGAGGCAACTCCAAATTGCTCCAGGAGTTTGATAATGTTGGGAGTAGAAATGAGGGGGGATGTGACGAAAAGGAGGAGATCGTCAGTAAATAGGGCACATTTATGTTCCTGAGTGCCACAAGACACTCCTCTGATGTCCGGATTTGTACGGATAGCTATGGCTAGGGATTCAATGGCTATGGCAAAAATCAGGGGCGATAACGGGCATCCCTGTCTGGTGCCCTTCTCGATTGTAAACCTGTCCGAGTAACTGCCTTGCAGTCTTACTTGGGCGCTGGGGTTGGAGTAAAGGGATTTCAATGTGCCTAGGAAATTGGGACCCATACCCCACCTTCCAAGGACTGTGAAGATATACGGCCAGGTGACCATGTCAAGCGCTTTTTGTAAGTCAACGGAAAGGAGGAACCCTTCTTGTGCGAGTCCTCCGTCCCATTGAGAGTTAAGGAGGGACACTATATCTATGGCTCTTCTCACTTGGTCTGGGCCCTGTCTCCCCGGGATAAAGTCTGCTTGATCTCGGTGTACATACTGAGCAATGAATGAGGATAAACGATTTGCCATTATTTTTGTTAAAAGTTTAAGATCGTTATTGATCAATGAAATTGGGCGATAGTTGCACACCAAAGACGGGTCTTTTCCAGGTTTAGGAATGACCGAGATATAAGCCAGGTTTGAGGCTTTATCCAGGGGAGTACCATGACGAAGTGAATTGAAAAATCTTGCTAAGTAGGGTGCTAAAGTGTCAGAAATTTTTTTGTAATAGCCTGCTGAAAAGCCGCCTGGGCCAGGAGCGGAACCATGTTTGAGATTCTTTATGGTTTCCTTAACTTCTGCGGAAGAAATGGGTTGTTCTAGTAGTTCCACATGATCCCTGGAGAGTTTGGGCAAGGGTAGGGATTCCAGGAACCTCTCGACGTTTGGGAGAGGGCTGGGATTGTCATCCTTATAAAGGGAAGCGTAAAAGTCATGGAAGCATTTCAGAATATGCTGCAGGTTTTGTGTCGGGATGCCCGATGATAACCGTATCTTGGGGAAAGCCATGACTTGGGTGATAATTTGGTGGCCAATTTAGATCCTATTTTATCTTTGTGCAATTAATACCTGGCTCCGGACCAGCGGAGGTGTTTTTCTGCCTCCATGGTGAGGGCCAAGTTAAGCTTGATTCTCGAAGTTTCGAGATCACGACGGGAGGATTGTGTACATTCTCGCTTGTTACGTTTACACGACGCCTGAAATTCGTTAGTAAGTTTGGTTATTTCGGCTCTATGCTCTTTTTTTAGTTGGGAGGAAAATTGTATGATTTTGCCCCGTAACACTGCCTTATGGGCTGCCCACGACGTAGCAGGGGAAATATCCTCAGTGTCGTTATTTAGGAAGTAATCTTTTAAGTCCCATTCCAACATGGAGCAGTGAGCTGAATTACTAAGCAGCGATTCATTTAGTCGCCACTTGAATTCCCTATTTGTGTTGCCAGAGTTGCAGAGAGAAAGTGTGACCATAGAGTGGTCTGAGATAGGGGAGTCTCTGATGGTGGACTTTAACGCTAACGGAACATTAGTACCACGTAGGAAAATATGATCTATCCTGGCGTATGATTTTTGTGGGGCCGAGTAGTGGGTATGGTCTTTGGTGCAGGGGTTGAGTTCTCTCTAAACATCTACTAGACCTGAGTCAAAAGGGAGTTTGGCTATCCTAGTACTTTGTTTGGAGGGTTGCTTAGTACGTGGGAGGCCAGATCCCGATTTATCGAAAGACAGATCGAACGTTATGTTCGAGTCTCCCCCCAAGACTATAACTCCTTCCAGATGCGGGGAAAGTGCGGCTAGCATTGAAGCGAAAAATTTGTCTTGACCCTTATTGGGCGCGTAATACGAGACAAAAGTGTAAATCGTCTCGTCTATGGTGCCTTTTACCAGGATATAACTGCCCAATGGGTCGGTAGTAACTTGTGACATGGAAATTTTAAGTGTTTAGAGAGGCAGACAGCCACACCTTTTGTTTTGTTTTCCGCTTTGGAGAGATAGAATTGGGGGAAGTTTTGGTGAAGAAAAGAGGGGTGGAACTATTTAGGGAAGTGGGTCTCCTGAAGCAGGAGAACCGCAAATTTTTGTGATTGATAAAGTTTGAACAATTTCCATCTTTTAACAGGGGAGTTGAGGCCCTGGACATTATGTGAAGCTATAGAGAGGGGTGGAGAAGTAGTGTCATGTACAGGCATGGATCAGGTGGGAGGTACCATCTGGGAGAGAGTGGGACATACCTTGTGTAGTGAGGACAATATCCGCCAAATCCTGAAAGCGCACTTGGATAGGTGACCTTCGGTAGAAAAAGGGGGGACGAGGGGTGGAAGAAGAAAGGTAGAGAGATGGATCTGCTAGGAGAAAACATAAGAGAAGCGAGATGTCAGTCAACATAGACAATAAACAGATATTCGAGAATACCCAGATGAAGCGCGAGAACCCATTCATGCACCTCATCCAACCCAACCCCAAACATAACCTCTGGAGTGCACCCCCCATTGAGGGTGCACGGGATCTCCAATCCGAAAGAGGAACCCAAAGGAACTGCCCTCTCGGTTAGAGATACGTGGAGGTGCAGGACAGTCGCCCCGGCCTTCTCCAGGAGCCTAAATAAATTCTAATGGGCTGAGCCCTAAACAATGTCCCAAGGGACTAAATAGCGTGAACCGTCCGACCACCAAACCAGCCACCGGCCCCTAACAGAGGTCAGGGCCGGAGTGGTCCGGGGGTTCTGGGGTTCGGGGGGAAACCCATTTGACAAACACAACAGTGGGTCTAGGATTAGATAATGGGGGGGAAGTAACTCCCCCAAATACCGGCAGTAGACCTAGAGGTAGCCCTTCTGTGTAATAGATATCTAAATGAAAACAGGATAAAGAACAGGGAGGCACCCCTACAAAAAAGGAGACATGGAAACAAATAAAACAAACGAATAAAACAACAACCAGGTTAGCCGTGTGGATGTCAGGACAGGTATAGTAAAAAAATATATATATTTTTAAGTCAAAAGAACAAAAAGTACATCAGAGGATCCAGCTGGATCAGACAGGATCAAAGGGAGTGACGCGGGTCCATACCGAACCCAGACTCGATGCTGTCATTAGGGCAGCTTGGAATCTTTGAACTTCTTGAACAAGCGCTTCTGCCATGCAGGAGCGATGGGGCTTGATGGCGGAGGTCTTTTGGAAGACGTATTAGGGGTCTTGCCTTCCTGAACTTCTGGAAACTTTGAGAGGAGTAACCAGGGAGGGCAAATTGCCTCCATCAATGATGGAGGCAATTATAATCTTGCTGTATAAGGAAGGAATGGACCCATTGGATGTAGCAGCGTATAGACCAATTTCTCTCTTGTGCTCCGATGCAAAGATTGTTGCTAAAGTATTAGCGTCTAGGCTTAATCGAATTATTGCAAGATTAGTGCACGTGGATCAAACAGGATTCATAGCCAATAGGTCAACTAGCATAAATATCAGGAGAGCCTTTTTAAATTTACAGATTCCAACAGATAATGATACGCCTGGAGCAGTAGTGGCACTAGATGTAACAAAAGCATTTGATAGTGTTGAGTGGGGATATATATGGAAAGTGCTGGGGAAATTCGGTTTTGGTCCCTCTTTCATTGGTTGGATTAGAATGTTATATGATAAACCCAGTGCAAGACTAAAAATTAATAATGAGCTTTCCGATAAAATAGAGTTGGAGAGAGGGACGAGACAGGGGTGTCCATTGTCACCCCTGCTCTTCGCTCTTGCTATAGAGCCCTTAGCTTGTGCAATTAGAGCAAATCTGGAGATAGTCGGTTTCTTAAGAAAAACCGGGGAGGAAAAAATTGCGCTTTACGCAGATGATATCTTGTTATTCTTGGGCGATATGGGACATTCATTGACAAAAGCAATAGGAATGGTGCAGGAATTTGGAGGTTTCACAGGGCTGGAGATTAATTGGGAAAAGTCGGAATGTCTCCCTATGGACTCTGCCAGTGAACAAACGGTTCTGGGAATCCCCCAAATGTCAATAGTGGACAATTTGAAATATCTTGGGGTTGTTCTGACAAAGGATCCTAAGCAATTTATAAATTATAATTTAGGTCCATTATTAGTTAAGTTTAAACAAAAAATTGCTATATGGAAGCAAATGCCTCTATCGGTGGCTGGCAGATGTAATTTGATAAAAGCTATCTGGATGCACCAACTTTTATATATATATTGCATAATACCCCAATATGGATTAATAGAACCTGGTTTAATAAGATCGAGATGCTATTCAGGGAATTAATATGGAAGGGGGGGCAGGCCAGATTGTGATTGCGTATGCTCCAGCTACCGGTAGAGGAAGGAGGTTTCGCAGTCCCCTATCCTGAGTGTTACTTCTGGTCATCACAATTACAACAGCTAGGGGGAATTGACGTGGTGAATGGAGTAACCCCTAATGGGAGATTAGTTCTGACAGGCTCCCCACATAAAACTTTGATAGAGACGTTGGAAGCAGATTCATTCCAGTATAGGTGCCCTACAGTAAAAATGATGTTAAAGATATGGGATATAGTTAAAAAAAAGATGGGATATAGGGAAATAACAAAATACACCCCTCTCTGGAACAATAGGAAGCAACAAAAAACTTGGCGGGTTGGTAAAATCTTAGGATGGGAAAAACGGGGTATTGAAAGGTTGAACCATCTGTATGGGGGCAGGTGTATCAAATCATTTGAAGAACTGCAAAAAGAATTCAAAGTACCACAAAATACATGTTATGCATATATACAGGTGAGACACGCTTTAAAGACCCAGTTTGGAAACCTGTCACTGGTTTGGGAAGAATTGCCACTGATACAGATGATAGCGCAAGTAGGTCCCACCAAAGGATTAATATCGAAACTCTATGCTCAGTTAAATAAACAGATTAATTGTAAGGGGAAAAATAGGGTTGAGAAAGGGAAATGGGAGTCAGATGTGGGAAATTTAACACAAGCACAGTGGAAGATAATCCTGGAGGCGCGTCCAAAGGTTTCGGTCTGCCCTCCACATAAGATATCCCACCTGATGGTGATTAATAGAGGATATTATACCCCCCAGAGGTTATTTAGGTTTGGTAAAAGAGCGGATGACAGTTGTCCTAGGTGTGGGGGGATGGGAAATCGAATACATATGCTCTGGAATTGCCCCAAATTATTTCGATATTGTAAAGGAGTAGTAGAGACACTGAGCGGGGTTTTTGGGATTGTGATAGAACTAAATGCTGTGGTGTGTATATTAGGATATAGAAATGAGAAAGTAGAAAGAAAGGGAGTAACTATCGTAATATTAAGATGTTTATTCCAAGCCAGAAGGATGATTGCTATGAGATGGCAATCAAGCCTAGCCCCCACAATGGAAGATTGGGTGAGAGCTGTAAATGAATATTTATGTAAAGAGAGAGCTGTATATGTAAAACGGAATAATTTAAAAGAGTTTGATAGAAATTGGCGAAACTGGATAGAGAAGATACATACCCCGATATAATTCATAATAATAAAATGAAGAGGATGTAGGGGGGGGGGGAGGTGGGAGAGAGAAAGGAAAAAAGGGATACGGGTTTGGGAATACTTTAGTATTAGAGCACAAAAAAAAAACACTGAGGGGTAATGTGGTAAAGGCATAAACATAGCACTGGGGGGGGGGGGGGGGGGAGGGGTAGAGGGGTAGGGGAAGGGGGGGGGGTTCATTCATAAAAAATAAAAAAAAAGTGGAAAAACTGATGAATAGGGAAGAGTGGGGATTTATGGCATTTTTTAGATATTGTTTCTTATGGATTAGTTTATGTTTTTGTGTATGTGTACATATGTCCAGCTTCCCCCTTCCTTAAATATCAGACTCTTGGATGGAAGGAATATGTACTAGAATTTTGGTAACTCTATTTATAAAACTATCTAAAAGTTGTATGTATAAAGTGTAAAACTTAATAAAGATTATGGATTAAAAAAAAGAAAAGAAAAAAGGGGTCTTGCAAGTCGAAGACGATTTGGGGTCCCGTGAGATGAGGCCAAGTTGAAGGAGGAGTTTTTCACCTTCTTGAAATGACGAAAAGCCATAAGACTTAGAATTGAAGGAGAATGCGAGGCGAAATGGGAAGGACCACCTGTAGGCGATCGATTTCTGGGAGAGTGCTAGTAGGAGAGGTTTCAGGGACCTCCTTTTTTGAATGGTGTAGGGCGATAAGTCAGCAAAAATTTGTATGGGTTGGCCCTGGAACGTAAAAGGCCCTTCACCCCATGATCGTTGCATAACCTCCTCCTTAACTTTGTAAAAGTGTGGTTTGACTATAATGTCTCTCGGGAGCCCATCTTGGCGTAGGGGTTGCAGTGCCCTATGAGCATGGTCCAATTCAAGGTGGTGATCAGGAATGTCTGGAATAAGCTCTTTAACCACTTGCCACCCGCCCTATAACAAATTGACGGTGGCAAAGTGGTTGCATAATCCTGATCGGACGTCATATGACGTGATCAGGATTATGAGCCCCCGAGGGCGCGCATCGTGGCGATCGTTGTTGCGGGGTGTCAGTCTGACACCCGGCAACTACGATCTCGGTTAAGAGTCTCCGTCGGAGACTCTTTACCACGTGATCAGCCGTGTCCAATCACGGCTGATCACAGTGTAAATAGGAAAAGCCGGTGATCGGCTTTTCCTCACTCGCGCCTGTCAGACGCGAGTAGAGGAGAGCCGATCGGCTGCTCCTCTGACAGGGGGGGTCTGTGCTGATCGATTATCAGCACAGCCCCCCCAAGGATGCCCACACTGGACCACCAGGGACGCCACCAGACCACCAGGGATGCCCAGGACAAGGTATGCCACCCTAGACCACCAGGGATTCCAGTCAGTGCCACAATGGATGCCAATCAGTGCCCATAATGGATGCCAATCAGTGCCCACAATGGGCATCACTGATTGGCATGCATTATTGTTTGGCACTGATTGGCATCCATTAGTACAATATATTATAATACAATGCCGCCTATCAGTTCCCATGTGTGCCGCCTATCAGTGCCCATCCATGCCACCTATCAGTGCCCATCCATGCCCACCTGTGCCGCCTACCCATGCCCACCTGTGCCGACTAACCCATGCCCACCTGTGCCACCTATCCATGCCTATCCATGCCAATCCGTGCCAGCTATCAGTGCCAGCTATCAGTGCCAATTTGTGCCACCTATCAGTGCCCATCTGTGTCGCCCATCAGTGCTGCCCATCAGTGCCGCCTATCAGTGCCACATATCGGTGTCCATCAATGCCACCTCATCAGTGCCACTTCATTGGGGCCACCTCATCAGTGCCCATCAGTGCCGCCTTATCATTGCCCATCAGTGTAACCCCATCAGTGCCCATCAGTGAAGGAGAAAACTTACTTATTTGCAAAGTTTTGAAACTGAAACAAAAAAAAACATTTTTTTTTTCGGTATTTTTTTATTTGTTTAGCAAAAAATAAAAACCGCAGAGGTGATCAAATACCACCAAAAGAAATCTCTATTTGTGGGAAAAAAATGATAAAAATTTCATTTGGGTACAGTGTAGCATGACCGCACAATTGTCATTCAAAGTGCGACAGCGCTGAAAGCTCAAAATTGGTCTGGGCAGGAAGGTGTTTAAGTGCCTGATATTGAAGTGGTTAATGAATGTTTGGACCACTAGGGCCGAGTCCTGGAAGGATTCAGGGACTCCTCTGATGTGGAAATTGTATCTCCTCGAACGATTTTCGAGGTCGTCAATTTTGGAGAATGCAATTTCAAGTTGGTCTTGCAAGTCCTGTATTCACGCAGTATTTTGATTCACTCTGGTTATTGTTTGATCTGCTTTATGTTCGATCATTTCAATTCTATTACCCAGTTGCTGTAATTCAGCTTGGATGGCTAAGGTGGTTTGGGTAGCAGTTTGGGAGAGGCCCCTGGCTAACATGGTGCCGAACATTGCGACCATAGAGGAAAAGTCCTGAGGTGAGGGGTGAGAGCCTGGTACAAAGGCCTCATTACCTCCTGGGCTAGCGGTAATGTCCTCCATAGGTGTAAGCGGCATATCATCAAGGACCCTGCCTAGGAGGGATTCTGTGGAGGAAGGAGACAAGCAGGCGTTGGAGTTGTTACTCACTGTGGGGCCTGTCAGCCCGGCTGAGCATAGTGGTGGATCGGCTATGGTGTCTTCCTCCTCCTGTATATCCCCTCGTGCGGCGGTGTCCGGCGCCATCTTAGATTTGGCTGCGGGTCCCGGACCCGTGTTTAAAACTCGGGAGAGGTCACTCCTGGCAATTCAGAAAATGTCTCTTTATTTTGGAGTAAAAACTCTCTAGCTTCCTGTTGCTGAGTTTTGGACAGAGTCTCCGCTATCCTGACTTCAGGGATAACCAGGTTAGATGGAGTAGAAAGTGGGGTAGTCTCAGCAACAAAGGATTCCCTATTCTTCCATGGTTTTAGAAAATTCACATGATATATGTGCTCAGGCTTTCGTCTTACTGGTTTGTTAATTTTTTTATTCATATCACCAATTTTTTCCAAAAATTCATAGGGACCCAGCCATTTGGCTAGGAATTTACTTTTGACCATGTGGACCAACACCAACACCCTAACACCAGGTGCAAAAGAATGGACCGGGGTCCCACCACTGTAAATCCTCTGCTGAGCCAACTGGGCTTGTGACAAATGTTCCTTCACAATAGGCATCACTTGCCAATTCTGTCTTGCATTTGTACCGCATGTTAAATCTCACTTCTATGAGGGGAACTCTCACTCTCCCATGTTTCCCTGGCAATGTCCAGTAGTCCCCGTGGGCAGGGCCAGTGCTACCACTAGGCAACCTAGGGGCGCCCAGCTGCTGTTTTCCCTCCACGTCTGCATGCTCTGCAGGCTGCAGTATGTAATTTACTCAGTCCGACCGGCAGTGTAATTAGAATTGCAGCGCTGCGCTGGAGCCAGCTCTTGAGGAAGCAGAGCCGATGCTTCCTGTATAGTGGCGTCTTCTGTCAAATGGGCAGGGAAAAGGGGGTGGAGTCATGGGTGGAGCCAGTGGGGGCGGAAAAAATTTGGTTTCGCCTAGGCTGTCAAAAATCTTTGCACCAGCCCTGCCCGTGGGTGCCTTCCATACAGTAGCTCAAAAGGAGAGAACCCTGTGGACGATTGGGAACCTCTCTGCCTGTCCTTATCCCGACTTCCGTTTAGACTCTGATCCTGCCTGCTGATTCTGTCTGCTGATCTTCCGGTACTACTCAAATTGTGACCTGTCCTCCCTTCTGCCTACCGTCTATGCCTGATCCGCTCAATTGTTACTGATCCAGCTTGTCTGACCCTGCATCTCGCTCATCCAGCCTGCTACAGCTCCCAGCCCTGCAAGCCTGCATCTGATACTGCTCCATGTTGTTCATTCCGGCCTGCCACCAATCAAGCATCATTTCAGATAGCCTACTATCTGCCTGCTGACCACCACTACTGCACAGACTATTGAACTGTTTACAGGCACTCATACCACACCGTGCTACTGTGGCTGCTATATCACTGCCGGTGGTCCACGATCCGGAGTTGTACAAGAGGCCTTCCTCTGCACATCAGGCTCACATCCCAGGTATGTAACAGTACCAAATAGCCATGTCTGAGCCTGCAAGAGGAACTTCTCCAGTGGATGAAATATGCCAGCACCTTGCTGCTCTTACCCAAGAGGTTAAGTCTCTGCAGGAGGGATACGTGCATGGGGAAGAGTGGGTACAGTCCCTGTTAGGGATGGCCAAACTGTTCGCCCGGCGGTCGGTTCATGACAAATTTTGTGTGTTCGCGATTCGCCAAACCGGTGGACTATTGCTGCTGTTCGCCCAGTGGACATATGTGTTTACAGTGTGAAAGAACTTTGACCCATGATGACACATCCATCATGGGGTACAAGTCAGCCAATTGAGACATTTCAGCACATGGACAATTGGACATACCCCCTACCTTATAAATAGACTTGATCTGGCGGCCATTTTACATTCTGTCTTATGTCAGTGTAGGGACAGGATGCTGTGTGCAGCAGGGAGAGACTGTAGTGACACAAATCACTAACTATTAGGTCCACAAAAGTCCTTTTAAGGACTGGTATAGGTGTAGTACAATATATAGGGTTCAGTGCACTGCTGTGCTGGTGATTGCAGCTGTCTTTTGTCAGTGTAGGGACAGGACGCTGTGTGGAGCAGGGACAGTCAGTTTAATCACTAGCTATTACTATTAGGTCCACAAAGGTCCATTTAAGGACTGGTATAGGTGTACAGTATATAGGGTGCCGGTGATTGCTGAGTGCACTGCTGCCCGATTCTGCAGCTGTCTCTTGTCAGTGTAGGGACTGAGGGACAGTCTGCAAATCACTAGCTAGTAGGTCCACAAAGGTCCTTTTAAGGACTGGTGTGGGTGTACAATATATAGGGTGCTGGTGCACTGCTGGTGACTGCTGCCCTATTCTGCAGCAGTCTTTTATCAGTGTAGGGACTGTCTGCAAATCACTAGCTACTAGGTCCACAAAGGTCCTTTTAAGGACTGGTATAGGTGTACAATATATAGGGTGCTGGCGCACTGCTGCTGCTGACTGCTACCCTATTCTGCAGCAGTCTTTTATCAGTGTAGGGACTGAGGGACTGTCTGCAAATCACTAGCTACTAGGTCCACAAAGGTCCTTTTAAGGACTGGTATAGGTGTACAATATATAGGGTGCTGGTGCACTGCTGCTGACTGCTGCCCTATTCTGCAGCAGTCTTTTATCAGTGTAGGGACTGTCTGCAAATCACTAGCTACTAGGTCCACAAAGGTCCTTTTAAGGACTGGTATAGGTGTACAATTTGGTGTGCAATATATAGGTGTGTAATATACGTATAAAATACTTGCACATATAGAAAGCATAGTATCGTGCATTTCCACTGGGCAGCATTGTGACTGCTGAGCAGTTCTGCAGCGATACTACAAAGAGTGACAAACGCAATAAAAAAAAAAGTACTATAACTGGTGTGATAGACCAGTGGCCCCCAAAAACAACAGATTGAAGCGGGGTGTTATATACATTCTTCCACATACATACTGCACTTCTCTAGAGACTTTTGACACAGGGTCATTTAAAAAATGACAGGCAGAGGAAGAGGCAGGCCCTTCCGCAGGGGTGATAGGGGTAGGGCAGGAGCAACAGACTTGAGCCAAAGTGGCAAATTGCAGAAGGTGCTTGCGATTACGTCAAAGGACGCACCAGACTTGGTTGAGTGGCTCACTCAGCCTTACTCTTCTGTACCCTCCTCATCCTCTCGATCTGCACCTTCTTCTTCACTCTATGCTATGTGCACCCCCAAAGACACTACCACCAACACCACCACCACCATATACCGTCCACTTGAGTCACAGGAATTATTTATTGATCCATATCAAGACATTTCCGATGCGCAGCCACTCTTGGCATTGGATCAGGAAGAGGAGGTAGCAACAACCGCCACTCAGCAGTCTGACGACAGTACCCAGATCAGCCCAAGGAGGAGGTTGGTCCCTGCTGTTGCTGCCTACTCCGAGATCTCTAATTATAGCGGTGGGGAAGGTGACCTCGATGGTGACATGTCTAGTGATGTCACGTGGGTGCCCACAAGAGAGGAAGAGGAGGGGAGTTCAGAGGAAGATATGGACCAGCAGATAGGGAGGAGAAGCAGGAAGAACTTACATTGCACAGGAGGGACAAAGCAGACTGCTAATGTATCAGGAGCGAGGCATCAACCATGTACGGTCACATCTGGCGCTCCCAGGACGCCAGCACATGGCTCCACAGTGTGGGCTTTTTTTAAAGTGTCCGCGGCTGACAATAGTGTTGCCATCTGCAATCTTTGCAGTCAACGCATAAGTCGCAGTAAGCCCAACACTCACCTAGGGACGACCGTCTTAAGAAGGCACCACCAAGCCCAGTGGGAGCAACGGAACACACAAAGCCACACTCCAGGCTCTCACCGTCCAGCCTCGTCTTCTACTTCTCCTTCTCCTCTCTCCTCACAATTGTCTTCCACTCCACCTTCCATCAAGCCGTCCTCACGTTTTTCTGAAAAAAGGCAGGCTTCCGTGGGCCAAATGTTCGAGCGTAAAAAAATGATCATACCAGATAACCCTCTTGCCCAAAGGTTGACGGCTGGCTTGTCAGAACTGATAGCCCGCCAACTACTGCCATATAAACTGGTAGACTCGGAGGCCTTTAGAAAATTTGTGGCCATTGGAACACCACAATGGAAGGTCCCAGGAAGGAAGTATTTCTCACAGAAGGGCATCCCAGAGCTATATGGCCATGTTCAGTGGCAAGTGAATGTATCTCTGACACACAGTGTCGGTGCCAAGATACATCTGACCACAGACACATGGTCTAGCAAACACGGGCAGGGAAGGTATATCACTTTTACTGCCCACTGGGTGAACCTTCTGACGGCCGTCAAGCATGTAACCCATGGCACCCGTGTAGATTTGGTTTTACCGCCATGGATCGCATGCAGGCCTGGCTCTTCTTCTTCTCCTCCTACTCCATCCTCCTCCCTCTCCTCCTCAGCTGACTCCTCCTTTTCTGCTGCTAGTGTCTCTTCCGCTGCGCCACTCAAGCTCCCCAGAACCTATTCGACATGCCAGGTGAGACGTTGCGATGTTGTGCTGCATCTGTTGTGCCTGAAAGCCAAGAGCCACACTGGTCCTGCACTCCTTTCAGCTTTGCGTTCACAGGCAGATCAGTGGCTAACACCGCTCAATTTGACAGTTGGTAAAGTGGTGTGTGACAAGGGTGCCAATCTGCTTAGCGCATTGAAACAGGGCAAAATTACGCACGTGCCATGCATGGCACACGTCTTAAACTTGGTTGTGAAGCGATTCGTTGTCAAATACCCTGGGGTCCAGGACATTTTGCAGCAGGCAAAGAAAATCTCGGCCCATTTCAGAAGATCTTACTTGGCCATGGCTCGCCTTGCTGACATTCAGTGGCGACACAATCTGCCGGTCAGACGTCTTATTTGCGATTGCCTGACGCGATGGAATTCAACCTTCTATATGCTTGATAGGCTGCTCCAGCAGAAACATGCAGTTAACGTCTACCTGTATGAACTCTGCGGCAGAACAGGTTCTGGGAGCTTGGTTTTTTTTCACCGCGCCAGTGGCTGCTCATGCGCGATGCATGCAGACTTCTGCGGCCATTTTATGAGATCACCAAACTGGTCAGTCGCAGCCATAGTGCCATCAGTGACATGGTACCTTTTGCCTTCTTTATGGAGCGTGAATTGCATCGTTTCATTGATCAAGCCGTGGAGGAGCAGGAGCAGGAGCAGGAAGATGCGGAAGTCGCAATGCTGGATGAATTCCCAGGGGGGGCTACTCTATCTGAGACAAGTCAACAACAGGAGTCTGAAGAGGAGTCAGAGGAGGATGGTGCCGGGCGGATGAGAAGGAGCAAGAAGAGCATGCTTTAAACCTTTCTGGGATCCCTGTTGTTGTGGGTGGATGGGGAGAGGAGAACGAGGAGGACGACATTATCCTGGATGATTAGCAGGAGCCAGGCCACCCCACCGCTTCCACGTTAGTGCAAATGGGGGCCTTCATGCTCCAGTGTTTTAACAGGGTCCCCTGTATAAAAAGCATAAGGGTCAAGGACCAGTACTGGGTGGCAACGTACTTAGACCTCCGATACAAACACAAAATAGCGGAAATGTTACCACCGTCACAGAGGGCTGTCAGAATGGAGCACTTCCAGGCCTTGCTCCGAGAAATGCTGCATTCTGCTTTTGCGTGCGCTGGCAGAGGAGGAAATCCCACTCCCAGAGAAAGAGTTGCGGGTACCAATCCAACAGCGCCTGCAAGAAGAGGCCGGTTTGAAGATGTGTTGGTGACTTCTGATATGAGGTCATTCTTTCAGCCGACCCATTGACAGGTCTCATCCGGATCCAGCATCAGGGAACACCTAGACCGACAGGTGTCCGACTACATCGGGTTAACGGCCGATGTGGACGCTCTGAGGAGTGATGAACCCCTGGACTACTGGGTGGGCAGGCTTGACCTCTGGCCAGAGCTTGCCCAATTTGCAATGGAACTGTTGGCTTGTCCCTCATCCAGTGTCCTTTCCGAAAGGATGTTCAGCGCAGCAGGGGGGATCGTGACTGATAAGCGCACTCGCCTAGTTCACGACAGTGTTGACTACCTCACATTTATAAAAATGAATGAGGCATGGATCTTAGAGGAATTCAACACATATGACCAGTAGACCATGTATATCTCTATAACCGATTTAAACGATCGAGCGCACAGACCTTTTTTCTACATTTGGCTCACTTCATTGTACAAAAAAAGCACACCGTACTATATGCCCGTACCCTCCTGTTTGAAGAGGTTGAGCGGTGTCATATTTTTGGGGCCCAGCAGCGAGTTGCTGGTATCAGTGCTGCTGTCAGTGCTCTCTATCTCGGTGCTGGTGTCAGTGCTCTCTCTCTATCTCGGTGCTGGTGTGGTGTCAGTGCTCTCGATATTGGTGCTGGTGTGGTCTCTGTGCTCTCTATCTCGGTGCTGGTGTCAGTATTCTATATCTCGGTGCTGGTGTCAGTGCTCTATATCACAGTGCTGGTGTCAGTGCTCTATATCTCGGTGCTGGTGTCAGTGCTCTATATAACGGTGCTGGTGTCAGTGCTCTATATCGTGGTGCTGGTGTCAGTGCTCTATATCTCGGTGCTGGTGTCAGTGCTCTATATCATGGTGCTGGTGTCAGTGCTCTATATCTCGGTGCTGGTGTCAGTGCTCTATATCATGGTGCTGGTGTCAGTGCTCTCTATCACGGTGCTGGTGTCGGTGCTCTATATCACGGTGCTGGTGTCAGTGCACTCTATCACGGTGCTGGTGTCAGTGCTCTATATCACGGTGCTGGTGTCAGTGCTCTATATCTCGGTGCTGGTGTCAGTGCTCTATATCTCGGTGCTGGTGTCAGTGCTCTATATCATGGTGCTGGTGTCAGTGCTCTCTATCACGGTGCTGGTGATCATCTCCTGCACCCTCTTCATAGCCTACCCTTACCTTTCCTTTCCTCCATTGCCTTCATGCACTCCTGAGTCCTGAATTGTCAAAATGATCTATATCACAGTGCTGGTGTCAGTGCTCTATATCTCGGTGCTGGTGTCAGCGATCTATATCACAGTGCTGGTGTCAGTGCTCTATATCACGGTGCTGGTGTCAGTGCACTCTATCACGGTGCTTGTGTCAGTGCTCTATATCACGGTGCTGGTGTCAGTGCTCTATATCACGGTGCTGGTGTCAGTGCTCTATATCACGGTGCTGGTGTCAGTGCTCTATATCTCGGTGCTGGTGTCAGTGCTCTCTATCACGGTGCTAGTGTCAGTGCTCTCTATCACGGTGCTGGTGTCAATGCTCTATATCATGGTGCTGGTGTCAGTGCACTCTATCACGGTGCTGGTGTCAGTGCTCTATATCACGGTGCTGGTGTCAGTGCTCTATATCTCGGTGCTGGTGTCAGTGCTCTATATCTCGGTGCTGGTGTCAGTGCTCTATATCACGGTGCTGGTGTCAGTGCTCTCTATCACGGTGCTGGTGATCATCTCCTGCACCCTCTTCATAGCCTACCCTTACCTTTCCTTTCCTCCATTGCCTTCATGCACTCCTGAGTCCTGAATTGTCAAAATGATCTATATCACAGTGCTGGTGTCTGTGCTCTATATCTCGGTGCTGGTGTCAGCACTCTATATCACAGTGCTGGTGTCGGTGCTCTATATCACGGTGCTGGTGTCAGTGCTCTATATCACGGTGCTGGTGTCAGTGCTCTATATCTCGGTGCTGGTGTCAGTGCTCTATATCACAGTGCTGGTGTCAGTGCTCTATATCTCGGTGCTGGTGTCAGTGCTCTATATCGTGGTGCTGGTGTCAGTGCTCTATATCATGGTGCTGGTGTCAGTGCTCTCTATCATGGTGCTGGTGATCATCTCCTGCACCCTCTTCATAGCCTATCCTTACCTTTCCTCTCCTCCATTGCCTTCATGCGCTCCACAGTCCTGAATTGTCACAATTTCACATATAAAAAAAGAATGCTTGTAGTTGTCGATCCCAGATTCACCTCATACATGTGTTATGTCATTGGCCATGTGGTGGGACTATGTGTGCACAGCTAGTAATTATTTTGTGGCTGCAAATTTGACCTGTAGGTTTGTAAAGTTCGCTCCCATTGAAGTCAATGGGGCCCGCCACGAACGTCCCGTCGGAAGTTCGTCCATCTCTAGTCTTCACAGAGGGAACTTTTGTATTGCGTTGGCTTGGAAGTATTGCAGGCGGCACTAGGGAGTTGTTTTGTTACTTGAGTTAACTACATCACTGCATCCTCCATCACCACGGACATTTGACAATCTTAAAGTACAATTCCAGCTTTAATGTTTTCCCCAGTTTTGGGTAGGATGGGAATGATTTAAAATGCCCATTTAATATTTTTAATACAACATGTGACCCCAATTGGGGATATTCATCCTTGCTTTGTGCAAGTGCTTGTTGACATCAGGAAAGCAATTAGGAGGAAATTGAATATTTTAAATTGGTTACTAGAACAGGAGCTATCTTTGAGACAGTTGTTTCTGTGAATTTGCCTCTCTTTTCCTGCTGTTTCTTTAATAGATACAGATAAAAAAAGAATGCTTGTACAGTAGGTGCCGTCGATATTGTGTTTCCAGCGCGACAGTATCGCGCTGGTTCCCGGCGACAGGCTCCTCTAACCAGCGCAATCCCGTTGCGCTGGCTGCAATAGGAAAATGTCATTGGGGGCATACCAGGCCCTTAGGTCCGGTAGGGATTTTAAGGGGAATCCCCCTTGCCGAAAAATGGCGTGGGGTCCCCCCAAAATCCATACCAGACCTCTATCCGAGCACGCAGCCCGGCCGGTCAGGAAAGGGGGTGGGGACGAGCAGGGCGCCCCCCCGAGCCGTACCAGGCCAGCCACATCAAAGCACCTTGTCCCCATGTTGATGAGGACAAGGGCCTCTTCCCGACAACCCTGGCCGTTGGTTGGCTGTTGGGTCTGTGGGCGGGGGCTTATCGGAATCCGGGAGCCCTATTTAATAAGGGGGCCCCCGGATCCCGGCCCCCCCACCCTATGTGAATGAGTATGGGGTGCAATGTACCCCTATCCATTCACCTGTGAAAAAAATGTACAAAAAAACACAACACACAAGGGTTAAAATAGTTTATTGCACAGTTCCGGGGGTCTTCCGTCTTCGGGGGTCTTCTCGCCGGACTCTTCTGCTATCTTCTGCTAGCTCTTTTGCTAGCAGAGGAGCACGGCTTTCTTCTTTGTCGCCACCCTCTTCTTCCGACTTCGGGGGTCTTGTCCCCCTCTTCGGTTCTTCTTGCCGGGCCACCGCTTCTTCTTCCAACTCTTTTACTAGCGGTGGCCCGGTCTTCTGTCGCCGCCACCTCCGGGCATCCTCCGGGACTGTGACATCGTAAGGGGGCGGGGTCACCATGTGACATCAACCGGTGACTCCACCCCTTATCCCTATATAAGTTGCCGCGCACCGCTTCCCTGGCATTGCGGCCGGAGAGAGCGTCGAGTCAACATCTCAAGAAGAAGAAGAAGAACTGAAAGCGGCGGCGGTGGCGCGGCAGTGGCGGCGGTGGCGACGATGGCGACAGAAGACCGGGCCACCGCTAGTAAAAGAGCTGGAAGAAGAAGTGGTGGCCCGGCAAGAAGAACCGAAGAGGGGGACAAGACCCCCGAAGTCAGAAGAAGAGGGCGGCGACGAAGAAGAAAGCCGGGCTCCTCCGCTAGCAAAAGAGCTAGCAGAAGATAGCGGAGGAGTCCGGCGAGAAGACCCTCGAAGACGGAAGACCCCCAGAGATGTGCAATAAACTATTTTAACCCTTGTGTGTTGTGTTTTTTTGTACATTTTTTCACAGGTGAATGGGTAGGGGTACATTGTACCCCATACTCATTCACATAGGGTGGGGGGCCGGGATCCGGCGGCCCCCTTATTAAAGGGGGCTCACGGATTCCGATAAGTCTCCCGCCCCGCAGACACCGACAACCAACGGCCAGGGTTGTCGGGAAGAGGCCCTTGTCCTCGTCAACATGGGGACAAGGTGCCCCCCACCCCAAAGCACCCCCCCATGTTGAGGGCCCCCATGTTGAGGGCATGCAGCCTGGTCAGAAGAGGGGGCCACTTATTCTGTAGTGGTTGTTGTCTGCTTGCCCTGACCGCAGTATACACCGCTATATTCACCTCACCTATATAGCTAGTGATCTATCTTTTATAATAGAGCTTGCAGTCAGTAGTGCTAGGAGCTTGTGCGTGCTGTCTGCCTGCTCTGTACCCAGTACACACCGCTATATCCACCTACATAGCTCTTCTCTATTTGAGCCCACTTGCCATCTGCAGGAGTTATTGGAAGTTGTGTGTGCCTCCAGCACAGCACAGTATACATCTGGTCCAGCAGGCATGGACAGGGACGTTACCTGTCTTTCACGGCCCATTGGGTCACTCTTCTGGCAGCTGGGAAGGATGCAGGACAAGGTGCAGTAGTGTTGGAGGTTGTTCCGCCACCACGCCTCCAAAATGCTACTATTGGTTGTGACACACCTCTCTCCTCCACCCCCTCCCCTTCTTCTTCCTCCATGGCCTCTTCCAGTGCTCTGTCCTCAGAACCAGCGGTGCTCCGTAGGCGTTCCAGGGGCTACGCAAGTACGCAGGCAAAACGATGCCATGCCGTGCTTGCGCTGGTTTGTTTTGGGGACAGGAGCCACACTGGGGCGGATGTTTTGTCAGCTCTGCAGGGGCAGGCCGAGAGGTGGTTGACGCCACGCCAGCTTAAGCCAGGAATGGTGGTTTGTGACAATGGCACCAACCTCCTCTCCGCCCTCCGACAGGGACAACTGACCCATGTGCCCTGTGTAGCTCACGTCCTTAACCTGGTGGTGCAGCGGTTCTTGGGCAGGTACCCCGGCTTACAGGATGTCCTGAAGCAGGCTAGGAAAGTCTGTGTGCATTTCCGCCGATCATTTAATGCCTGTGCTCGGCTGGCTGAGCTCCAAAAGGAGTTGAACCTGCCCAAGAACCGCATTATATGTGACATGCCCACCAGGTGGAACTCAACGTTGGCCATGCTGCAGCGGCTGCACACGCAGCAGAGGGCCATCAATGAGTACCTGTGCGACTACGGCACCAGGACAGGGTCAGGGGAGCTCGGTTTTTTCTCACCACGCCAGTGGGGCATGATCAGGGATGCATGCACTGTCCTGTCACCGTTTGAGGAGGCCACAAGGATGGGGAGCAGTGACAGTGCATGCATCAGTGACACTGTACCTCTTGTCCACCTCTTGGAGCATACGCTGCGTGGAATAATGGACAGGGCACTTGAGGCAGAACAGAGGCAGGAAGAGGAGGACTTCCTTGCCTCTCAAGGCCCCCTTTATCCAGACAGTGTTCCTGCTGTGCCACCCATCACACAGGAAGAGGATGAGGAGGAGGAAGAGGAGGATGATTGTGTCAGCATGGAGGTGGAGGCTGGCACTCAGCATCAGCAGCAGCAGTCTTGTAGGGATGATTTACAGTCCCAAGAAACACATGGACTTGTACGTGGCTGGGAGGAGGTAGCTGCGGATCATGTTGCCCTTAGTGACCCAGAGGACTCCGGACCGAATACCTCAGCTAACCTACGCTGCATGGCCTCCCTGATCCTGCAAAGCCTGCGGAAGGATCCTCGTATTCTTCGGATCAAGGAGAGGGACCATTACTGGCTGGCCCCTCTCCTTGATCCACGGTACAAGGGTAAGGTTGCCGACCTTATCTTGCCATCGCAGAGGGAGCAGAGGATGAGACATCTCCGGGAGGCCTTGCAGAAAGGTCTGTGCAACGCGTTCCCAGAGACTGGGAGGTTACAAACTCCTGGTCCTGGACAACGTGTTGCTGAGGCATCGGTCAGAAGGAGCGGTGGAGAAGGTGGCCGTCTGACTGATGCTTTCAGACAATTTTTTAGTCCGCAGCCCCAAGGTATGATCGGTTCCAGCAAATATCGCCAGCATCTGGTTTACATGGTGCAGGAATACCTAGGGGCAAGGTCAGACTTGGACACCTTTCCCACCGAAAATCCTCTGGCTTACTGGGTCTTGAGGATGGATCACTGGCCAGAGCTTGCAAAGTATGCAATTGAGCTACTGGCCTGTCCTGCATCCAGCGTTCTTTCGGAACGCACCTTCAGTGCTGCTGGTGGCTTTGTTACCGATCACAGGGTGCGCCTGTCCACCGAATCAGTTGATCGACTGACCTTCATCAAGATGAATCAGTTTTGGATCACCCACAGCTACCAAGCACCTGAAGCTGATGTAACCGAATAATTTTTTTTGAAATATCACATCCCTTCAAGACTGCCTATGCTGATGCTGAGTGACTGTCCTGTTATGTTGATTGTCTATCCTCTTCCTCCTCCGCTGATATGTTGGAAGAACATTTCTGGTTCTGGGTGATGCCATCAGCCCAATTTTTCTGCCCCTGTTTAACTGGGGCGTTTAATTACAATTTTTGATGCAATGCTTTGCAGCAGGGCTAATTCCTGCAATAAAACTAGAGTATATGGGAGAGGTTGCATTGTGGTGGCACCAGCACCAGTGCCTAAAGCCCAATTTTTCTGCCCCTGTTTAACAGGGGCGTTTAATTACAATTTTTGATGCAATGCTTTGCAGCAGGGCTAATTCCTGCAATAAAACTAGAGTATATGGGAGAGGTTGCAGTGTGGTGGCACCAGCACCAGTGCCTAAAGCCCAATTGTTCTGCCCCTGTTTAACAGGGGCGTTTAATTACAATTTTTGATGCAATGCTTTGCAGCAGGGCTAATTCCTGTAATAAAACTAGAGTATATGGGAGAGGTTGCAGTGTGGTGGCACCAGCACCAGTGCCTAAGGCCCAATTTTTCTGCCCCTGTTTAACAGGGACATGTAATTACAATTCTTGATATAATATTTCACAGGAAGGCCCGTTCCTATAGTGTTGTGGCACCAGCATCACAACCACCAAAGGTCAATTTTTCTACCACTGTTCAACAATGGCATGTAATTACAATTCTTGATATAATCGTTCACAGCAGGGTGCTCCAGCGCCCACCAAGAGTCACTTTCAGGGCTTACAATGTTGTGGCAAAACCAACACCTTGTTCCGCCATTTCTGCAGAGCATATAGGGCAGGCCCATACTTTCAAACATCCAACTTACAAACATCTCCTACTTGCAAATGGAAGGAGACAACAGCAAGTGAGATGAAAAAAGATGGACGACAAAACAAATTATACAGGGGTGATAACCCTTCCCTATGTTTTCCAAAAAGCTTAAAAATAGTTTTTTTGACTGGAGCTACACTTTAAAAATGTACCAGTTGAAAATTACAAACAGATTCAACTTAACACAACAAACCTACACAGTCCCTGTCTTGTTTGCACCGCCTGTATACTGCTTTTCTGAGTATATAGGGCCTGGGGGCCACACGCATTTCCTTTTTTTAATATGGGTACGGGGTTCCCCTTAATATGCGTACAAGACCCAAAGGGGCTGGTAATGGGCAGGGAGGGCTACCCATGCCATTTTTCTCAATGATTTTCAACCATATTGCAGGAACCAGATATAACATTAAAACCGCAAGCAGTTTTCAATTATGTTATTTCCGTTTAATGTCATTTTGTGCAGGGATTGTTCTAAACACGGGAAACACGTGTCACTTCACAGGCATACTACAGACACCCCCCAGGCACCATATTTAAAGGAATATTTCACTTTTTTTTCACTTTAATCGTCATTAAAATCAGTACTCCCACCAAAACTGCCATTTTTAAAAACATTTTAGGCATTGACCCATGTCCCCTGGGGCAGGAGCCAGGTCCCCAAACCCTTTTTAGGACAGTATCTTGCATATTAGCCGTTAAAATTAGCACTTTTAATTTCGAACGTTCGAGTCCCATAGACTTCAATGGGGTTCTAAAGTTCGTTCGAATTTGGGGTCCATTCGAAAGTTCTGGTGCGAACCGAACCGGGGGGTGTTCGGCGCATCCCTATTCTGGAGCATGCACGGCAGCAATTTGCATTATGATTCACCAATAGTATTGATATAATTATTGATTTATTGCACTTTATCTATGAAGTAGAATACATATCAAACAAGCATTTTCCATCTTTGTAGTAATATTTGGTATATGGTTTGCGCTGATCACCTTTTTTATTTATTGTTGTTCTTTTTTTTTTTTTTTTTTTTTTTTTAAATTGTATTTTTATTGAAAATATAAAGATAACAATGACAAAGTGTTGGCATAAATGCACAGGTAAACAGTAAGTCCATCAAATAAAACAAATCAGAAACAGCGAAGGGGGAGGGAGGAGAGGGGAGGGAGGAGAGGGGAGGGAAGAAAGAGGAGGGGGGGGGGGTAGGATATTTCAGCACATTCTGTATATCCTCACATTAATTAACAATTATTTGTGGTACAAAACAGCAATCGTCACAATCAAATAGGCATAGGACAGTGAGCAGGAAATGTGGAAACTTCATTCCTTTAGAAGGGCATGGAACAGTGTGAACGTGCAATTTGAGCCTTAAACTCAGCGTAGGAGGTCCAAACTCAGAAGACTATATTAAGTAGCAGTATATAGTTTAGAGCGATACCACAGATCCCAAATCATTGAGAACTTAGGCATAGTGTCATGGACTATGGCTGTAAGCTTTTCCATACGGCCGATATGTTCTAGGTTCTGCAAGTCTTGGGGGAAAGTGGGCGGGGTACGTGATAGCCACCGTGTAGGGATAGCTCTCTTATTTATTGTTGTTCAAGTGCCTGGTATACACTTTAGGTCTAGCAGCAATCTAACTGACATCAGATATTCATTCAGATATTTTTCACTTTGATAGCGCGAGGGAACCCCATTTTCTAAATTAATGGGGTGGGCAACTACATGGCAAATGAGGTTTAATGTGGAAAATGTAAAATAATGCATTTTGGGTGGCAAACATAATGCAATCTACTTACTGGGGGAAAATCCTCTGGGGGAATCAAGGATGGAAATGGACCTAGGGGTCCTAGTAGATGATAGGCTCAACAATGGCATGCAATGCCAAGCTGCTGCAAAGAAAACAAACAGAATATTGGCATGCATTAAAAAGGGGATTAACTCAAGAGATAAAGCGATAATTCTCCCTCTCTACAAGACTCTAGAGTATGCTGTCCACTTCTGGGCACTAATCCTCAGGAAGGATGTGCTGGAAATGGAGTGAGTACAGAGAAGGACAACAAAACGAATAAAGGAACTGGAAGACATTAGTTATGATTAGGGATGAGCTTCGTGTTTGAGTCGAACCCATGTTTGACTCGAACATCGGCTGTTCGCTCGTTCGGCGAATTCTGAACATTATGGGCCGTTCGCACCAAATTCGAGTGGCGCGTCACAGCCCACAATTCACTGCGGCATCGCAGTGCATTGCTGGCTGATGATTGGCCAAGCATGCACTATGACCCGCATGCTGTGACCAATCACAGCGCAGAAAAAACGGAGAGACGCGATTGGCCAAAGCCCGGATGGCTTTGGCCAATTATGGCTCAGGGGTTTAGTACACGCCCCACACTATATAAGGCCGCCTGTGCAGCAGCCTTGTGTAGTGTGTTGTGTTGGTAGAGAGAGAGATAGACGGAGAGACAGTGTCTTTGAATTTCCTTTGAAGCTGTTGCAATTACAGTCTGTGTATTGTGCCACCTGCACAGTGTACACGTAAAGCTACCGCAATTGCTGGTGTTCTTCTGGTCCTATACCACAGGCAGCTGTAGCAATTACAGTCAGTGTATTGTGCCACCTCCACAGAGTACACCTATAGCTACCCCAATTACTGGTGTTCTTCTGATCCTATAGAACAGGCAGCTGCTGCAGTAATTACAGTTGGTGTATAGTGGCACCTGCACAATGTACACCTAAGCCCACGTACACACGGTCGGAGATTTTGGCAACCAAATCCATCGGATTTTGTCCGTCGGATTCTGTCCGTCGAATCTTGTCCAAAACTGTTACATACACACGGTCGGACTAAGTTGTGGAAAAATCCGATCTTTCAGAACGTGATGACGTAATTCCGTTACGATGGGACTAGATTCAGGCTAGTAGCCAATAGCTTTGATGTAGGAATTTGATCTGAGCATGCGTGGCACTTAGTCCGATCAAAATTCTCTACACATGATCGGATTAGGTCCGTCCGGCCCAGTTGGTCAGGAAATATTTCCAACATGTTGGAAAATTGGGTCGGACGGAGATTCGGACAGAATCAGTCCGATGCATACCACACACAGTCGGATTATCTGACGACACGGTCCGATAAGACTCATTCCGACAGATTCTCCGACCGTGTGTACAAGGGCTAAAGTTACCACAATTGCTGGTGTTCTGCTGGTCCTATACCACAGGCAGCTGTAGCAATTACAGTCAGTGTATTGTGCCACCTGCACAATGTACACCTAAAACTACCACAATTGCTGGTGTTCTGCTGGTTCTATACCACAGGCAGCTGTAGCAATTACAGTCGGTGTATTGTGTCACCTGCACTGTGTACAGCTAAAGCTACCCCAATTTCTGGTATTCTGCTGGTCCTATATCTCAGGCAGCTGTAGCAATTACAGTGGGTGTATTGTGTCACCTGCACAGTGTATAGCTAAAGCTACCCCAATTGCTGATGTTCTGCTTGTCCTATACCACAGGCAGCTGTAGCAATTAAAGTCGGTATATTGTGCCACCTGCATAGTGTACACCTAAAGCTACCCCAATTGCTGGTGTTCTTCTGATCCTATACCACAGGCAGCTGCTGCAGCAATTACAGATGGTATATTGTGTCATCTGCACAGTGTATGCCTAAAGCTACTCCAATTGCTGGTGTTCTGATGATTCTATCTGCAGGCAGCTGTAGCAATTACAGTCCATGTACTGTGTCATCTGCACAGTTTGCACCTAAAGCTACCCCAATTGCTGGTGTTCTGCAGATCCTATCCGCAGGCAGCTGTACCAATTACAGTCGGTGTACTGTGTCATCTGCACAGTTTGCACCTAAAGCTACCCCAATTACTGGTGTTCTGCTGATCCTATCCACAGGCAGCTGTAGCAATTACAGTCAGTGTACTGTGTCATCTGCACAGTTTGCACCTAAAGCTACCCCAATTGCTGGTGTTCTGCCGATCCTATACTGCAGGCAGCTCCAGTAATTACAGTCGGTCTATTGTGTCATCTGCACAGTGTACTCCTAAAGCTACTCCAATTGCTGGTGTTCTTCTGATCCTATACCACAGGCAGGCAGCTGCAGTGATTACAGTCAGTGTATTGTGTCATCTGCACAGTGTGCACCTAAAACTACCCCAATTGCTGGTGTTCTGCTGATCCTATCCGCAGGCAGCTGTAGCAATTACAGTCAGTGTACTGTGTCATCTGCACAGTTTGCACCTAAAGCTACCCCAATTGCTGGTGTTCTGCCGATCCTATACTGCAGGCAGCTCCAGTAATTACAGTTGGTCTATTGTGTCATCTGCACAGTGTACTCCTAAAGCTACCCCAATTGCTGGTGTTCTTCTGATCCTATACCACAGGCAGGCAGCTGCAGTAATTACAGTCAGTGTATTGTGTCATCTTCACAGTGTGCACCTAAAACTACCCCAATAGTAATAATACTACAGGCAGGCAGTTGATTCTGCTAGCTGCAGTATAATCAGTATATATGTCCCAGCTTTCTGCAGCTACCTGCAGGCCATTAATATGTCTGGAAGGCCAACAAGGAGAGGCAGACAGTCACGAGCCAATAAAAGAGGGCAAGCAGGCTCTGTGTCTAGAGGCAACAGTGCTGGTCGTGGACACGGTGCATCCTCATTAGCATGTGGCCATGGGACACGCTTGTCCTTATTTTCGGCAGCTGGATGTGTTGAGCTGCAACATGCCGAAGACTTGGTAGAGTGAATGACCAAGCTGTCCTCATCCTCTCTCACCCGGGCTCAGGGTACTGGCAAAGCAGCTGCCAACGCGGCCTCTTACCTCGTCTCAATGCCACCAGTCACTCCTTCCCTAGCCCCATCATGTCCCCCTGAGGAGTCCCCCAAACGGTTTGAGCACAGTGTTGGGTACATGCTCCATGAAGATGCCCAACGTTTTGAAGGCTCTGATGATGATATCCAGCTAGAGGAAGGCAGTAACGTGAGCCCAGAGAGAGGGGATGCCCAAGATGGCTTGTTTTGCAGACTTTCTGCCCCAAGTCCTCTTTGGGCCCTGGGACTGCCCCTGAGGTCTTCCTCTTGAGCTTGATGGTCCCCCAGCTGCAGCATACTGCCAGGTTTGCTTCAGTGATGAGTAGGGAGGGGATGATGAGGTCACTGACTCCACTTGGGTGCCTGATAGGAGAGAGGAGGAGGAGGAGGGATATCTTGCAGAAAGGTCTATGCAGAGATTTGGAGGTTACAAATTCCTGGTCCTGGACAATGTGTTGCTGAGGCTTCGGTTAGTCACAGAAGGAGCGGTGGAGAAGGTGGCTGTCTGACTGATGCGTTCAGACAATTTTTTTAGTCCGCAGCCCCAAGGTATGAGCAACCATCGCCAGCGTCTGATTTACATGGTGCAGGAATACCTAGGGGCAAGATCAGACTTGGACACCTTTCACACCGAAAATCCTCTGGGTTACAGGGTCTTGAGGATGAATCACTGGCCACAGCTTGCCCAATATGCAGTTGAGCTACTGGCCTGTCCTGCATCCAGCGTTCTTTCGGAATGCACATTCAGTGCTGCTGGAGGCTTTGTAACCGATCACAGGGTGTGCCTATCCACCAACTTGGTTGATCGACTGACCTTCATAAAAATGAATCAGTCTTGGATCAACACCAACTACCAAGCACCTGAAGCTGATGTAACTGAATAATTTTTTTTGAAATGTCAGATCCCTTCAAGACTGCCTATGCTGATGCTGAGTGACTATCCTGTTATGCTGACTGACTATCCTCTTCCTCCTCAATGATCCTGCTGATAGCTTGGAAGAACATTTTTGGTTCTGGGCGCCGCCACCAGTGGCTAAGACCCAATTTTTCAGCCCCTGTTTAACAGGGGTGTGTAACTACAATTTTTGATGCAATACTTTCTAGCAGGGCTGATTTATGCGCTCCAACTAGAGTATCTGTGAAGGGTTGCAGTTTCGTGACACCAGTGCCTAAGGCCCAATTTTTAAGCCCCTGTTTAACAGGGGCGTGTAATTATAATTTTTATGCAATACTTTGCAGCAAGGCTCATTCTTGCACTCCAACTAGAGTATCTGTGAAGGGTTGCAGTTTCGTGGCACCAGCACCAGTGCCTAAGGCCCAATTTTTCAGCCCCTGTTTAACAGGGGCATGTAATTACAATTTTTGATGCAATACTTTGCAGCAGGGCTCATTCCTGTGCTGCAACTAGAGTATCTGTGAGGGGTTGCAGTGTCGTGGCACCAGCACCAATGCCTAAGGCCCAATTTTTCAGCCCCTGTTTAACAGGGGCATGTAATTAAATTTTTTGATGAAATACTTTGCAGCAGGGCTCATTCCTGCGTTCCAACTAGAGTATATGTGAAGTGTTGAAGTGTTGTGGCACCAGCATCAGTGCCTAAGGCCCAATTTTTCAGCCCCTGTTTAACAGGGGCATGTAATTACAATTTTTGATCCAATATTTTGCAGCAGGGCTCATTCCTGCTATCCAACTAGAGTTTCTGTGAGGTGTTTCAGTGTTGCGGCACTAGTGCCTAAGGCCCGATTTTTCTGCCCCTGTTCAACAGGTGCATGTAATTACAATTCTTGATATAATATTTCACAGCAGGGCCCGTTCCAACGCCCACCAAGAGTAACTGTGAGGACTTACAGTGTTATGGCACCGGCACCACCACCACCACCACCAAAGGCCCAATTTTTCTACCACTGTTCAACAATGGCATGTAATTACAATTATTGATATAATAGTTCACAGCAAGGCATTCCAGCGCCCACCAAGAGTCACTTTGAGGGCTTACAGTGTTGTGGCAACACCAACACCTTAGGCCCAAATTTATGCATATAGGACAGGCCCCTACTTTAAAACATCCAAATTACAAACGTCTCCTACTTGCAAATGGAAGGAGACAACAGGAAGTGAGATGAAATCTACCCCTAGGAAGGGAAATTCTCTCCTGTAAGAGTTATTATTGGAAAAACGTGTCTCCTCTCCACTGATGCTTTATCCCAATCCTTGTTTTACTAAAAACCCCAAATTTAAAAAAAAAAACATTTGTGATTGGGACAGAAAGTGAGGTGAAATCTTCTGAAGAGGTGTACAGACAGCAAAAAAAAATGTTAGAGGGCTGATAAGCCTTCCCTATGTTTTCCAAAAAGCTTAAACATAGTTTTTTTGACTGGAGCTACACTTTAAACATGTACCAGTTCAAAATTACAAACAGATTCTACTTAACAACAAACCTACACAGTCCCTGTCTTGTTTGCACCGCCTGTATACTTCTGTATACAGGGCCTGAGGGCCTTTTTTTTAATTTTGGGTACGGGGTTCCCCTTAATATCCATACAAGACCCAAATGGGGCTGGAAATGGGCAGGGGGGGAACCCATGCCATTTTTCTCAATGATTTTCATCCATATTGTTGGGACCAGACATTACATTAAAACCACAAGCAGTTTTAAATTACTTTTTTTCCATTAGAAATGTCATTTTGTGCAGGGACTGTTCTAAACACGGGAAACACGTGCCACTTCACAGGCATACAATAGATATCCCCCCAGGCACAATATTTAAAGGAATATTTCACATTTTTTCCACTTTAAGCATCATTAAAATCAGTGCTCCCAAAAAAACTACAATTTTTAAAACTTTTTTTTGCATTGATACATGTCCCCTGAGGCAGAAGTAGGGTCACCAAACCCTTTTTAGGACAATAACTTGCATGTTAGCCTTTAAAATTAGCACTTTTGATTTTGAACGTTCGAGTCCCATAGACTTTAATGGGGTTCTAAAGTTTTTGGTCCATTCGCAGGTTTTGGTGCGAACCGAACTAGGGGGTGTTCAGCTCATCACTAGTTATGAAGAAAGGTTTACGAGCCCTGAACTTTTTCTCTCTGGAGAAGAGATGCTTCAGAGGGGATATTATTTCAATTTACAAAAACCATACTGAATAGGAAAGGGAGTTTATTAAGACACGTGGACACTCATTAAAATTAGAAGAAAATAGTTTTAACCTTAAACTATGTAGAGGGTTCCTGGGCAAGTAACCCCAGAAGAGGGAGAAAGCATGGGATAGAAACAAATTGGATTCCTTGGAGAGTCAGGGTAGGACTTACCTGGAAGCGCACCCGGAAAAAGGTTGGGCAACCTGAGAGAGTCGGGGGGACCATAGCTGAGACAACTGAAAGAGAGAGTCCTGGGGACCAGAGGGAAACGTGAGTCTTGGAGGAGTGTGAAAGCCTGGAGTGTCAAGAGAGCCCCTTCCTAGAGGCCAGGAGTGGGCCTGTGCAGCAAGGTACTGTGCCCAAGGATAAATGAGCCTTAAGAGCCAGGTGGATTGGCATTTTTCATTTATTGTATTTCTGCTGGAGAAGATCCCCTGTGGGGGTAATTCATGTGTGTATGAACTTTCATTTTTCTTACTTTCATAAAAGTGGGCTACCACTCTCTTAAACTAAAGTTCCCATTGGCTGTGAACTCACTGAAAACGCATCTACCACTGAGTTAGACATCCCATATATATATATATATATATATATATATATATATATATGGGTTAATATATATATATATATATATATATATATATATATATATATATATATATAATGTATTTACACACGGCAACAACCCAGTGAATCTGAGAGCTACTTTAATCAGAGTACAAACATCTATATGAAAATCTCCATGTAACTTACACATTGTTATTGACCTTTTACAATTTTCACCATTAGAATACTTTAGTTGGGATTATTTGGAATTTTACTAATATATGTGCCCTTTTCAAGTGGAAAGTATGTGAGCAACCTTTCATTAGTAGGAATTGTATGAAAAAATACAAACTACTTTCTTTCATTGTTTGTATCCTCATGGGTCACCTTGTTTAGTCATTATAAAAGGTTTCTGAACACAATAATGACCCACAATGTATGATTTATAACTGAAATTATGTATTGTAATTGCAGAACACAAGAATGTAACCTTTCAGGAAATGTAACAAAAAAATGCAAATATTTTGTGCACTGATCTTTGCATGAATGTTCTTTTTTACTGAACTTAATGGGTAAGTGGATCTAAATAGCATCAGATTCCAGGCCAATCCTAGTATATTTTTCATAAAAGCATTATAAACTTTTGTACATACTTCTTGTGTTTTTCACCTTCATAAGATGTGCATTGATCATCTCGTTTCATACTATTATTTATTGCCCTGTATGCACAGCCTATAGTAGAGTGCATTTTCACATTTCGGGATCAGAAGCTGACACTGCACAGGTTAATACTTGACTGTTTGAGGTCTAAGAACTGAAACTTCCCATGAAGTAAATATATATCCCTCAATCCCCGGGTCTCTCAGTCTTGTGGCAGTGAGAGCTAATTAGGTAGAGCTAGGTAGATCTGACGCAGGCAGAGCAATAAACACATTAACACATTATCACTCCCACATTTGTGATCTAACACAAAGGAAATAGTGAAGCATGGATTGGATGCTATATAACCTGTGACTTGATAGCTCTTCTTTGGGGATGCACTTAACAAAAAACAATAAAACCCACATTTTTAATACAATGAGTAATGATTAACCACTTCCCACCCGGCCAATGCATATATACGGCCGGGTGGGAGCCGTCTACTCCTGATAGGCCATTCAGGAACGTCCTTCAGGAGTAGCGGGATCGCGCGCGTGCGCGCAGCGGCGCGATCCCGATGTGCTCGTGTCACCCGGACACGGCACATCTCAGATCGGCAGGAGGGCTCTGTGATTGGCCCTCCTGATCACATGACGGCCGTGTCCAATCACGGCCGTCATGTGATGTAAACAAACAGCCGGTTGCTAGGCAATCGGCTCTCCTCTCCTCACACGGAAGTCACCGCTGAGGAGAGGAGAGCAGAACGCTGCAGCCGGCTGATGATCAGTGAGTATGGGCTGCTTTTTACAGCTTTTTACTCACTGATCATCAGTGTAGTGTAAACACACAACACACCACACAGTACAAACACAGTCCCCACATATGTCCCCAAAACACACATGTCCCCAAAACATACATGTCCCCAAATAATAAAAACACATGTCCCTAATAATAAAAACATGTCCCCCACATATGTCCCACTAAAATCACATGTCCCAATGATTATCTGCACACATATGTACGTGATCACCTGCACACATATGTACATGATCATTTGCGTACATATGTCCGTGATCACACAAACCAATTATTATACACTTAACGGAATTTTTTTTACCAAAAACATGTAGCAGAATACATTTTGGCTTAAATTTATGACAAAATTTGATTTTATTGGATTTCTTTTCAAATAGAAAAAAGAAAATATTGTTTTTTTTCCAAATTTCCGCTATTTTTGCGCTTATATCGTGAATAAATAACACCAAAATAAAGCTCTATTTGTGCGAACAAAATGATAACAATTTCATTTGGGTACAGTGTAGCATGACCGCGCAATTGTCACTGAAAGCGCTAGAGCGCTGAAAGCTGAAAATTGGGCTGGGAAGGAAGGGGGTGAAAGTGCCCTGTATTGTAGTGGTTAAGAACAAGGTCAGCCTTTTGGGGTTTGTTTACAGCAATACTTTATTGCGTAAAATCACATACTTTCCCATCTCACACATCTTGCAAACATACAATTCTTAAAATGGTGCAGGCAGCTTTTTTGCATGTTTCTTGTGCCTAAATTTAATGAGCTGCCCTAAATGTGACATATGGCAAAGTGTAAAAATATACAAAAAAAATCATGAAAGCTTGGTTGCACTTCTCTTCTGTAAAAGGAGCATAAATGATTTCTAACTTCCTGTTTGGATAATTCTCCTCATCTGCTCTCCATGGGACAGAAATTGAGAATAATCTTCAAGAAATGTTTTGTCTGGAGTTACACTTTAAAGTCTTTAGGTAGTAGGTTTTTTTTTTTTTTAACAGAGCTGGAATTTGACTTGCGTTGCTGCATTTTAACTGGATATGATCAAAATCCCATAGTTATTTATCATGCATAAGTGATGAAGTGTGGTCATTAGAAAGTTAATGAACCACTTTTACATGATTCATTCATTACAGCACATAAAGTTCACCAAAACTGATTTGTGATTGATACTCTTAGTCATGTATTGTCAGGTTTTGTAAGAAGGATGGACACTTTGCATATTACTTAGGATTATTTCCACCCAGTAGATTAGTAATGTTCAGTTTGATCATCTACTCTACAATCAATAGTCCTTTTATGTCACAATAGATCAGTCAATGTAGAAGATATAACTGACGAGCAAAGAATCTAAACAGTTTGAATATGATCCGATTGTGAGAAAAGCTTAAAGTGTATATATAAAGCCATTTCTTTTCATTGTACACAGAGTAGGAACAAGTAAGATTTTCATTGGTATCTGTCTCCTACTATGGTGCTTCACCCTGTCTTTTTCCTTGTTACCTTTGTCAGGGCTAAAAGTGCCAGAACATCAAATATTTTAAGTTCTCACTCGAACATATATATATATATATATATATATATATATATATATATATATATATATATATATATATATATATATATAAATAAAAAATCTTACATAGTTAAATAATTACATGGTTAGGTTGAAAAAAAAGAGTCCACCTAGTGCAACCAATAATAATAAGGAAAAAAACACACACACACATGTATATATTTACACACACGCACACGCACACAAACAGAAAAACTCTATATCTCTATATGCATTACCATAGACCTGCAGTTGATCCAGAAGAAGGAACAAAAAAACAAAGCATTATCCAATTTTTTCCAGTGTGGTAAAAAAATTCTTCCTGACCCCCCAAGAGGCAATTTGATATTTCCTGAATCAACTACCCCTGGTGTTACCTATAAAAATTAGTTTCCAATTATATTTTGTGCATTTAGGAATGCATCCAGCTTTTTTTTAAAAAAAAAAAACAATCTACTGAGCTTCCCAGAATCAGTTCTTGAGGGATTCTATTTCAAATTTCCACAGCTCTTACTGTGAAGAAGTCTTTTGATATGTAAATGTTAAATCTTTTTCCTCCAGACATAAAGAGTGCCCCCTTGTCTTCTGTAATGACCTGAATGTGAATAACTCTACACCAGGTCCTCTATGTGGACCACTTATGTATTTATACATGTTGATCAGATTCTACCTTGCCTCTTCTGAAAAAAGAATAAATTCAGTTCCTCTAATATTTCCTCATAGCTGAGCTCTTCCATGCCTCACTTTTGTTGCCTTTCTCTGCATTCATTTTCTCCAGTATCCTTTCTGTTATCTGGAGCCCAAAATTTAACTTAAAGTTCTTAATAATGCTTGGTTCAAGGGGCAAAATTATGTTATATACAGTATATATAAATTACAGCTTGGTATGGCATGCTATTATTAGGTTAAGATCTACCAGAACACCCAGATCCTTCTCCACCATTGATTCCCCCAGCTTTTCTCCTAGCATGAATGATGCATGTATGTTTTTAGCCCCAAGTGCATAACTTTACATTTATCAACATTAAACCTCAATTGCTACATAGTTGTAAATATAAATAGTGCAATGAGGTTGGCTTGTCAGTTAGGGACATACTGTAAGGATATAATTCCACTGCATAGCACTGGGACTTTTAATCCCAGACACTATACCACCACCTTGGGGTACACCATTAATAACTTTGTACTATTCAAAGTATGAATCATTAATCACTACTCTCTGAATATATTTAGCCAATTTTCTATCCATTTACAAACTGAATTTTCTGAGCCTGTAGACTTTAATTTACACATTAGCCACCTGTGGGAAGCTGTGTCAAACACTTCAGCAAAGTCCAGATATACTATGTCCACAGTCACTCCTTTTGTCTAAGTTTTGCTTACCTCCTTATAAAAAGAAATCAGAATTGTTTGACAACTTTGGTCTTTTGTGAAGCCATTCTGACTATTGCTTAAAATATTTTCTAGAAACAACTTAGGGTCTTTTATTAAACTCCCAATTATCTTCCCAATTATCTATTCATTATGTAACCAGTCTGTAGTTGCTTGGCAAAGACTTTGATCTCTTTTTAAAGTATAGGTTCACCTTTTTGTAACATGTTACATCTATAGTATGTAGTATATAGAATGGGAGGCACAGGCCCCAACAACTAGTCTTTTGTTTGTCTCCATTAGCAAGTATTGTGCAGTAGACATGGGAGTCGTCAAAAAATTTGTTTCGTTTTGTTCCATTTCGTTCTGTACAAAAAAAAAAATCCTATTTCGTAATTCGTGTACGAAATTCAATTCGGATTCGTACGAAATACGAATTTTCGTTAGGTTCGTAAACTTACCGTTAAAATAACGAAAGTTCATTATGATGAATTTATCATTATGAGGGGCTCCCACCATCCCTGTGCTGTGCTGACTTCCTGGGTTTTCAACCTTTAGTTTTGTTAACTTTTTGTAAAAATTACGAATGTTCGTTATGATGAATTTATCATTATGAGGGGTATCCCACCATCCCTGTGCTGTGCTGACTTCCTCTGATTGGTGAACAAAACACCAGTCATGTTTCTGTTAATTTGGATCCGAAATTCGTTCACAAAATTTTGTATTTTATATGAAATTCGTAAGCATAGAAATTCCCATAGGGTTCCCACCATCCCTGTGCTAAGTTCCCAGGTCTGTACACCTGCTGTGTGTCCATTATGAGGGGCTCCCACCATCCCAGTGCTGAGTTCCCGGGTCTGAGTGTACACCCGCTGTACCCATTATGAGGGGTTCCCACCATCCCTATGCTGTGCTGACTTCCTCTGATTGGTGAACAAAACAGCAGTCATGTTTCTGTTAATTTGGATCTGAAATTCTGAAATTTGTTTACGAAATTTCGTATTTCGTATGAAATTCGTAAGCTTAGAAATTCCCATAGGGTTCCCACCATCCCTGTGCCGACTTCCTGGGGTTTTAACATTTAGGTTCATTAACTTTTCATAACAATTACGAATTTTCGTTATGAATAAACTAAATTTCATATTTTGTATGGAATTCGTATGCATAAAAATTTGTATTTTGGAGTTGTACAAATGTACAAATTTCCAAAAATTCGTAAAAAATTTTGTTTCGTATGAAACTAATCGCACATGTCTATTGTGCAGCACCCCTTTAAGAACTACAGTTTGCCGTGAGTTGCCATGTTGAACTTCCAGCGACCATTATGAGAGAGTGAGAGCAATAACACCAACTTTAACACACCTGCTCCCCATTCACACCTGAGACCTTGTAAAAGTAAGGAGTCACATGACACCAGGGAGGGAAAATGGCTATTAGGGCCCAATTTGTACATTTTCACTTAGGGGTGTCTCACATTTGTTGCCAGAGGTTTAGATATTAATGGCTGTGTGTTGAGTTATTTTGAGATGGACAGAATTTTTTTTCACTATTTTATATTGTAGCAAATTTGAATTTCTTCAGTGTTGTCACATAAAAATATATAATAAAATAGTTACAGAAATGTGAACAGTGTACTCAGTTTTGTGAGAAACTGCAAATTCATGGTATAACATGCAACGTGTTACAAATCCACCAGCCCTGGCAACTCCCTGTCTCCCCCAGACAGTGGGGGATCTTCTCTCTCCCCCCCCCCCCCCGCTCTCTGTCAGAATCTGTAAAGAACGTGGCCATGCAGGGCTCTGTGAAAGTTCTGTGAATTGAAAACTACAAGGTCCTGCAGGCTTTGCAGCTGTCAGCTTATAGTTCTCAATAAACTACCACGGCACTGTTGAACAGTGGTAGTTCATTGATGCTTCCTGTTAATGTGTAGCTGCTTATGCTGTGTACACACGAGCGGACTGTATGGCGTACTTAGTCCGTCGAAACACATTTCAGTGGACAATCCGCTCGTGTGTGGGCTTCAGCGGACTTTTTCAGCGTGCAGTCCAGAGTACTAAGAATTTTGGATTTTTCTAAATTCTGTCCGTCGTACTTTGGTTTCAGCGGACAATCCGCTCGTCAGTATGCTAGTTCGACGGACTAAGAATGGCGCATGCCCAGAAAGGATTTACACAGCGGAAGGGTGCTTTGCTGTGTCTTGGACTTCCTATTTCTAGTCCCGTCGTACGTGCTGTACACGTCATCGCGCAAGCTTTCGACGGACTGTTTGTGCATCCGTGTGTGGTCAAGTCCGTTCAGTCGAAAGTACGACGGACTGTCCATCGGATTGTATGACGAACTAAGTACGCCATACAGTCCGCTCGTGTGTACGCGGCATTAGTCACATGATGTATGGCCAAACAGCTTTAAATATACCTTTAAATATAGGCACCACACTAGCCTTACACCAATCCAACGATACTCTGCCAGTCATTTAAGAGTCTCTAAAAATTAGAAACAATGGCTTTAGATATAACAAGTTAAGCTCCTCGAGGGCCCTTGGATGTAAGCTATCTAGTCCAACTGCTTAATTCACCTTTATTTGGTGTAAATGTTTCTGGACTGAGTTCATTTTGAGCCATTGTGGATTATTTGGGGCTATGTCAATACCATCCCGATTTTGACTGTGGACCTGAACCACATAGGTTTTTTATGTAACCTTTAAAGTGTTACTAAAAAGTAAAATTAGTCTGTATATGCAGTAAAGCATGTTTGTTACACTCACTGTTAATTCTTTGCATTGTGTAAAAAGGCTGTTTGGTTCTGCTTTTTCGGATCCTCCCCTTCTTCCACTGTCTTCAATCCATCTCCTGATAGTACAGAGCCTTTGGAGTCCCTCTGCTCTGCTTCTGCACATGTTCCGTTTGGTGTGTAATGCTATAGTGTTTTTTTTTTCTTGAGAGGGGGAGAGGGCAGGGGATCAGCCAAGGCCAATTAGCACTGTCCAGACAGAGGGCCAGGGGTCCTACATCCTCATAAGACAGTCAGAGGGGAATGAAAACTCTTTCTACAAGCTTTAACCAGACACTGATAGAAGTCACAAGACTGCTATATACTGCTGAAGAGAAAAGGTGTTTAGCGGTTTATATTTACTAAAATAATTGCATTTCCATGTTCTGTGTACTATGGGAGACGAGATAAAGTGAATGCAGGGTCCTGGGTTTATTAACACTTTAAAACGTATTGCCTGCATTTGCAGTGTGTTTACATAAAGACAATTTAAACATTCCCATTTCTGTTCTGTGTTCTTTATTGACAACATTCCCTCCTGGTCTAAATATTGGAGAGCAGCCCTCAGCCTTAGAAATCTGTTTACTTAAAATGTAAGTGTTTTTATTATTCCAGTATGTGCTTATTGTTTACAGCTTACATTAAATTACATTAAATGTTATGGTCACTTCTGCCCAGAAGTTCCTTTACATAAACATTAGTAATAAGCTCTAGTAATAGGTTTAGAATTCTCCTCCCTCTTACTGTTCCAGCAGTGCCATTACTCTAGTCAATTTCAGGGTAGTAAAACCCCCTATTTATTATAAGTGACCCAGCCCTTTCCATTTGTGCAAGGAACTGAGACTCCACATCCTCCTTTACACTGGGTGGCCTGCAACTAACTCCAATAATTTACTTTTAAGAATTCACACCCATATGCAGCTCCATTCATAATGCTTCAGCATCATCGCAGTCTCCATCAACAAGGTCCTCTTCCACACACTTTGAAATCACTTCTCACTAAGGGACAGACACCACCACCTTTTCGTTTTACCCCATTTCTCTGAAAGAGAGCATAGCCAAAAATATTAATAGCCCAATCACGTGAAGGATGAAGCGAAGATTCAGCAATGCCAAATGCCAATTAAATCATTGTTCTCTTCATGCATCAAGGCTTACAACTCTCCTAGTTTGCTTAACAGACTTCTAGCATTGGTGAACAAACACTTCAACTGATTGTCACATTTTACATACATGTTTTCCATATCTTTTTTTTAGTAGTACAAGCAGCACTATAATTGCCAAAGGTTGTTTGTAAGATTGGAAACTCCTTATCACCTGCCATAACCTTTCCCCCATCTCATTTCCCATTAATGTCTAACCCCCCCCCGACTGACCATTATGTTCGAATTCTCCCTTCCTTCCCAATCCTAGTTTAATTGCTCCTTCAGCCTTCCTATAAATGGGGACACTTTTTCCCTTACACTGTTCAAGAGACAATTTCACTCACTTTGAAAAGATCACCTATAACTTCCTGATAGGACACAGACAAAAACAAAAATATTGACAGGTTTTACCATGCCATACCCTACTCTAAGCCTTTAAAGAATAATTCCAGGCATTGATAAGTTCTACATAGCTACATTGGTCCATTTTGGACAATGCCCCTGGAAGCTGTAAATCATAAAAGTAACCACATTTACTGCAGTGATCTTCACTTACTTCAGGGTTCTGCAATGAGTGGCTGCTTTCCTGCAATGTGAATACAGGAGGGCATCAGCTCTAGGGATGACTTGCATGTAGCTAATCTGCAACCATCCCTAGAGCTGATGACTGGGTAGGACACATGCGCTTGATGAAGGAAGGTCTGAGTCTGGGGCTTGGAAGCTTGCATTGCCTTGCCGAAGGGACTGCCTGGGAAGAGTAAAGTGGAAAGGTGGATAGAAGCACCAGTAAGGAACTCTGTAGGCTGGAAGGATGTCAAGAGAAGTGTGGACATGGCACAAAGTCTGGTAGCTAATTCAGAGAGTTGTGGTGCTGTAACTGCTTCAGAAGAATACAGGGTGCTAGTCTGGCTTAAAGGTCCTTTTCTGTATTGACTTTAAGCTAGATTCATATAGTTAATTAGGGTTTCCTGTGCCCTAATCCCCCCCCCCCCCCTCTCTCTCTCTCTCAGGGTTTTTCAGCTTAAACAAACTGTTAACTCTTCCAAAAGGAACTGCCACCCAATTCTCCTCACCCCACACCAATTCAAGGATCCCACCGCAGGCAAAACTGTCAGAAAACTGTCAGCCCACCACTCCCTAACCACCTTGGGGGGTGGGTGGCTACTACATATGGACTATAGATAATAATTGTTATATATTGGTGACTTTAGAAGCACAGCATGACCATAATTTGTCTTGCTAATTGAATTATTGTTGATGTATTCTTTTTCCATTTTAAGCAAAACTGTCAGACTTGCATCCTGAAAAAGGCATCAACAAAGGTTACTTTTTGTCCAAACCACATATAGCTAGGTGCCTGGTTAAGAATGGAGCATAACAGAAACAATTTCTGTAGCTGTTCTCTGTAGTTTCTGCGCTGCAGTGGTTGACAGCTATAACAGAAAGAGGAGGGAGCTGCTGAGCAGGAAGAGAGCAATTGATGGAGTCAGGCAGCACTGCGCTGTGGGAACTGTAGTCCAGAGAAGAGAGATTTTAGCTTTTTGAACTGCATTTTCCAGATGGAAATTGCCAGGAGGATGGAAAAGAGTTTATGCTGTAAAGGACACGTTTCCTCTTAACATGATGGAGCCCATAGAGTGCACACTGCTGTCAAGTGTGGACCGCCACTACTACATAACTGCGGCCTGAGCAGGATTTGGACTGTTGAGTCCAGATATGCTGGCAGCCAGAGTCACATAATCACTGTACATGACCGGATTGTGAGCTGCAATATCACTGGTGAACTGGTGAGCTTTGCTTTGGGGGTTTACTCTCTGCTGCTAGAGACAAACGGAGCTCTTCAGGAACTGACCATATAGCTATCTAGTAGCCTTATTGCTGCCTGCAGGCTTGACTGGAACTATTCTCATGTGCATCAACAGTATAGCTGGGCCTCAATGCTAGCCTGCTAAAGTGTTAGGAAAAAAAGACTGTCCCTTTGCAGCTGTTACACAGAGACCTTCACCTATTGCTTATGCTAGAAGGTACCTCTCAGAGGACATTGCACCATATCATAGTCATCCTCCTAGAGTGTCCTCTAGACAAGTTATAGTATTATAATCCACATTGCAGTTAATGTGTATAAGCACTAATCATTAAGCGCTGATTCATGAGATAATCCCAGTCTAGTGGTACAGAACTCTATTCTAAGTTGCCTTGGCATATTGATTACACTGTTTAGCAGACTGAACCAACCTTCTGTGAGTTAATTTATGCTCAAACCTCTAACTTGTACCAATACATTGAGTTTCTTTACCACTAAAAGGTCTTGTGTATATTTCCTGGTGCTATTTCACAACTGAGTTAAAGGTATTTAAATTTGCGCTCTCATAAATGCTTACAGTAATTTTTGTTCAATCAGGTACGCCAGAGGAGCTGAGGGTGTTCTTGAAGTTGAGGCACAGAACAAAGTACCCAACTTACTAAGCGGTTCCTTTGAGGGAACCATTACAACATGATAAAATGATCAGTATATTTAGGAATACAGGCACCTGAATGAATATGTAAATTAACACCCTCTCCTCCCCAACCCTTTCTAGCTTCCCTTCTGGTTTATTGGGCTGCCAATCACACTTCAGATAGGACAGCTTAGTAAGCATGAGGACAAGCTCAAGATTACAAGCAAAGCCAAGCTTTGCTTATAATCTTAGTGAATGATGTCTGTAGGTTTACTGATCATTTTGACACTTGGTTTGCACTGAAGATAATTTCTACTTATGAATTTTGTTCATCAAACATCATATGGTTTTGACAGTTGTACTTAGCATGATATTTGGTCATTTTTATTTTAGGCTTTAACTGTAATATATCTTCATGCTTCAACTGTCTCTTCTTGTATACAAAAGCCCAAAAGTGTTAATTAATTTGGGTGCTGGAGGTGATAAGGGGGTCCTACCGGTACCATCATAAAAATGAATGGTAGCGGTTCATGCTTTGGAATGCAGTGTCTATTTCAGAATGTAATTGTACTTAGGTTTGTAACTTATGAGAAAGGAGAGCAAAAGACTGCAGGAAGTGGTTAACTGGTTGCAGTTGCACTCAGTGTTGCAAAACTGTGTACATGTGTAGTGTGTACATGAAACAAAGAAAACTGAGAAAGGGGCTTTACAAATGTTATCATTTCTTTTTATCAAAACTGTAATAACAAAAATGTGCAAAAAAATAAGTAAGAGCAAGATAACAGAACACACCCCATCTTTTATTGAGTCTACACTTCCAGTTCTCCTTGGGAGTCCCCTGTATTATATGTGCAAATGCTCACTTTCAGAGAGTCTGAGCATAAGAGTTCCCGTCACTGAAAATGAAATGGTGGTTCCTCTTATAACAGGTCTCCATTGCATGGATGTTGCATTGTTGATGGCCTGGACTTGTTCCTGAGCTCTGACTTTCAAAGTGTGCAGAGTTTTTGATTGCAGTATAGGTGCAGAGTTAAAAATGAACGGTGTGCATTGTCAGGTACATACGGATGCTATTCTATGCACACTGATCTTATGACAGGTTTGTTTTAATATATTAAACGATATTTATTCTATGGGCAACAATGTTTTCTTTCATACAAAACATTATGATTGCAAGTAGATTTCTGATTCTCTGCATTCATAAATCTAAATTGCTTAACATATATCATCAAAATGATTATTTTTTCAGAAATGTACAATATTTTTTCAAGGAAATAAAAATAGCACTTTTACCACATTACCGTATATAGGGAAAAAAAGGACTTCACTATCATAAGACTCCCCCCTGTATTTTCCATTACTTAGACACTGTACTGTATGCGCTGAGTACACAATAGTCTCAAGAGCAAGGAAATCTATTTCCCTAAGAACAAAAATAGCCTTATTGTTACGAGTTTGCCAGACTGCTGGAAGAATATCAACTAGTTTAAGGATTCCTGATGCTCAGCAGTTTATTGTGCACAATAAAGTCTAAAGCTTATCAGCACTAGCATTGAATGTAGAAGAAACCAAATATTCTGTGATAATATACTATGAAGATTGGAATTGAGATCATTTTTTGAAAGGCAAACACAGTTGTACATAACTGCATTCAGCAAAAAAAAGTAAATATGCTCTGAGTCTTGTGGTGAATCTCCAATCCTGGGACCGGGTTTTGGGAACAGCCAGCAGTCTGGCTGGATGATTACACAGGTGGGTCTTGGGCTTAAAACAAAGCCAACACCATGGTTCTGGGCTCCACCCTCCTGAGGAGTCCAGGCGTGTAAGGGAGAAGAAGTGTGCATGTCTGCACAGGTCGGTCTGTCAGAGTAGACAGAGGGTCCAAGCTTGTGGGCTGAAAAAAAGAAGCTAGTAAAGAGTGCTGAGGTACTGGGTGTACAGGAACTCTGTTAAAGAGCCAAGAGGGCTGCAGCCGAAGTCTGAGCAGCAGTGCTGCTAAAGAGAGCCAGGTGGCTTGGTATTTTTGGTTCTACGTACATTATTGCTGTGAAAAGCTGAAACCCCTGTGTGGGCAACTATTTTGTTATCTGACTTTTCTTTCTTTAATAAAAGTGGGCCTACGAGCCCTTAAACGACATCTGGTGTGGATCCAGCTCACTGGTAAGCTCTACCTTTAAGCTAAAATAACCCCCAAATATTACAAGTGGTGTTCGAATGCGGGCAGAAGACGGTGGAATCCGGGTCCTTGCGCTACAGTAAGTTCAAGTCAGGAACTATTGGCTGTGTGTGGAAGTGCAGCCAGGCAAAAGGCATTGCGTGTTGCAGGTGGTGTACCTGTGAATGAAAAGTCAAATTTTTTTTTTTTTCTCTTGCTATGAACTGTGTTTGTGTGCATGAGACAGCATAATCAGTGTGTGCAATGTGCAGGTGAGGAAAGCTTGCATGAAGAGAAAAGCAACTTGCTTTAAAAGAGACACTTTCATTTTCCTGGACTGTTTAAAGTTGTTCTGGAGTCTCTAAGTATGGGGCGGTCAAAGCTCTTAAAAGAAGCAAGGTTTGCTGAAATGAGAGACAGAGCTCTGTGGTTGGAGGGGTTGTTACCGCCTGAACGAGCCCCATACATACCCGATCAGAGTTTATCAAGGAGAAAAATGGCTGGGGTTGTCCCTAGCAACCCTGGTGCAATGAGTGCACAGGTGACTGCTGTTATGGAGAGTCCACCAGCATTTGAATCTGCAGTGGATTGGTGCAAGCGGCATTTAGCAGCACTGGACCAAGCTACAGAGGAAAGGAAGCCAACCCTCAGTGCAAGGGGAAAGCCGCTGGATGTCCATAACTGGAAGAGGGCTGTTGTTGCCTCCGGCAAAGCTGCTGCAGTTAAAACCACAGCTATTGTGAAAGATGTGAATGTGTCACAGCATGAGATGGGATCCAGCAGAGAGAAGCCCATGCGATATGCAAGGAGAGAGGCTGATCAAAGGCTGAGGAGGAGAGTGGTTGCCCATAGCAACGCAGAGGAAGCCAGTCGGGCTGTCTCTGTACCATGGGCTATGTCTAATAAGGATCGTGGAAAGCAGCTTAAGGAGGAGCCAATTTTTCATGTTGGAGAGAGCCAGCAAAGTTCTGCTGGGAGAGTGCGGTCTCCCATGGCAACCGGAGTGAAATTTATGCCTGAAAGGAGCTGCAGTAGAGGTTTGGTTCAGCGTCCCCACAAAGAGGCCTGTGCATTCCGGCCAGCTGGGAATCACCAAGAGAGAATCACTTTGGGGAAAAATCGTCCAGTACCATGCCTGGAATGTGGCCAGCTGGGGCATGGCATGTTTTCTGGCCCTAGGTTGTGGAATATGGCTGGAGATAATGTTGCTGAGAAAGTTTTGTCTGTAGGCTCAGATTCCGGTAAAAATATGTTTGCAGTCACCCCTAGCAACAAGAAGTTTCCTGTTGTGCCTGCAGGGGGTGCTAAACGGTGGGAGATGCCTGCTGTAGTTTCATCCCATGGCCACCAGGAGGAATTGGCCAGTAAAAGTGCAGCAGAGTACTGGTGCATAAGACAACGCACTCAAATGAAGATGGTGACACCAACTACTGCGGTGGGTAAGACTGTCTTTAATGAAATGATGGCTGGAACTGCTGATTTCATGTATAAAAGGACTGGTTACGAGACTGTCCATGATGATGTGAGAGTGACCCCAGTTAGTGGGGCCACTGAATGTGCGCTTGAGAATGACTTTTCCCTATATAGTGGGAATGCACGGGTTAAAATCCAAATAGAACCTGTGTTGATGACTAAAAGTGTTGTGTTTAATGACTATCAGGCTCAAGTTGACCATGGGCTAGGACAGCCTACAAATGCGAAAAATGCTATAAGTGTTAGTGTTAATGAAAAGTTTAATGCTGTTGGGAAAACTTTTGCTCTGAAAGAACCTGGGGTTATCAAAAATGGGTCGTTGCCTGTAGCAACTGGTGGTAAGACAGCACAGTTGTCCACAGGAATCTCCAGGGAACTTCATGTGTTGGAGTCAGAGGTTGCCCTGGACAACTGCGATGTCACTCTGGTGGGACAGAATGGAACTGTACCATGTAATGGTAATGTGTTAGTGCAAGCTGCTAGTACTAAAAATGTGCAGGTATATGGTGTATTGCAACCTGTGCTACCACAGTCTGACATGATTTACAATGACTGGTGTAATGAGTCTGCAGCTGAGCCAGTCTGTTCTTATGTGTCTCCTTGGGCAGATGGATCGGTGCTGAGGAGTACCGCAGAAGGGAGCGCACATACAACAGATTGGGATAGTTGGAGCAAAAATCTTATCTCCCTGATAGATAGGGCTTTTATGCACAAAGATAAGGTGGACGTGGTTTCTGCTGGGCCAGCAGGAGGGGCTGCAGAACAGCCTGTACCTGAGGGCGCGGTGGCTGCTGCAGGGGTTAACCCTGGTGAGCAGGATGAACCAAATAAGGGCACAGCAGAGACATTGTCCGTGACCCACAAAACTGAGGTTGACATGGAGTGTCAACGTGACGTCACTGGTAATGTTCTGGAGCAGTTCACTGATGCTGAGCCTGAGAAGTTGAGTATGAGTCCAGTACCTGGCAGCGCTCTGGTGGAGCACCAGGCTGTGTTTACCTCCAGACGGGAGGAGGTTCCGTTAACCGTCGCAACTTTTCAAGTCTCAGCAAGTGAGTCTCTCTGCAGCCCCAGTGTCATGAAAGTCCCCAGGAAGGACTTGGGTCTGGAGTCAAGGGCCTGGTTATTAACCAAAGCATTAAAAGAGATGCTTGAACTTTGGGATGTACAGCCAATCTATACTTGTGTGTCTCCTCCACAGTCTGATGGGCTGGTACTGCGGAGTACCACTAGGTGGAGCACTGTATGGCAGGCTGTACAGAGCAAAGCAAAACAGGACAGGAATGGTTTATTCCTAAATTTGCTACTTTTGTTAAAAGTTGCCGCTACGTATGCTGCTAGATTAGATCCAGAAGAAATATTTGAGACAGACGTTGGATAAGTTGAAAATAAGCCTAAATTGCCTGTGGTTACACCTCCTAACAGCCAGATGGGAAGCATTTCTGCTGCTATGGTCCAGTGTGGTGCTGGTCAGTTGGTGAAGGGCGTGTATACTGCACCAGTAGAAAAACCACATGAGGTGGAAGGGCCATGTGTGGACCTGAAAGCAACAGAGATCCTGACCAGGGCTCAAACAAAGGTGGTTAAAGAGACTGGGGTCCCCAGTCCAGTGCTTGGTCTAGGTGACAAACCTAATAAGGTCCCCGAGACAGGGGAATGGACAAGGAGCGTGCTAAAAATTGTATGTGGATCAGACGAGAGCTTGCCTGTTCCGGTGGATAAAAATACAGATGGCATCAGAACGGGTCAAGTGGTAGGACAGCTGCCTGCAGAGTGGGTGAACCCAGGGGAGGTGGCATCCTGTGAGGTTCCTGTGGGTGATGGCGGCCCTCTGGTATGTGTGCCCTCTGCAGACTCTGCCCTAGCAAATTTTGAAAAAAAAGGCATTGGTGACATGTGCAACATTGAGAGGTCTAATGTTGGTTTGAATATGTCTGTCAATGATGAACCAAATAATGTGTTAATGGTACATGATAATGTGGTGCCCAAAGGTACAGGTAAACCTGGTAATCAATTAGTGACTGCTGAGTCAGGTACCAGAAATAAGAGGTGGGTTTCCGTTATAAACACTATAGAAATAGGCCCCCTACAGTCTCAGAACAGTACTGCTGAGAAAGTTTTGGGGAAACCTGGGAACCTGAAGCGTGGAGGCAGAAGGGTTGGTAGGAAGACCAACGGGAACCCATTAAGATTTCAGGAGAGGAAGTGCTTATGGAAATGCACTCGGAAGAAAAGTTGGGAAGGTCGCATCAAAGCGCATAGCAGAGTGACAGTAAGGCTTAGAGGGAGACACCAAAGGAGGCATTGGGTGGAGTTCCCCGTTAGGAGAAGCGAGGTTGGACAGGAGGGTACTTCTGTAAATGGTATCTGGCACAGAGGTGCCAAAAGTAACTTGGGTGTTCCGCCCTCTGGGTCGAAACAAAGGGGGGGGGATATGTGGTGAATCTCCAATCCTGGGACCGGGTTTTGGGAACAGCCAGCAGTCTGGCTGGATGATTACACAGGTGGGTCTTGGGCTTAAAACAAAGCCAACACCATGGTTCTGGGCTCCACCCTCCTGAGGAGTCCAGGCGTGTAAGGGAGAAGAAGTGTGCATGTCTGCACAGGTCGGTCTGTCAGAGTAGACAGAGGGTCCAAGCTTGTGGGCTGAAAAAAAGAAGCTAGTAAAGAGTGCTGAGGTACTGGGTGAACAGGAACTCTGTTAAAGAGCCAAGAGGGCTGCAGCCGAAGTCTGAGCAGCAGTGCTGCTAAAGAGAGCCAGGTGGCTTGGTATTTTTGGTTCTACGTACATTATTGCTGTGAAAAGCTGAAACCCCTGTGTGGGCAACTATTTTGTTATCTGACTTTTCTTTCTTTAATAAAAGTGGGCCTACGAGCCCTTAAACGACATCTGGTGTGGATCCAGCTCACTGGTAAGCTCTACCTTTAAGCTAAAATAACCCCCAAATATTACAGTCTATAATTTGTATCATAATGATTGAGTAAATGGGTTACATGCAAGGTAGAAAGATCCCAGGTAGCATGAGCTGGAGAGTCAATATGCAATCAGTTTAAATATTTACATTACCAGCTGAAAATTTCTCCATCCTATAACCCATTATGCTATGTATGTGCTATTCTATAGCTTGATGAAAAGCAGCACAATGGGGTACGGAATAGGCAATTCAACCATAGACGCAACCCCTTTAGTCCATATTCGCATACATCAGCTGTCCTGGTTCATGGCAATTGTAGACCTGTGATCATGTCTGCACACCCCTCTCCTCCAATTAGGCCCATTCATACACGGTAACGTCTTCCAATATCAAATTTACTTTTTTTTGACAGAAGACTGTGTAATGTAGCGGTAGATATGGTGATGTAGTGCATTGGTGGAGACAATTATCCCTCAGGGTGGAGACATTTTATACAAAGAGAGAAAGAACAGCAGTCTTCACAGAGGGAACTTTTGTATTGCATTGGCTTGGAAGTATTGCAGATGGCACTAGGGAGTTGTTTTGTTACTTGGGTTAACTACATCACTGCATCCTCCATCACCATGGACATTTGACAATCTTAAAGTAAAATTCCAGCTTTAATGTTTTCCCCAGTTTTGGGTAGGATGGGAATGAATTAAAATGCCCATTTAATATTTTTAATACAACATGTGACCCCAATTGGGGATATTCATCCTTGCTTTGTGCAAGTGCTTGTTGACATCAGGAAAGCAATTAGGAGGAAATTGAATATTTTACATTGGTTACTAGAACAGGAGCTATCTTTGAGACAGTTGTTTCTGTGGATTTGCCTCTCTTTTCCTGCTGTTTCTTTAATAGATACAGTAAAATTATATCTTCTGAATAGTTTACATAGGTTTTCACCCTTCGACCCTTTGATAAAAGTAGAGAAAGTTTATCATTTGAGGCCAACTTTAACTCTTTCCAACAAAAAGTATCAGCGACACATCAAACGCGCAAGTACAACTGAAACTAGAATATTGTTGATGGTTGTGACCCCAACATGAGGCATTGTCCTCAATGCTCTAAGGCAGGGGTCTCAAACTGGTGGCCCTCCAGCTGTTGAAAAACTACAAATCCCATCATGCCTCTGCCTGTGGGAGTCATGCTTGTAACTATCAGCCTTGCTATGTCTCATTGGACTTGTAGTTTTGCAACAGCTGGAGGGCCACCAGTTGTAGACCCCTGCTCTAAGGGTACCTTTTGGAGTAGTCCCCCCTCTTGAGCTTCTGTTTTCACATGAGGCATGCTAGTCAGGTGCCCAGCAATGGCATTGCCTCTTCTGCATTACACAAAGCCATGAGCAAAAGATTCCCACATTACTAGATTAGTAACATAAACAAATGAGGTGGATCTGCACACAACAATGCTTGGATATAAAAAAAATGAAGCTTTAGTAAGCTGTATCTACTATAGCTCAAAGCTCAAAGCTTAATTTACAAATTTTCATGATTTTTTTTACTTAAATACCCCGAATGGTCACTGCAGCTAAACCTGAGTAAGCATGGTATCATATGGATGACACTAGACAAAGTAAAACAAGAAAAGAAAATCATTTTGTGCCATAAAATGATTGAGACATGATGTGTGAGGTTAACCATATTGAAAAACAAAAACCACGGTAAGGTAAAATAAGTACAAAAGTAGCAACAATAGCAACAACAGCAACACTAGAGGCAGCAACAATAAAGGCTACAAAGAGAGTTACATTGAGGAATAGGGCATAGGACACAGGGGAGCAGAGCAGAAGGAGATACAGGCTGGTGAGGCACTGACTAGTATCAGAGCCAGATACACATAGGTTACGGTATATATGTCACAATTGTTTGAGCGAGAGCAATAATTCTAGCACTAGACCTCTGTAACTCTAAACATGTAATCTGTAAAATATTTAAAATCTTCGCCTATGGGGATTTTTAAGTACTGAAGTTTGGCGCCTTTCCATGAGTGTGCGCAATTATAAAGCATAACATGTTGGATATCCATTTACTTGGTGTAACATCATCTTTCACATTACAAAAAAAAAGGGGTTATTTTTATTTATTTTTTTTGTATTTTTTTTTATTCATGAAACAGTTTTTAAAAAAAATAAACACTTTTGAAAAATTTCTGAGCAAATACCGTGTAACATAAAAAGTTGCAACATCCACCATTTTATTTCCTAGGGTGTCTGCTAAAACAATATATATAATGTTTGAGGGTTCTGAGTAATTTTCTAGCAAAAAAAAAATGGTTATTAAATGTAGAAGAGAAGTGTAGGAATTGGTCTGGGTGGCAAGGGGTTAATTACCATAAGCAATATACAAATAATTATTATATATTATTTTTAAGGTAAATTTACTATTACAAGCAGGTGGCTTAAGTGACACATTACTGAAGTTAGAAGTTTTAACTTCAAACCAGCAATTTTACAGTAAATCGATAATACATTATTATCATATAACATAATAATATATGATTTAGCTTGATTATAACAGTACCTTTTCCAGAGAAGCAGATTTTCATTCTCCCTCTTAACTATGTGAGAAAAACATGTGATTGTGGGTAAATCTAATACCCATATACCCATATTATTTCCTTCTTGTTAAAGTGGAAGTAAACCCATCGATTTAAACAGTTAAAAAAAAAGGCATGCCGGGAATGCTAACTGCACATTGGCTGTGCTCTCAGCCAAACTATCAAACCATCCAATGGCTGGTGTCATAATGAATCACATGTGCAGCACCATAGCAGTTGAAGATTAAACAGAGGCAAAGATGGCAGATTCCTTGGCTGAAAACGATAGGGGAGTTTACTTCCACTTTAAGAGGGCTGGGCTGGGCTCTTTTAGACACATGCCCATTCTATGATACTGCAGTGAGAGGAGAGCCTCCACTGCAGCATTTTTATTGGACACCTGGGGTTAATTTACTTTACCATTGGTCAAAGGCTCCAAGCTGTTCATTGAGCTCAGTGCATCTGACAAGAAGTGAGGAGAGGCACTGTGAGCTCATCTTCTCAGTCTGCTGCAAACAGAGTGTGCCATCTTGTATTTAAACTGTATTTAAATTGACCACTCTGTATGTAGCTTCTGATAGGCTTCACAAGGAGCCCTATATCTCTGAAACCATAGGTCGTAGGAGCCCCAAATTTTTACCAGTGGTGGGGTAGGACATGGGACCTCAGGTCGCCAAGCTACGACCCTTGAAGCTTGATTTTTTTTTTTATGTTTATGGCAGGTGGGGATCTGTCTCACCTGCCTTCCCTGACTGCACATCTCTGCTAAAGGGTACACAAGAGCAGCACAGAGACTAAAACCCAAACACAGACAGTAAAAGTACCTAAACAAGAACGAGACAAGGAAAAATAATACTGCTACTAACATTTGCAAGAGCATATGTAAAAATCCCTATACCTTTTAAAAAAAAGAAAAATATTTTTAAGCAGTTTCTTGGTGCAGTATACCTATTTATGTGGTCTGCCATTGTGAGCAAAAGAAGGCATCGCAATTACAGTGGGACAAAAAGTCCACCTTTTCAGGAGGAGGTTGCCAATATGCCTCCCTACTTTTTAGCTATCTCCTAGTCCAACAATTTTGTTAAAATGTCTATTATTATAAGAGACCAAATTAAACCATATTTTACATAAACCACCCCCTAAAATATGTTATTTAGGAATAATGGCTCTTTAGGCCAAACTGCAACAAAAGTAGAAAAATCTGACTGGAATGCAGAGTAGGTCTGTATCAGGGTGCCCCTTGAGTATGCTTAGATGTCACTTTACCCAAATCCCTTGGACTCCTCCAATCTTCTGGGTTCCCACAAGCCCCCATGATCCTGGATCTGACCAGGGAATATACGTTTTCCTGTTTCCCATACTCTGCAGCTCAGAACCACTGCATGTGATGAGGTAGAGGTGACATGACATGTGCAGCTCGGTTTACGGTCCACCACTGTTAGTCCCAGCTGGGCAGAAGTTTCTATGGAAGTCTTAGACACTGTGTGGGAGCACAAATCCAATTGATACCAGAGTACTGCATTGCAATAGGATTGGCCCTGCATTTCCAGCAGGCTGCCTGTGGCACCAACCTGGGACTCCCACAGCTGCTCATCTGAGGTGCCAGCCCATAAATTGCTCCAGCTGTTCATCTGTGTACCCAGACCAGCCCTAGAGTTCACTCTAAGAGATGTTGTCGCAGAGGCAAACCACAAGTAGCTGTTTATGTACTGTATTGTTTACTGAAGTAGTAGCCATTCTTTAGTATCCAAAGCCTTTCAAACGCTGTGCTATACTGCCACCTAGTGTCCCTATTGAGTCCCAAACACAGTGCTCTTATGAGCCCCTATTTTATACAGCTTCCTAATTAGTTTAACGTTGTTTTCTGTGGTATGCACACACTTTTGCCATTTTTACCCTGTTTGTGTTGTTATTCCAACTCTTCACCTGCTTAGTAAAATTCAAGTTAAAGTGATTGTAACTGACTCTGTGTTGATTCCTGCATTTTGTGAGGCTCCTGGCGAGACGTTCGCCCACTGAGCACCCCACAATGCACTGTGTGCATCACAGTGCATTCTAGGACCCTAATTGGATAAAGCCTTGCACCTGACTGCTGGTCAGGTGCAAGGCTTTGCCAATTAGCACTGTCAGAGCCCTGATTGGACAAAGTGATGATTAGTTTCTCCAATCACGGCTCAGTACTCATAGTCCCACCCCACACTATAAAAAGTTCCTTCCCATAGGAATCTTTTGCAGTGTGTTTTTTTTAGTGGAGACAGAGCAGGGCTCAGTTTTCTACTAGAGAGTTGCTGTGTTCACTTATTGTGACTCTGAGTGTAGATTGTTAGCGTAGTGTTAGTATAGTGTGAGTATAATGTGTCACTCAGTATAGTGTGTCAGTATAGTGTAGTGCAGTGTTTACCATGGCATTACATAACATTTAGTGCTGTATACAGGGCTGTATAACCTTTTATGTTGGTTGCTGCATGTTTTTTTTTGCCTCCTGCCTGCCCCCCCCCTCTTTTTTTTTTTTTATTACCAGCCACAGTTTTTCTAACTGCTACGCTGGTATTCCCCCCTTTTTTTTATAGTTATTACATTTTTGTCAGTGTCAGTCCTCAATTTAACAACTTAAGGATCGCCTCACGCCTATATACGTCAAGCAGAATGGCACGGGGGTCGCACACACGCCGCCACACTCCCGACTCAGTCCTGAGCTCCGTGACCGTGGCCATGGGACCCGCGGACCCGATCGCCACCGGTGTTCCGCAATCGGGTCGCAGAGCTGAAGAACGGGGAGAGGTAAGTGTAAACAAACCTCTCCTGGTGCTTCCTAGTGAGGCTGTCACTGATTGTCTGTTCCCTGTCATAGAGAAAGACGATCAGTGATGTCACATGCCAAGCCACGCCCCCTAAAGTAAAAAAAAAAATCATACTTAACCCCTACTCTGCCCCCTAGTGGTTAACCCCTTTACTGCCAGTGACATTTTTACAGTAATCAGTGAATTTTTAATTGCACTGATAGCTGCATTAATACCAATGGTTCCAAAAAGGTGTCAAAATTGTCCGACATGTCAGCCATAATGTCAGTCAAAATAAAAATCACTGATCGCCGCCATTACTCCCCTATTTTGTAGATGATATAACTTTTGCGCAAACCAATCAATAAATGTTTATTGCGATTTTTTTTTTTTTACCAAAAATATGTAGAAGAATACGTATCAGCCTAAACTGAGGAAAAAAATGTTTTTTTATATATTTTTTGGGGATATTTATTATAGCAAAAAGTAAAAAATATTGATTTTTCTTTTAAATTGTCGCTCTATTTTTATTTATAGTGCAAAAAATAAAAACTGCATAGGTGATCAAATACCACCAAAAGAAAGCTCTATTTGTGGGAAAAAAAGGATGCCAATTTTGTTTGGGAGCCACGTCGCACGACCGCACAATTGTCAGTTAAAGCGACGCAGTGCCGAATCGCAAAAAGGGGCCTGGTCCTTTAGCTGGAAAATGGTACAGGGCTTAAGTGTTTAAAGTGCGTCAAACAACACTTTTCATTCAAAAAAGTACATCCAATCACACATTTCCCAGTTTTTATTAAATTTGGGTAATAAGCCCCCACCCCATCATGTCCGGGAGGCCAACAAGAAGAGACAGACATCCCCATTCCACTATGAGGGGGCCAGCAGCATCTGGGTCCATAGGCAAAGGTGGATGTGGTCAGTCCTCAGGCAGGGCACATTTTGTCTCTGTTTAGTGATGTTGCCGGTGCTATCCAGCCACAGCATGCAGAGGAGGTGGTGGACTAGCTTACTAAACCATCATCATCCTCCTCATCCTCTATGGTCTAAGCTGACACTAGTGTGCAGTCCACCACAGCAGCCAGAGCAGCTTATTTTGCCTCCTCATCCACACCACATCTACTCCTGCCATAGCTCAAGCATTATACTCGGAGAAGTCAGCTAAATTATTTGAGCACAGCATCAGCCACTTGCTTCTTGAGGATGCGCAGACATTACTTTATTTTAATGTTGGCTCTGAGGTTGAGGAAGGGAGTAGCATGTTACCAATTTTTCCACAACTGTTTGACCGGGGCATCAAATTGATTTTTTTTTTTTACAGCAAGGCCAATTGTTGCTTTCATGAAGAGTACCTCTATAAGGTTATGGTGTAATACCACCACTTAGACCCAAGGACCAATTTTTCAGCAACTATTTGTCTGGGGAGTCAATTTAATTTTTTTTACATCAAGGCCAAATCTTGCTTTCATAAAAACTTTTTAAAGAAGGCTGTGTGCAGAAAAGCTGAGGTTTGTATATTACTGTAAGAATCCCACTTGTGGCATAATAATGAAAGTATAGTTTGTGGGTAAAAGGATTATGGCATATATTTGCTGGCAATACAGTGGGTAGGTGCCACAGGTGTTGCACTACTTAGCAGAAAAGTCAGTATCAACTAACGTTTTTAAATATTTTATGCCAAATGTGTTTGCAGTGTTTTATCACTGCAATCTGTTCAAGAGCTTTTGGATTTGCTGGGATATCTTTAAACCACACCCATATGGTTATGTGCACTTTTTGTCAAGTTCAGAAGTTGGGAGGTAGGTATATATGAAATAAGGATGACACATTAAGAATCAGCCACAATTTATTTAATGTTACCTCTTTTACAGTATCAAACAAAACTTCAAACAATAAAAGTTAATTCTTAGGAAGTTTTATTTTTACAGCTAAAAAGAAACACTATAATGTATCTCTGGTGATAAACACTCAGATTATAATTACGTAAGTGGAGCTTGATACCTTGTTATCTACACTTGACGCCAGCTGTGAAACGCAATAAGATGGCTCATTCAGCTGCATTTGGCATGGCTGCAACCTGTTTGAGCTAACCTATTTAAGGAAAGAAAGAAACATTGTGTGATCTCATTAAAAATATTGTTAGCTTCCTTTTTTTGTGGACAAACCAATCAGCTTTTTCCAAGCTTTAATTGTGGCTGTTGACTAGAGATGAGTAAGTTGATCTTCGGTCTTAAAGATTTATTCCTGATGGAGATACAGTAATTCATGGCTATTAGATATTTCTGAATAACTGCAGTTCTGCCAATCAGTCATCCTTCCAGACAAACAGGTAAAAGAATCTTGTTGAACTCTTTACCTGTTCACCATGATGCAAGCAAAAGGTAAAAAAAACAAAAAACAAAAAAAAACACATTGTAAGGCCGCGTACACACGCGCGGACTGTTGGCCCAACTTTGTCCGTCCAACAGTTTGAGCGAACAGTCCGCTCAAACTTAGCATGGACGGACATGGCCACACACGACGGACGAACAGTTTGCTGAAACCGTGCGCGATGACGTGAACGGCACGTATGACGGGACGAAAAATACGACGTCATATACACTGCAATGCAACCTTCCGACGTGGAAATCCTTTCTGAGCATGCGCGAGACTTAGTTGGCCGAACAAGCCTACACACGAGCGAACAGTCCGCTGAAACCTTGTTTCAGCGGACAGTTTTTCGGAATTTCCGTAAGACCTTGTTCGGCCAACTGTCCGCTGAAACTGTCCGCTGAAGCCCCACACACGAGCGGACTGTCCGCCCAAACACTGTTCAGCGGACAAGGTTGGGCGAACAGTCCGCGCGTGTGTACGCGGCCTTAGGCTCCATGCACACTAGCTTAAAAAAAAAAGCTGTTTTTAAAACCAAATAATGTTATCCCATGTGTCCATGCACACTATTTAGTCTAGAAGCCTTTTGAAGCTTCAGGTTCTAGGAGCAGAAAAAAAATGTTTTTTTTTGCATTTTTGGGAGCACTGCTAAAAGCTGATTTTTTTTCTGACATGATTGACATGATTTTTTCTGACATTTTTTTTAGCTTATAGTGTGCATGGAGCCTAATTAAGGAAAATAATTTTCAACAAGGAATACTCTTCTTTTATTTAACCCCTTCCTGCAGGGGCTATAGCAGAATGATGGCCAGGCAGGGGTTTAATTGTTTTGACTGGGCAATATATGATGTCCCTCACAACAAGCCGCTTGTGCGTGCCCCCGGGGGTGTGCAGCGTGGCGACTGGTGGTGCGGTGTGTCCCATGGACACACCTCATCTCCAAACTTGGTAAAGAGACTATGACATAGGCTCTTTACCATGTGTTCAGCTGTGTCCAATCACAGTGTAAATAGGAAGTGGTGGTAATCGACTTTCCTCACTCTGACAGTGCATGATGAGAGGAAAACCAATAAACAAACTTTCCTCACAGGGGGATCTGCACTAAAAATCTGTGCAATTATCATCAGTGCAGCCCCATCAGTGATGCCTGCCAGTGCCCACCCACCAGTGATGGCCACCAGCGCCCACAAGTGATGTCGACCAGTGATACCATTCGTTGCCCATTAGTGATGCCAATCATTGCCCATTAGTGATGCCAATCATTGCCCACCGATGCTGCCTTTTAGTGATGCATGTCAGTGCCCATCAATACCTCCTCATCAGTGCCATCTATCATTGTGTTCTATCAGTGCCCATCAATGCCCTTCAGTGCCGCCCATGAGTGCCACTCACTGCCGCCTATCAGTGCCCATCAGTGCTGCATATCAGTGCTGGTTATTAGTGCCCATCAATGCTGCATATCAGTGCTGCCTTACTAGTGCCACCACTTCAGTGCAGCCTATCAGTGCCCATCATTCGTGCCACATTTATTTACAACATTTTATAACAGAAACTAAGAAAAACGTTCGGACACCTGGTAGTTTGTTTAGCAAACAAAAATCAAAAACTCAGTGGTGAGTAAATAGCACCAATAGAATTCTCTATCTGTCTCAAAAAAATTATAGAAAATTTATTTGGGTACAGCATTGCATGACCACGCAATTGTCATTCAAAATGTGACAGCAATGGGCAAGAAGGGGGTGGAAGTGCCCTGTATTGAAGTGGTTAATAAACACCTAAAATATATCTCTAGCTAAATCATTTCCTTTTTAGTTTTGAATAAAGTATGGAAAGTTTCAATCCCATCTAGTCTTTATTGCTCAAGTATGAGGCACCACACTATTTATTAAGAGTCCAAAAATGTTTATTTCCTCATATAAAACAAGTCAATGGGGGTTATTTACTAAAGAAAAATCCACTTTGCACTGCAAGTGCACTTGAAAGTAAAGTCGCTGTAGATCTGAGGGGGACATGCAAGGAAAATAAAAAAACAGCATTTTAGCCTGCACATGATTGGATGATAAAATCAGCAGAGTTTCCACTCATTTCAGATCTACCCCTTAGATTTAAAGTGACTGCACTTCCAAATGCACTTACAGTGCAAAGTGGATTTGGCTTTCGTAGATAACCCCCAATGTGTTTTTGGGACTTTCAAATGCCCCCTTATGGGATTTAGTGGTTGATGAAAGAAATTAAATAATGGTTAGAAATCAAAAAGCTCTTAAGACAAGCTGCTACATTCAGATTCCAATCCCTAGGGTCCATTTACATTGTTGCAATGCAATAGCCAACACACGTTCTTGTGTGTCAACATGTGTTGCATTAAGGCAGCCAAATAATTCAAATGGTCTTCCAACACCCTAACACTGGACTTTGCCATTGTTCTCAAACACAATGCACAATAGTGCTTTACTATTTGTTGCAGATGTGTTACTTTACTGTGTTGCAAAAATAAATGGCACCATAACACATTAACACAAGGAATATGATTTTTTTTGTTTCAAATATTTTTATTGGGATAATACAATTATGTATAAAACCAAATACAGAATAAAGCTCAAACATGAGGCAATGTAGTATACATAGCAAGTTCAGTGGACTAGTGGTCAGCCAAAATGTAAAAGAACATCAGAAAAACATACATAACAGCTTATAGATAAGTAGACAGAAGCAGATTCGAGCTCAATCATAGAAGGAGAGTTATAGAAATATCAACTCAAAACATGTCTCTTTATGTAGGTTTTTAGTGGGGTTGCTCCCCAATCACTCACCCCTTTAGGGCGCAATCTGTGAGTGGGGGGGAACAACCGGCGAACCATAGTCGAAAAAAGTAATCAACGGGGATAGGGAAGAGTACCGGTGGCGGTCCTAGGATTAGTGACGGTCCGTCCAATGCCTGTATGGCAAGAAAGGATAACGAGTAGCTACTGTAACGTGTAATTTTCGCAGCCCCGGGGCCGAGATCAGGTCCAAAGGAGGGAGAGCATGGGTGGAACAGTAAGGTGATAAAAGTCGCTAGACCTAACTGGGGTAAAGAAGCCTTCAGGAGTAGGTCACCTCCCAGCAATGTATGGGGGTTAAAGGAATAGCAAGTTGATTGGAAGAGCTAAAGGGTAATAACAGACCTGAATCGTAGATATGGAGGCACGATGTTTTTATCTTGAAGGTTTAAGTGTACCATATTATATCAGGGAGGACGGGAAGATGGAGTATTAGACCGGGTGGAGGAGCGGAAATGAAGCCAACATGCCCAGATAGCCGAGAATTTGGAGTGTCTATCTTGGGCTTGGTGGATAAGCCTCTCCATTTCTGCAGTCCTGTCGACTTGGTGGTACCATTCTTCTAGAGTGGGAGGCGTGGAAGATTTCCAATGTCTGGGAATGCATAACGTGGCTGAGTTTATCAGATGTAGGGATAATGATTTGTGATAAGTGCGTTGTGCTATAGGTGTGTGATGCAATAAATATTGTGCTGGAGAGAAGGTCAGCAGGTATGTCGTTATCTGTACTATTTTGTCGTGGATCTCTGTCCAGAACGGTTGAAGTAGGGGACAGTCCCACCATATGTGTAGAAAAGATCCAAAATCGGCACCACATCTCCAGCACGTGGGTTGGACATCAGGGAACAATTTATGTACTTTATCTGGGGTGCGGTACCATCGTGAACAAAGTTTATATCTGTTTTCTTGTACCGAAACATTTATGGTGCCTTTATGTGTGTGGGCGTAAATCCTAGACCAATCTCCTTCAGTCAAGCTGGCGGGAAGATCGGCATCCCATCTCTGTTGAGATGGAGAGTGTGTAGTCACGTCAGAATTTTAAAAGAGGTACTATGTTGGATATCAGATGTTTTTGCGGTGTATCACTGTTGCATAAGGTCTCAAATGGGGTAAGTTGTTTAAACCATCGGGAGGGTGGGTTGCACGAATTGAAAAAGTGCCGGAGTTGCAAAAACTTGAAAAAGGGTATTCGGAGTTCAGGAAATTTTTCAACCAGAGCTGAATGTGATAGTAGGTTTCCTTGTTCGAAAAATTGATGAGCACAGTATTGAGTAAGCGGTTTTTGGAGATCACATCTGGTAATGTCAGGGGGGAAATCTGGATTGTTCGAAATGGGGGTCATGGGGCCGTATGATGGAGTAAGGTTAAGGGAACGGTGTGTTCGACGCAGCGCTAGTAGGGAAGAGTTAATCAGGGGATGAGTCTTGCATGAGTCGGGAATAGCTTGTGTGGACATCCACGGGAGGTTCACCGAGGGTAAGTGGGTCATATCTTGTTCTAATTGGATCCAAGCCTTTTCTTTATGGTGGATATGCCAGTCAACAATCCTGGTAAGCAACGAGGCATCGTTATAGGTGTGGAGATCGGGCATACCTAGGCTCCCTCTGGACTTGGGGAGAGCAAGTTTGGCCCAGCTTATTCTTGGGGACCTGTGGGACCATATAAAGTCTCTACAAATTTTTTTGTAAGTCTGGAAGAAGATTTTCGGGAGAGTGATGGGAATAGCTTGGAATAAATATAGCAGTTTAGGAAGTACGGTCATTTTAACAATGGCTATTCTCCCAAACCAAGAAAAGGAATTCTTATGCCAATTTAGTAAGTCATCTTTTATTTTCAAGAGTGTTGGGCTAAAGTTGTGGTCGTATAAAGTTAGTAGATTAGTAGGGATATGAATACCCAGGTATAACAGGGCGTTGCGTTCCCATTGAAATGGGAAGTTGAGTTTGCATTGGGATATTACTGGTTCGGGTGTAGTTATGTTTAAGGCCCTGGATTTGTCAAAGTTAATTTTCAGATTGGAAATATTGTGAAAGAAAGTCAAGTCGCTAAGTAAATTGGGGATGGTCGTAAGGGGGTCTGATAGAAAAAGTAATATGTCATCTGCGTAAGCGGCCAGTTTATAGATTTTGTGTTTGATCTCAATTCCTTTAATGTTTGTGTTACCTCGTAACATTCTGAGGAGGGGTTCTAGCGTCAAAATAAAAATAATTGGAGAAAGGGGGCAACCTTGACGGGTACCATTAGCGATGGAGAAGGCGTTCGACAGGCGGCCATTTACTCTTATTTTGGCCGTGGGGGTGGAGTACAAGAGCATGATCATTTGAAGCAAGCATGGCGGGAAGCCCAAGTGTGTCAGGACAGCAACCATATAGTCCCACGCCACCCTGTCGAACGCCTTCTCCGCATCCAATGAGAGAAAGAATCCTGCCGTTTTTGTAGAGGTTAACCAATGGTGGATGTTTAATGCCTTTGTGGTGTTATCTCTGGCTTCACGGCCAGGCACAAAGCCTACTTGGTCGGTTGAAATTAAAGTCGTGAGTAGGGGAGATACGCGGTTCGCTATAATTTTGGCGTATAATTTGAGGTCCACGTTCAATAATGAAATGGGGCGATAATTGGGGATTAGAGAGGCGTCTGCCGGGCTTTGGTATAAGAGTGACATGAGCTTCCAAGATATCTATATTAGACCTGTTGGATGTGGGGAGATCATTAAAAGTTTCCATGAAGTGGGGCATGAGCATGTCTGAGAAGGCCTTGTAATAAGCAGCTGACAAGCCATCAGGGCCAGGGCTTTTACCTGCCTTGAGTTGTTTAAGGGCTAATAGGGTTTCAGTGGATGTAATTGGGGCATCTAGTAAAGAACGATCTTCGGGGTCTAAGGGGGGTGGAGAGTAGGTAGCAAGGAAATTCTGTATGAGTGAATGTCTATTGGGATCGGTAGCTATTGGGGGGTGTGGAGGCAAATTGTACAGTGCTTGAAAATAGTCCGCAAAATGTTGCGCTATTATGTCTGAGTCAATAATTGAGTCTCCGGTGGGCGTAGAAATTTTATGAATGGTGTGTTGCATTTTCTTTTTCTGGAGAGCTCTCGCAAGCATTTTACCGGCTTTATTGCCATATTCATAAAAAAGCTTTTGTGTCAGAATAAATTTGTGCTTAATGGTTTTCTACAATTCTTCCAACAGTTCCTGTCTAGTTTGAATGAGCTCAGGCAAGTGCTTTTCTGCAAGTGTACGTTTGTGAGCTTGCTCCAGAAAATGTATACGTTTGTATAAGGAGTCCACATGAGCTTTACGGAATTTCGTGCGGTTCGCTTTAAGGGAGATAAACAACCCTCGAACGACACATTTATGTGCTGCCCATATGGATCCCTTAGAGATGTCGGCCGACCCATTATCTATAAAATAGTTTTGAAGACATTCTGTGACAGAAGCTTTATTGGCGATATCGGTTAACAAGGAGTCGTCCAGTCTCCAAACAGGAGATCGGGAGGGTGTTTATGTCAAATGGAGGACCATCGTAATCGGGTTGTGATCGGATATTAAAGCAGGCTCAATCGTGTCCTTTTGCAGGCTGTGAAAATCATCTTGTGAGAGAAAGAAATGGTCTAATCTCGAATACTTCTTATGAGGGGGGGAATAGTACGTGTAGTCCCGCACAGACGGGTGTAGTGTACGCCATGTGTCATGGAGAGCTAGCAGCCGCAATTGAGATTTAATGTCTTTAAGTGCCCTGTATGTGAGGCTAGATGAGCCATTGGACGTGTCAATTGAGGGGGACAGAGGAACATTAAAATCCCCTCCAAGGACCAAGAGTCCCTGGTGGAAGGCTATCAGTTTGGACATAGTTTCCCGGAAGAATGGTACTTGTTGGGTGTTCGGGGCATATAGGTTGGCAATCGTGATCGGTCGGTTGTGGATATGGCCCTTAATAAAAAGAAAGTGACCTTTCGGGTCTTGTTGAACCTCAGAGATAGTGATGCGGCAAAGCCTTGAAATGAGGATCGAAACCCCTTTAGATTTTGCCTCATCGTTCGTAGCATGGTAAGCAATTGGGTAATGATAGTTATGTAGCTTCGGGACGGAATCTGTCCGGAAGTGGGTTTCCTGTATCAGGGCAATATGGGCTCTCGATTTGTGTATGGTATGCAGCAAATGGGATCTCTTTTTGGGAATATTCAGGCCACGAGCGTTGATTGAGTAAAATTTAGTAGCGATAATCAAATCCACTTGGGGTTGTGGACGGGGGGTAGGGGGGGTAAAAGAAGCCATGACTGGCAGTAGGTGAGATGGAGGTGACCAGGGGTGGGACAGGGGGTAGGGAGGAAGGAGGGTTACGGTAGCACTAAAACAATATGAGTCTTTCAATAAACAGGGCTAGTGGGAGAAGGGGAGAAGGGGTATTTACCACGTTTTCTAGTGGTGTGAAATTTCGTGAGATGTGGAGTGGGTAGATATCACCCCTCTTCGGGGTTGACAAGGGTGAAGCCCGATGAGAGCGTGAGGTTTAGCGAAGAGGAGTACCTAAGTGAAGGTGAGTGTGCGGCTATTCAGGACAATGTATACGTGCCATTAATTTGAAAGGTGTATGCTTAAACAAAACAGTATTATCATGGAGAGGAGAGTAGATAGTGGTAATCATAGCAATTAAACATAAGAGGTAAACAATCTTAACACATAAAGAGAGAGCTGTAAGGCACACGGCTCCCAAACTAAGCAATATAGCTGTAATCATATCAAAAAAAGGGGGTCGACCTGCTATCTACTATGTAACATTGCTGTGTCATAGTCTGAAGATATGCACGGAAATATAGGTAGTCTAAGAGACCTAGTATTAAGCAGCATACTAGATAGCGTGGAGTGTTGCAGATAACGGTAACATCTTCAACAAATGAGGCAATATATAGCAATTGTTCTATGTATCATACTTATCCGCCGGGATGAAGAATACACATGTGTGAGCCGGCATCAGACTCGATACGTTCCTATTAGAAGCTTGTCACTCGTTGAGATTCCAGGAACATAGGTATCGTATAGACGAAGTAGTGTGTCAGATGCAGTTCAACAAAAAGCATCGTCTGTACGTAGAAGTGAGACACGACCAGTTACTGTGTGGTGAAAGGAGAGAGCGTCTTTTGTAGGGTATGCGAGCTGGAAGAAATCTCAGCAAACACCATGTTAAGGTCATATGGGTCGGTTGCATTCAGGAGACGTGGAAAGCCAAATAGGTGAAACTGTATGCTGCTGTGTTGCGTGATGACGTCCGATGCAAAAGGTATAGTTCGTTCGTGGGTCTTGCGAGAGCTACATCCGCACGGATGACAGGATGAAGTCCTAAAGAGAGATTGTTGGTTGTGGTGGAACTAGCGACACGACGCTATAGTTACTTGGTCTCGGAGGCGATCCACTGGAGGCAGATGCCAGCAGTGATGTGAACCGAACGTTATGGCTCAAGTTAGGGGAGGACAAGTCTGATTCAGAAGGCAAGTGCCTCCCAGCCAGCCTGAACGATGTGAAAGCAGAACAGGAGGGATGACTCGGGAGCAGGTCAAGTATGGGCAAATAATCAAAGGTTAACTATAAACCAAGCGGAAAGTCACTACCAGAAACTCTTAAGTAGATGTAACATACTGGGGAGTATTCCGCACTAAGAAACTTTGTGGAACACGTGAAAAGATGACAGTGGAGTCAAACTCAGATGTAATAGCTTGTCTCCAGCAGGTAAACTGACCTTACAGATTACTTGAATGCGTGGGATCTAGTAGTCCCTCCGAGCCCTCCGTGAGCGAGGAGAGGATGACGGGCTGTAATCCCTGCGGATGGTGTCCAGAGGGCGTTGTCCCCTATAGCCGGACGGGGATCTCCGTCTGCGATGATGAACATCATGAGTGTCCATGGGTTCCATGTGGCATGAGATCGATTTGTAGGCCATGGGGCGGAAGTTGGCATACCAGTTTGGGACTTCCATCAGGGGCACGTTTAATGTAGCACAAAAATTAGGGAGATCCTCGGGAACCTTAAGGTAGGCTGTGCGACCTTGATGAGAAGCAGCGAGGCAAAAAGGAAATTTCCACTTGTACAGAATACCACGGGTTTTCAGTGCTTCAAGCAGGGGGCGCAGATCTCTGCGATGTTGAAGGGTGATGCCCGAAAGGTCCTGAAAAATCTGTATAGGAGCAGACTCATAGGATAGCTGGGGTCTGGACCTGGCTGCTTTCAAAATGTCTTCCTTGAGACGGTAGTTAACCAGGCAGCAGATAACATCCCTTGGCGGGTCTGCATCGCGGCCCTTAGGGCGCAAAGCGCGATGGATCCTTTCAAACTCCACTGCAGTTTGCGGGGGCCTGTCCAACACAGTGTTGAAAATGGATATGATCGCTGAGGGGACGTGATCACCATCAACGGATTCCGGGAGGCCTCTGATTCTCAGGTTGCGCTGTCTTCCCCTGTTGTCCAAGTCTTCCATGTGCCTCTGCATGTCCCTGAGTTGTAATGTATGACCATCAAGCTTCCTGGTAGTCTTGCGAATGGAAAGATCATGCTGGGCAGTGTTTTTTTCAACCGTGTGCACTCGGTCAGTCAGGGCCCTGATGTCTACCCGTAGCTCAGCAATGGCTGCTGACAAGGTGTCCTTGATGTCAGTGGCAATCGTTCTAAGATCCAGCATGCTGATGTTTTGCTGGGAAGGTAGTGTGCTCTGTGCGCGGTGGCCGTCACTACTGCTCGTAGGGTTACTGACTGGGAGGGTTTCCGTCAGTATGATATTGGCATGAGGCGAGGATCTGAGGTCTGCGGCCTGTGATGTGCTATGGCGGGAAGGCGCCATGTTCCCCCGCTGAGAACGAAACATCTCCGGGATGTTTCCCTGCGATTGTCCGGCTGAATGTCCCCTCGGGGAGCGGGATGCCGAGGATGTGCGGGAGGCTGTGCCCATCTCTGGGGTCAGTGAGGATGCGATAGTACCTGCTAAAGTAATGCTTCGTGTCCTGAGGCGCCGGAGCTCACAAATTACACGTCCGCCATCGAGCTCCGCCAAGCCACGCCCCCTAAGGAATATGATTTACAAGGTATTGTGGAAATGTGCATGATACCACAAAGCATACGTGTGTCAATCACTAGAATCCTGATATTGGGCTAAAATAAACACTTTTGGGTGCATTATTTGATTATTGTTTTGGAACAGAAAGTATTTGCAGCTGTTACAGTAACAGAAGGTAAGAGGAAATTTTCCTACAGGAAAGGAACACCGATTCTGGTGGTAACTGTGTCAAAAAAGATTTCCTCACACTTCCTGTTTAGTCTCTAACAGCAATTGAAGGTGAAACTTGCTATAGGGACAAAGACAGCAAAAAACTCACATTTACTACTCTCAGTTTTGGATGTGCTAAGTCTGTGGCTATGGGTGGCATAAGCAAAGAGGTAGCTTTTCCCTGGATGGTTATCAGCTACACATTTTTTTCCCTATCTGGAGCAGAACTAAAGTTATGTTATAAAAGTTTATATGTAAAAAGATACATGGATATAGAAAGCTTGGAGGTGGGGGACTTTAAGGTACCAATTACAAACATATAGCACATTACAACCCATTAAAAAAGATTATATTTATGTGAACAGTATAAAAACACAGACATATGAAACCTGCAATTATTAGGCCGCGTACACACGCGGGGACTGTTCGGCCAACTTTGTCCGTCAAACAGTTTCGGCAAACAGTCCGCTCAAAATTAGCATGGACGGACATGGCCACACACGACGTACGAACAGTTTGCTGAAACCGTGCGCGATGACGTGAGCGGCACGTACGACGGGACGAAAAATACGACGTCCTATACACTGCATTATAACTTTCGGCGTGTAAAGCCTTTCTGAGCATGCGCGGAACTTAGTTTGTCGAACAAGCCTACACACGAGGGAACTGTTCGCTGAAACAAGGTTTCAGCGGACAGTTTTTCGGAAATTCCGAAAAACCTTGTTCAGCGGACTGTTCGCTGAAACTGTCCGCTGAACGCCCACACATGGGCGGACTGTCCGCCGAAACACTGTTCAGCGGACAAAGTTGGCCGAACAGTCCCCGCGTGTGTACGCGGCCTCACTGTTCCTGTCAGTCTATACATATAGCCTATTACAGGGAAGCAAACATCACAGCATTCCAACATGTAAGAGAGAATTAGTACATTCTCCATCCCAATTTATTCGACATGTTTCGCCTAAGCGGCTTCTTCAGGAACAAGGGACACGGAGTATTCAATCCAAATAAGAGACAGATTGCATTCTAAATATACATACAAAAAAATCAAACAATTAGTAAAGTAGGTTACATATAATATTAAACTGATATAAATCATGTCTACAAAAGTGAGGCTCAAAACCCCATACATAAACAGGCTTTGTGGACCGAAACCCACCCCCTGCTTTAATGCAAAGCATAATGTCACATATTCCCCTTACCTCCAAAAAGGGGAGATAAACAACAAAGGGGTTAATTCCCATCAGCACAGTTCCCCATCACTCTCATCTCTTGTACAGCCAATACTGGTCCAATAGAAGGCCAGATAACCCGTAGAGAGGGTAAAGTTGCTAAATATATCTCTGAAAGATAAAAAAAACCATACCTGAAGTAACATCGCCCAAAACCCATATTAATACAAACTAGATAAAGAGAGGGGGGCAGGAGAGAGCCAGAGGAGACAGAAAAAATAAAAATAATAATAATGATAAAGTCTATAAGAAAAAGAATATTAAAATCCAAATCAGCGAGAAAGCATACAAAACACAAACACCGCCTTGAACGCTCCCTCAATGTACATAAAATATCCCAAAAAGCACCAAAAAACTATAACCTCTCACCTGCAAAGACCCTGAGTTGCTGACACAATATGCCTCACAGCTTCCTGATGGAGGGGGGAGCTTTGAGGCATATTGTGTGGGTCTTTGTTCCTTTTGTGATAGGGAAAGGGTCGGAGAGGTGTCCCTGATGTCTGACCTGGGCCTTGGGTAGGGAATATAGGGCCTTTAGTGAGGTAAGGAAGTGTGGTCCAAAGCCCCACTTTTCCAGGGTGGTAAAGAGATAGGGCCAGGTTACGGTATCAAAGACCTTTTGGAGGTCAATGGACAAGAGGAAGCCTTCTTGTGAGGAGCCTCCTTATCTGGTCCAGTCCCTGACTCAGGATAAAACCAACTTCGTCTTTGTGCACATAAAACCCTATGATTCACCCCAGTCTATTGGAAATAATTTTTGTCATGATCTTTAGATCGTTTTTGATTAACTTGATCGGTCTTTAGTTGCTCACTAGGCTGGAGTCTTTGCCAGGTTTGGGAATGACAGAAATGTATGCAAGGTTTGCTGTTGAGTCTATTGAAGTTCCCCTTTGGAGGGAATTAAAAAGTCAGGCCAGATAAGGAAAGAGGACATCTATAAAGGTCTTATAATATTTTGTCAAAAAGCTGTCTGGGCCAGGGACTGATCCTATTTTCAGTTCTTTGATGACCTTTGATGACCTCTCTTACTTCACCTTCAGTGATAGAGGATTCAATGATGGAGTGGTGAGAATCTGATATTTTGAGGAGAAGGATGCTGTCTAGGAAGGAGTTTAGTTTATGTGGAGAGTTGAGGCTCGTGTCTGTGTAGAGTTTAGAATAGTACAAATACCTCTAGAATCTGTGTAGGGTTCTGGGTTAGCCTACCTGTTAGTGATTTAATTTTTAGGAGGGAGCGGATCCTTTGTTTGGGGGAGAGCTTCATTGCGAGCTGGGGACCAAATTTGTCTGAGAGGAGGTAAAACCTTCCGCTCACCCATTTTTTGATGTTTTTCCACGCTAGAGGTAAGGGCTGTATTCAGGGCTATTCTGGCTGCGTCAAGTTTAGCCAGAGAAGTGGACGTGGGTTTGCTTTTGTGTGTTTTGCACAGGGATTGAAATTCCTTATCTAGTTTAAGTATATCTAGTCGTTTTTCTCGTTTTAGGTGTGATACTAGTTGGATGAATTTTCCCCTCATGACCGCTTTATGAGCTCCCCATAAGGAGCTCGGAGAGATGTCTATAGTGTCATTGAAGTGTAAGAATTCCTGTAGTTCCTTTTCTAGCATGGTACAGTGAGCTGGGTTAGTGAGGAGAGTCTAATTGAGGCACCATTGGGGTGGGCCCATCTGAGGTAGGGAACCTGAGATTTTAAGGGTAACCAGAGCATGATCTGATCAGGGGACCTCACAAATGGAGGATTGGGAAGCTAAGTGTATCTCTGAGGTGTGTATGAAGATGTGGTCAATTCGGGAATATGTCCTGTGAATTGCGGAGAAGTATGCATAATCTTTTGTGGATGGATTCAATTCCCTCCAGGTGTCAATCATCCCTAGGGAGTGAAGTAATTGGGCTATGTGGAGGCTCTGTTTGGTAGGTCTTTTTGTGATGGGGAAATCTTTTGCTGTTTTGTCTAGGATATGATCAAAGGAGATATTAGAGTTGCCCCCCCCCCCCCCCATTATCACCTTGCCTTCAAGATGTGGGGCTAGGGCCACTAACATGAAAAAGAAGGGCGCTTTGCCCTTGTTGGGGGCGTAATAAGAAACTAGGGAGAATAGGGTCCCACCTTTAACAAGGATGTAACAGCCCTCAGTGTCTCTGACTGTCTGGGAGAGAGTGAATGAGATGCGTTTGGACAGAAGTATCGTCACCCCTCTCTTCTTATCGTTCGCGTTGGCCAGAAAGAATGTTGGGGAGTTATGGTGTAGGAAAGTGGGTAAGACGTTTTTGGGAAAGTGGGTTTCCTGGGGTAAGAATTTCTAGACATCTAGAATGGTAATTATGGAATGCCTTACATCTTTTGATCGGGGAGTTCAGTCCTTGTGTGTTATGGGAGGCTATCTTGAGTTATGTTGTCTGTAGGTTACAGTCAGCCATGGATGTGAGGGGAAGGGTACATAAATATACATATGGTCCCTACCTGGTTCTTTGGTTGGAGAATTCTTGTCGGGGATCGACTGCACATGTTTAGCAGTGTGGATGGCGTAGATCGGCTAGCTCTCACTGAAGGCACCTGGGGGGAGGGAAGAAGGAGGCAGAGAGAGTAAAGGATAGGTAGAAGCAAGAATGAAGGAAGAAGAAAGTGAGAGACCTCAAGGCTAAAGTGGAAAGTGTCCCTAGCTCTTGAGTGGCAGGGTTGGCAAACCAAGACCTGCTCCGAAGCTCTGGGAAACCTAGAGCTCGGTGTGGGGGCAACCTACAAAGGGGTTGCATTGCTGGTGTACCTAGGGGAGGTTAGTTCCTCTAGGTCTCAGCAGGTGGAAAGGCAAGTGGTCCCTCTCCGGCCGCGGGGCCCCCTGTCAGTGTATAGGAGTGGTGGACCTTGAGAGGAGTAATCAAGATACTTGAAAAGAACATATTTAAGAAACAGTATACAATAAAAAAAAACATTATTAAAGCATATCACCCCTAAGGGGAGAACAGACATACTGTCCCTTTTGTGGAAAACTGAGGCAGTGGATTGGGGGGAAAGGAGAGGGAGGATGGGGTAAGGGAGGGGAGGTTGGGGGGGTAAGGGGCAGGAAAGGTCGGATGGGAAGGGGAAGGGAATTTGAGATAGAAAAAGAAACAAAACAGTCCAATGGGTCGAGGACCCTAGTTTGTGATCCGCCGGTTCATTGGGGTAGTCCATCGAACAGGGAGGAGGACCTTAAGTCAAGGTAAGACAGAGAGGACACAAAAAAACCCATGTCAGAGAGCTCAAAGAATAAATGAATATGGCCAGGTTGAAAAAGGTAAACTGGCTCGGTCTCAGTGATGGAGGTCTAGGTGGGTGCAGGAGTATCCATTACACCTTCAGTGGAACCAAATGTCTTCTGAAGGAAAAAGGGGCAAATCTATGGAGGATGATCGGGTTCCTGGATCATCTCAGAGGGACGGAGTGTAGATGTCTCTTTGATTGTTGTTTGACCCAGAGTGGGGTGAGGGGGCTGTTCGGTGGGGGTATTTTGGAGATGTTAGGGTGGCTTTCAGGCTGATGCAGGGAGAATTCCTGGGAGCAGGCATTCACCATTTTGGAAGTTGGTGAACTCGTATGATTTAACACTTTAACTATATTGGAATTGAAGGCAGAAAGAGAAGGACCATCTGTACTTGATTGAATTCCGAGTGAGAGCATTTAGGAGAGGCTTTAGGAATCTCCACTTTTGAATTGTGGTTGGGGAAATGTCCGCAAATATTTGTATTTTGTTACCTTGTATGGATAGGTTGTCTAGATTGCAAGATTTCTTCAAGATTTCCTCTTTTATCCCTTAAAAATGAGGTTTAACCAGAATATCTCATGGGATGCCATCTTGACGAGGAGGTTGTAATGCTCTGTGGGCCCTGTCCAATTCAAGCCTATGATTTGGGATATCGGGGATGATATCCTTTATGAAGTATTTGACGGTGCCTTGCATGTCAATGATCGATTCCGGGACACATCTGATTCAAAAATTGTAACGTCTACTCCTGTTCTCTGAATAATCTATCTTAGAGAGAGCTATTTCAAAGTGCTCCTGTAGGGTCTGAATGCAGGTAGTATTTTGATTAGTGCGTGCTGCAGAATCATCCACCGCCTGTTCAATGATGTACATGCGGGCTCCTAGGCCCTGCAGGTCAGCTTTAATGGATGATTTGATTTGCAAGGCATTTTGTGCAAGTCCTGCAGCTAGCATATCAGAGAAGCTGTTTAAGAGCTGAGCCATTTCATGGGGGTGGTTCTGGATCAGGGGTGAGGCATGCAGGGAGTCAGCTATGCTGTCAGGAGTGTTCATCATGGGGGTTTGAGGCATGTCTGCCTGGGTTCTGCCCAGAAGAGACTCTGTGGAGGCAGGGGAGATAAGTAGATCATGCCTGGTGATCGCAGGAGTAAAGGCTGGGGAGGGAGAAGGTGGTGGGTCTGCTATGGAGCCCTGTGCTCCTGTGTCTGTGCAAGGAGGGGCCTCAGCCGCCATCTTGGTGGGCTCAGGGGTTGCTAGGCCAAAACTGTAGTTGTCGGTGTACCTCTTTCTTTTGGTGGACTCCCAAAATGCGGGCGGGTACTCAGCGATGTCTGTTCATCGGGGGGGGGGGGGGGGGGTGTCACACCGAGGGGTCCTGCTCACTGTTAATGGTGTTTATGGGTGCCGGAGGACCAGAGTGCACTCACAATAAAATATTTTATAAAAGCAGGGGCCCTGTAAAATATAAATGGCATCAGTGTACATTTTTTATATTTGTGCAGCTATATATTAAATGCATATTAGTGTACACAAACACAACATAATACACAATTTTTTGATAAACTATAAAAGATAGGGCAGCATTGAGTAAATAGACACCAAACATGTCAAGACTCAAAATTGCATGCCAATGAAATGGTGAAAAACTATGGTACCTAAAATGTGTCATAGGTGACGCCTTAAAAAAGCCTATAACAGTTGATCAGCTTAGAGTCAATCATATATTTTGACCCTATAATTAGTGCTTGATGTTTATGGTGATGCCTCACATGTGTGGGTCAATTGCTGTTTCTATACATGTGTGTGCTCTATGTGCACATTTGTATTTGTGTGTATGTATGTGGCAGAACAGGATGTGCTTTTACATTTTTTTAATAATTTTTATTAATTTTATTAAAGTTTTTTTTTTTCATTGTTACCTCTTTAAAAACAAATTAAAGTGTACCACCACCTCTACCTAATCAACCTGACTACCTAAATACATTCTACTAACTAAAATTAATATTACTTACCTGCCTACTCCTCAATGGTTTCCCCAGTCTCGGCAGAGAAGGAAGACGCTGGCCATCTATGACTTTATTTTTCCAATGTGCCATGCCATATTACCTTGCTGGGAAAAAAGACTTTGCAGTAAGATCTTGTTTTTTTTTTTCAATCAGATGATTTTATTGCCACCCACCTCATCTCACGCATGCACCATACGACAGTACACTATTCTTTAAAAATAAGTGCCTTTTTTTCACAAGATCTTGTAGTTAGAACAGAAGCTCTACCTGAAGGGCACTGGTGATGTAGCCTTCCTAAAGGACATCTGTAAGGTCCTGGCTACATCATCAGCATCTAAGCGAAAGTAATAGAAAAATAATTACGTTTTTCTATCACTATATAATGGCGTCACATTAGCATGCAGAGCTGCATTCTGATGTGATTTTTGTGAAAGGGGGTAAAGATCCACTTTAATAAAAATAAATAAAAATTACTCCAAACCATTATAGATGCCCTTTATTACTCTCAGGATAATCTACTGTATACTAGACATGTGCAGAGTAAAATATTTCGTTTCGGAATTTCGTTTTCGGCCGAAAACTTAATTTATTTAGTTACTCCCGAAATTCGTTTTTATTTATTTTGTTTTTCGTTCAAAAATTGCATTCGTCCTAAAATCCACATGAATTACGGTTGAATCTGTCTTTGAAGGCTCATGGTGTCTGTCGAATGTATAAAGAAGATTCGACGGAGCTAGTATATAGCATACTTTAGAACCCCTGTTAAAGTCTATGGGACTCCAACATTAAAAATCTAAAGTGCTAATTTTAAAGACTAATTTGCAAGTTACTGTCCTAAAAAAGTGTTTGGGGACCCGGGTCCTGCCCCAGGGGACATGTATCAATGCAAAAAAAAGTTTTAAAAACTGAAGTTTTTTCAGGAGCAGTGATTTTAATAATGATTAAAGTGAAACAATAAAAGTGTAATATTCCTTTAAATTTCGTAGTGGGGGGGTGTCTATAGTATGCCTGTGAAGGGACGCATGTTTCTGGTGCTTAGAACTGTCCCTGCACAAAGTGTCATTTATGCAGGAAAAAAAGTCCTCAAAAGCCCCCCTCTGATGTAACGGAAACCTGCCTGTGTTACATCAGAGGGGTGCGGGGGTCACCCATACGTCACAGGGAACCCGGATTTCCCCTTGCGTCAGAGGGGGGCGGGGTCAGGTGATGGGTGGCCCCGCCCTCCGTATATAAGAAACGTCAGGCCGCTGGAATCCTTGCAGTGTCTCCTCTGCAGAGACAGAAGAAGGATGTATTCGCTGTGCTGGATGAGATGAGCCATCGCTGGAGAGATGACCGTCCGTCGCTGGATAGCAAGAGTGGATTACCACCGCTGGAATCTTTTTTTTATTTTTTTATTTTTAATAAAGGAATTTTTCAAAAGTGTGTTTGTTTTATTTAACTATTTCTTACACTTTCTTTGTGAAATGGTAGGGGTACTTTTGTACCCCCTTACCATTTCAAACAGGGGGGGGCCGGGATCTGGGGGTCCCCTTGTTAAAGGGGGCTTCCAGATTCTGATAAACCCCCCGCCCGTAGACCTCCACAACCACCAGCCACAGTTGTGGGGATGAGGCCCTTGTCCTCATCAACATGGGGAAAAGGTGCTTTGAGGGGTCACAGACCCCCAAAGCATCCTCCCAATGTTGAGGGCATGTGGCCTGGTACGGTTCAGGAGGGAGGGGGGGCCGCTCTCTCGTCCCCCCCTCTTTTCCTGCGGCCTGCCAGGTTGCGTGCTCGGATAAAGGGTCTGGTATGGATTTTTAGGGGGACCCCCACGTCAATTTTTTTTTTTAATTTGACGTGGGGTTCCCCTTAATATCCATACCAGACCTGAAGGGTCTGGTTACGGATATTTAGGGGGAACCCCACATCAAATTTTTTCTTAAATTTGAGGCAGGGTTCCCCTTAATATCCATACCAGACCTGAAGGGACTGGTAATTGAATTTGGGGGACCCCCACGCTTTTTTATTTATTTATTTATTTATTTTTTTATCAATGACTTTCAATGAGTGTTCTCTGTATTACGGAGCCGACAATTCATAATAGCTGCGAGTGATTTTAAAGGACTTTTTTTTCCTGCATAAATGACACTTTGTGCAGGGACAGTTCTAAGCACCAGAAACATGAGCCCCTTCACAGGCATACTATAGACACCCCCCCCCCCCTACGAAATTTAAAGGAATATTACACTTTTATTGTTTCACTTTAATCATTATTAAAATCACTGCTCCCGAAAAAACGGCCGTTTTTAAAACTTTTTTTTGCATTGATCCATGTCCCCTGGGGCAGGACTCGGGTCCCCAAACACTTTTTAGGACAGTAACTTGCAGAATCTTTTCTCTCTGTCGAATATTTTCTCTATATAATCTTGGACTAATAGAGGTAAGGTTAGGCACATTCGACCACAGGTTCTATAGACAGATTGTTGTCAGAGTCATGTCGAATCTCCTATTCTATATCGAACTGTTGTAACAATGAAAACGAAAATAAAGCATTTATTTATGTCGGATCATTTGTTTTTCGGATTTAGTGCTTTCGTTATCGTTTGTCAAAACGAAAACGAAAATTGCTGAAATTCGGACGAAAATGCATTCGGACGAAAACGAATGCACATGTCTACTGTATACGGCCTAAAATGTTTTGTGTTACAATGAATGCAAGACATACATTGAATTATGAGCATTGTGAAGAATCATTAAAACTTAACTTGAGGTTAACGCTTTAAGAATCACAATACATATTTAATGTCTCACATAATTATGTTTACTTAAATAGACCTTGTTTTTTCAGTGTATATTGTTATAATGGATTTACTGTAACTACAAAAGCACTTAAGGTGGAAATAAAAGTATTTACAAAATGTTTTCAATTGTTAAAAAAAAAAAAAATCTTTGGGCAATTGGAAATTTAAAGTTAGAAATCTTGCAAATACAATCAATAATTTCAGATGTTTGCTTGATAATTGTGTACATAAATACATTAGTAGCATAAATGGTAATCTGAAAAGTTATTGTGCCAGAAGAGTCTTAATAGTAATTATTAAAAAATGAATTTATGGATTGAATAATTTGAGAAAACGTTACTTTTAATTTCTCTTTATTCATTTATTTTAAAAGAAAAAAATTATGATTTTTGGTCAACTTTATTTAATTGAATTCAAAATTTTACAAGGTCTTAAACCAGGGATATGCAATTAGCGGACCTCCAGCTGTTGCAAGACTACAAGTCCCATCATGCCTCTGCCTTTGGGTGTCATGCTTGGGGCTGTCAGAGTTTTGCTATGCCTCATGGGATTTGTGGTTCTGCAACAACTGGAGGTCCACTAATTGCATATACCTGTCTTAGCCCTTGTACACACGATCGGAGAATCCATCGGAATGTGTCCTATCGGACCGTGTTGTCGGATAATCCGACTGTGTGTGGTATGCATCGGACTGATTCCGTCGGAATATCCGTCGGACCCAATTTTCCAACATGTTGGAAATATTTCCTGACCAACTGATTCGATTGGACATACTCCGATCATGTGTAGAGAATTTTGATCGGACCAAGTGCCACGCATGCTCAGATCAAATTCCTACATCAAAGCTATTGGCTACTAGCCTGAACGTAGTCCCATCGTAACGAAATTACGTCATCACGTTCTGAATGATCGGATTTTTCGACAACTTAGTTCGACCGTGTGTATGCAACAGTTTCGGACAAGATCCGATGGACAAAATCCGACGGACAAAATCCGACAGATTTGGTTGTCGAAATCTCCGACCGTGTGTACAGGGGCTTAAACTGATCATTTATGTTATGTATTATTTTAGCAAGTCAGATGGGACAGCAGCAAACAGTATACAGCCTGACTCAAATGGGTAGTTCAATACTGCTTCTATATAGAAATAAACACACATTTACTGTGTATACACTGCATTTATATAAAATAAGTATAACATAAGTATGGCAGTGGTGAAAATAAGTAACCCAAACAAACATCAATTTTGAGCATTAAAGGATGAAAGAAGACTGCTCATTAGTTCCTATAGGTTAGATCACTTTGCCAAATAATCTTTGAAGTGGTGAAATTAAGTCTTGCTTTGGTTTGTAAGATGGTAATCTTATTTCTGGTTTCCCAAGGTTTAAAAACCATTGTCCATAGTTAAAAAAAATTGGAAACTCTTCATGTCTAGGAATAGTTACTCCATACAAATAATTCACAGGGTAGATGATATGTGGAGACCAAACACTTCAGCCTCAGCTCCATGTGACCAAGATGTATTTCCTCTTTAAATGGGTACAGTTTTTTAGCTTGCTGGTAAGTGTGCTGTGATTTTTTTGTATTGTGTTTGTTCTGTGCAAAGTCCTTCCATGTATGTTATAAATTCTTATAAATTGTTTGAAGCAGTTGACATTTTGTTTAGCTGTTCAGTTCAGACAGTAGTAGCAGATCCAGTTAGCCAATATGCATACATCTGTTTTGTACTTTATCAGGGTGCAGAATTGATTCTTTTGCTTTCATGGTGTAAGGCAAATAGAGAAAATATTAAAGAAAAATCCTTATAATATCCTTATGTAGCTCTTACTCCTGGAGGAGCAGCCAGATGTATTGGGTTCTCTGTTCTTGTGCCAAGACTCTGTAAACAGCTTTGTCCCTGCTGACACAGCTGGCTAGGTAGAGGAATGAAGCAAATACTTGTACATGCACCATATAAATATCCTTCAAACAGCTATGAAATGGCGCCAGGAAATGGATACCAGACTGGTTAATTGCAAGTTAAGTATATTGTTACAAATTAGGAGTAAGCAAGTATGCTGGTACAAATCAGTCATTGAATAAAAGGGTTATGACTGTTAATGGAGTAGCAGGTATTAGCATTGGGTTATAGTTACTCAGTTAATCAGTAAGTGTCCCAAAGTGCACTTTGTCTGTAACCTACCAGGGGCATCCAAGACTATGGGCTAACTCAACGGGTGATGATCATAAACAAGTTAGTAGTTAATTGGCTAATTGCGCTCAATCTCCTACCAGCTTTAAAGTAGGGCCCAGTCTTTAAGGCGATGCACTTAAATAAATATCATCCCTTTTGGACTCTACATGCAAAGATTAATGCTCTTTAATCAGGGTCCGTCTCCCTCTTCTACCAGTGGCAATTTGAACCCTAACCCCCATTAACATGGAAAGGGAACAAAAAGCCCTCTTTGATATCATTAGCAAAGCATACAGCAAGGGACTCATAGATAAACAAACTGTTGCATTTCTAAAGGTTGCATTTCCAAGGTTACCTATACTGTATTCCCTTCCTAAAGTACAAAAATCCCTGGTAGACCCTCCTGGATGACCAATCATTTTAGGAAATGGGTCACTTACAGAAGCAGCCAGTGAATATGTTGATAAGATCTTACAACTCTTTGTAATGAATCTGTTTAATTTTGCACGAGATTCATTGCACTTACGTACTATGCTACATGACCTGACTTTTCCATCTTGCACATGTCTGCTCACATTGGATAGTGAGGCATTATATTCCTTGATATCCCATGAGAGGGGTCCTCAGATCATAGAGAATGTATTGCACAATAGGGCTATGAGCAAGCATAAGCATGTTGACTTTGTAATAAAGCTCCTCAGATTCCTGTTGACTCATAATTTCCAGTTCAATGGCAAGTTTTACCGCCAAGCACAATGTACAGCCAAGGGCACCACGTGTGCCCCAGATTATGCAAATTTATATTTGGGAAATTGGTAAACATGGCTGTTTGCAGGGGGATCGTCGTCGATGTACCTGTCCAGGATATTGTCTTGGTACAGGTACATCAACGACATCCTAATTTTTTGGACTTGGACCCTAGAAGAAATTGGGGATTTCATGAAGGAACTTATGACACATATCTACAATTTGAAATTTACCAGTGAGTGGCACAGTGGCACAGTGAGAGGATCACATTCCTGGATTTGACTATCACACAGTGAAAACCATCCTATTTAGGAAGTCTACAGCTATGAATAATCTGCTCCATGCAAGAAGCTTTAATCCAAGATCATTGATTCGGGCATACCAACGGGCCAATATTCAAGAGCCCAAAGGAATTGCTCTGTCCTTGAAAGCTTTGAACTGGAGAGAATTGCAAATTACATTTCAGAACAGAGAAAATAAGGACAGATGGTTGAATGAGGCTGATAAACACACAAAACAAAGCGATTGCAATGATTTGCCCTTTAAAACTGGGAGAAAGCCTGTTGAGGAGGAGAAAGAGTTCAGATTATGCTTACAACATACTGAGCTGGCTGACGGGTTAGGAAGGATTGGGCTGCCCATTTTCTGACAAGCGATACAACAGTGAGTAGATTTGTCTCAAACCATCCTCAGATAATATTTACGAAGGCAAATTTCCTAGCGACCTATTGGTCCATTGTGACATAGTCCGACATAGGAACATGACTTGCTCACTGGGAGGTTCCTCCGCTACAATCAAAGGGTGACATGTGATACCACGGGACTAGTCTATGTAATCCTTTGCACCATCTATATTGGGAAGACCATCCGCATGGTCTACAACATGATAGGGATCCAAAATGTCTTAGCTGCTGGGTGGTGGAAGTGGTTCCCTGCAATTCTAGAGGAGGGGATTTTGATCATCTATTATTGCAGCATGAGGCCAGGTGGATCTTACAGCTGAAGGCAACCAAGCCGCCTGGACTAGATGATATTTTAAACACTTCAGCCCCCGGAAGATTTGACTGCTCAATGACCAGGCCATTTTTTGCGATACAGTACTGTGTCGATTTAACTGACAATTGCATGTTCATGGGACGCTGTACCCAAACAAAATTGACATCCTTTTTTCCCACAAATAGAGCTTTCTTTTGGTGGTATTTGATCACCTCTGGGGTTTTTAGTTTTTTTCTCTATAAACAAAAGATTTTAAACAATTTTTGTTAATAGCGAAAAAATTGTACATATAGAACATACACAGAAAGCACAGTACATACACAGAACACACAGTGCATACAATACATACACAGAACACACACAGAACACACAGTACATACAATACATACACAGAACACACTTCTTCCCAGCCTGAATGTCCATTTTGAGTTTGCCACATTTTAAAACAACCTGCTGCTGTGAAGTTTCCTCATCTTATCACAGAGTCCCACAGAGTAACTGGCAGCTACCATACCATGAGTTACTGCATGTGTAGAAGAGACAGCCGGAGCAGTCTGCCTGAAGGGGGGAGAAGAGCAGAGTAACATACAGAGTTCTGATATCAGCCGATTTGTGAGCAACTTTTATTCAATTTTTTTTTTCATGTGTAGTGAAAAGGGGGGGGGGGGATCTAATCCGGCTTCACTAACAGCTGAATAGATGAGATAACAAAAGTAATCCTCAGATGAGGATAAAGGTGAACACATAAAAGTTTGATCTTTCCACACAAGCAGGCTTACGGGCAATACACTTACTTGCCTTTGCATGGACAAAAATCTGCACAGTAAAATTCTTCTGGTGGGGGTGAGGACAGCTTGGTAAATTCAACGGCGGCCCGTCCATTCCTGGTTTCTGCCTGTGTTCAGTGGAGAAGGGAGGGGCCTCCCCCCTCCACTGAACACACGGGGATTAGTCCTAACGGCGGCCATCTTTTTGTAGCCCGCTGGAAGGGACTTTGTTCCCACACTGAGAACAAAGCACCCGGCCGGGCAGTTGCTGGTCAGCGCGATTGATTGCGCCGCAAAGCATCTCTAAACAACGTCAATGAAGCGCCGCATCTGCAATCTCGTGATTGCATTGACGTGCCACTTCCCATAGTGCACTGTGTCCGGCGCCTGAACACGGTGCACTTAGGTAAAAGAAATAAAAAAAATCTTAAAGGGGCCATTTAAAAAAAAAATAATTTTTTGTGACTACAGCAGGGTGGGCTCCCCCTATAGACGTGCCACTACTGTCTCTGGGTCTTCCCTACATTTATGTAACATAGGGGGTTAATTTGCCTGAAAGAGTTTACTGATGTCAGGAGTGAGTCTAATATCCAAGCCTGGGATCGCTTCTGTCGCCCAAAAGAAGGCAAAATTAAGTGTTAGCTGTGTGTGTAATTCTGGGGGGACTGAGGCGTTTAGAGCTATAGCTTTAGTCATGTTGACCTGCAGTCCTGAGACTCGACTAAATTCTTGTAGGATTCTGTGTGCCATAGGAGTGGACGTCAGTGGGGAGGTAATAAAAAGGAGTAAGTTGTCCGCATATAATGCACACTTGTGTTCTGCTCTCCACAAGTAACCCCCTTGATGTCAGCACTAGACTGGATCGCGATGGCCAGTATCAGAGCCCTACGTACCTGACCGGTACCATCGCGCATCCGAGCACCAACATGTGCATCACGGTCAGCTGGAACACGCACATGAATTCCCACAGTAGTGCGCACACCCGTGTGTACAGGAACGCACCGGCATGATCCAGAGCGGCCAACCATCCATCCAGCTAGGTAACCTATCTGACAGCCAGAGTTTCAATGGCCATTGCAAAGAGGAGGGGGAAGAGTGGAAAGCTCTGTCTAGTACTCCTGCCAATGGTGACGGTGTCAAAGTATTTGCCCATCAAGCGTACTTGTGCATTCGGGGATGAGTATAGTGAGTGGATTATGCCCAGGAAGTTAGGGCCAAAGCCCCATCTAGAATTTCGTAAAGAGATTTGAGTAAGGAGATAATATCTACCGCTCTCTGGATCTGATCCGGTCCTTGTCTGCCAGGGAGGAAGCCCACCTGATTTCTGTTTATGTATGTAGAAATAAAACTCACTATTCTACTAGCAAGAATTTTTGTCATTATTGATAAGTGAGATTGGACGATAGTTACCGGTTTCGCTTGTATCCTTTTCCGGTTTAGGAATGACCGAAATGTAAGCTGAGTTAAGATCATTCCCTTGAGGGCTCCATCCCTGAGAGAGTTAAAGAACCGCATCAGGTATGGGGCTAGGCAGGGGCCACATTTTTTATAGTATCCAGTGGAGAAGCCATCAGTCCCGGGCGAGGATCCTAATTTGAGGGAGTTGATGGTGTCCAACACCTGCTCAGTGTGGGTTCTCCTAAAGATCTTTATGGTCTCTAGCTATCGATGGCAAAGGGAGGTTGGCAAGGAAGGCGTTCTTGAGTGTTTGAGGAGGCAGGTGTTGGATTTATAACGTTCTGAGTAAAACTGTAAGAAAGTGTCCATTATTTTAGTCGGATTCTGGGTCTGGTCCCCTGATGAGGATCGGATTTTGGGGAAGGTCAATGTGCGTTGTTTTGTGCTTAGTTTGATGGTGAGTCTGGAGCCAATTCTGTCTTTTTGGAGTAAAATTTAGCCCCGGTCCATCTAAGGTGCTTCTCTGCAGCTGTTGTGAGTGTTAAATTAAGGTGGGCACGGGCCGTGTCCAGCTGTGCTAGCATTGCAGGTGTAGGTGCCTTGTGCTAGTGTATTGTAAAACTTAAATTCCAGAAATCATGTGTTTATATATCAACATAAGTAACTAAGTAAAAGGAAAAAATATTCCATAAAGTGCAAATGTCTTATGTTAAAACGTGCAATTCATAGTGCATGATTACAAAAAATGGTAAAATACAGTCTTTAGTGAAATTAAATAAAGTGACAGTGATAATTGGTTCCGTAATCTTCTCAAAAAATAAAAAAAATTATTAAATATGTATATAAGACAGTCTATATAAAAGCTGAAATAGGTGCTCAGTGACTTGTTCAGTGCTTCTCAAAAAGAAAAACAGGTGCCAGCAATCGTGTTGTAATTTCTGTGTCTCCAGTATACACGGCACACTAGGTAAAATGGCCCCTTACCTTACTGCTGTAAGGTAAACAGCAAATCAAGCAGCAAAAACAAGGGTCCAGGGATTCTATCCCAATTCCTAGCAGGTGGATATTGGTCCCCTCAGGTAGGTATTTTTCCTCTCAGATAGTTTCCATATAGATCTTTGGCTTCAGTATAACTCCCAGAGGTCTCATAGGAAAGATAGAGGTACACTCGGATGGTGAAGTACGTTCGTAAAATTTATTATAACGATATATAAAAAGAGGTACTCACAAACATACGATAAAATCCAGCTTTAAAAACGGACGAGCAATCCGCTCGTGTATGCGAACGTCACTTCCGGTATCCTCGTTCCGACGCGTATCGTCACTGGTCACGTGACTTAATTCCCTGATGAAGTCACGTGACCAGTGACGATACGCGTCGGAACGAGGATACCGGAAGTGACGTTCGCATACACGAGCGGATTGCTCGTCCGTTTTTAAAGCTGGATTTTATCGTATGTTTGTGAGTACCTCTTTTTATATATCGTTATAATAAATTTTACGAACGTACTTCACCATCCGAGTGTACCTCTATCTTTCCTATGAGACCTCTGGGAGTTATACGGAAGCCAAAGATCTATATGGAAACTATCTGAGAGGAAAAATACCTACCTGAGGGGACCAATATCCACCTGCTAGGAATTGGGATAGAATCCCTGGACCCTTGTTTTTGCTGCTTGATTTGCTGTTTACCTTACAGCAGTAAGGTAAGGGGCCATTTTACCTAGTGTGCCGTGTATACTGGAGACACAGAAATTACAACACGATTGCTGGCACCTGTTTTTCTTTTTGAGAAGCACTGAACAAGTCACTGAGCACCTATTTCAGCTTTTATATAGACTGTCTTATATACATATTTAATAATTTTTTTTATTTTTTGAGAAGATTACGGAACCAATTATCACTGTCACTTTATTTAATTTCACTAAAGACTGTATTTTACCATTTTTTGTAATCATGCACTATGAATTGCACGTTTTAACATAAGACATTTGCACTTTATGGAATATTTTTTCCTTTTACTTAGTTACTTATGTTGATATATAAACACATGATTTCTGGAATTTAAGTTTTACAATACACTAGCACAAGGCACCTTAATTTTTATTTAAGACAGGCTAGTTGATTTATAGCTAGATTTTATTTCTTCCAGTATTAGGCTCTTTATATTTATATTTATATCTAGTTCAGGTAGCGCAACACCATCTGTTTGATTTTCACTTTTATTATCTGGGGGTTAGGGTTCATACCCCTGTCGGTAGTTTGCTGCAACCTATCCTTTTAAATAGTTTAGGCCCTTGACGACAGCGCGGGGATACCTTAACCCAAATTGCAGGTGTAGGGTTGCGCTTGTGGGCCACTTGTTGGACTTTTTTATTGTGATAAATGAAGATTATATCTAGATCGATTCCTATGGCTGGCTGCTCCAATCCTTTCACTCTATATAAGATACTTTTTCCAGGCAGCACAGCCTAATCTTCAAGATTTACTGTTGCAGCAGAAATAAAGGAGATGACAAATGAGGAACAATCTCTAGGCTCTCTCCTCTTGGCATCACATATGCAGTACAGCACAGCCTAATGGGCTAGTAGCGCTGGTCCGCCATTTCCCAGTCCCAGCCAAATGCAGCTACTTATTTATTGTATTTGAAAATACATTTAAACAAGAAATCAAACTAGAGGTTAAAGGCTTGTTAGATTTTCCAGGTGACAATATGCCCTCACCTTTTCTGTTATTGGGAGTGCTCCAATAAATCTAAAAGGGGATTTATCAGAGAAAATGACTTTACACCAGTCCTCAGCAGTCCAATCTCTGTACATTTTGCAGAATATCAGTCTGTCCCTGATGATTTGCCTGGAGAGAAGTGGCTTCTTTGCTGCCCTTCTTGACACCAGGCCAACCTCAAAGTCTTCTCCTCACTGTGCGTGCAGATGCACTCACACCTGCCTGCTGCCATTCCGGAGCAAGCTCTGCACTGGTGGTGCACTGATCCTACAGCTGAATCAACTTTTAAGAGATGGTCCTGGCATTTGCTGGACTTCACAACAACTGAACCTCTTTTCTTGAAGTTCTTGATGATCTGATAAATGGTTAATTTAGGTGCAATCTTAGTAGAAGCAATATCCTTGCCCATGAATAGGGATGAGCCGAACACCCCCCCGGTTCGGTTCGCACCAGAACTTTCGAACTGACCCCAAATTCGAACGAACGTTAGAACCCCATTGAAGTCTATGGGACTCGAACGTTCGAAATGAAAAGTGCTAATTTTAACGGCTAATATGCAAGATACTGTCCTAAAAAGGGTTTGGGGACCTGGCTCCTGCCCCAGGGGACATGGGTCAATGCCTAAAATGTTTTTAAAAATGGCCGTTTTGGCGGGAGCACTGATTTTAATGACGATTAAAGTGAAAAAAAAAAGTGAAATATTCCTTTAAATATGGTGCCTGGGGGGTGTCTGTAGTATGCCTGTGAAGTGCCACGTGTTTCCCGTGTTTAGAACAGTCCCTGCACAAAATGACATTAAACGGAAATAACACCATTTAAAACTGCTTGCGGTTTTAATGTTATATCTGGTTCCTGCAATATGGTTGAAAATCATTGAGAAAAATGGCATGGGTAGCCCTCCCTGCCCATTACCAGCCTATTTGGGTCTTGTACGCATATTAAGGGGAACCCCGTACCCATATTAAAAAACGGAAATGCGTGTGGCCCCCAGGCCCTATATACTCAGAACAGCAGTATACAGGCGGTGCAAACAAGACAGGGACTGTGTAGGTTTGTTGTGTTAAGTTGAATCTGTTTGTAATTTTCAACTGGTACATTTTTAAAGTGTAGCTCCAGTCAAAAAAACTATTTTAAAGCTTTTTGGAAAACATAGGGAAGGGTTATCACCCCTGTATAATTTGTTTTGTCGTCCATCTTTTTTCATCTCACTTGCTGTTGTCTCCTTCCGTTTGCAAGTAGGAGATGTTTGTAAATTGGATGTTTGAAAGTAGGGGCCTGCCCTATATGCTCTGCAGAAATGGCGGAACAAGGTGTTGGTTTTGCCACAACATTGTAAGCCCTCAAAGTGACTCTTGGTGGGCGCTGGAGCGCCCTGCTGTGAACGATTATATCAAGAATTGTAATTACATGCCATTGTTGAACAGTGGTAGAAAAATTGACCTTTGGTGGTTGTGATGCTGGTGCCACAACACTATAAGTCCTCACCGTTACTCTGGGTGGGCACAGGAAGGGGCCCTCCTGTGAAATATTATATCAAGAATTGTAATTACATGTCCCTGTTAAACAGGGGCAGAAAAATTGGGCCTTAGGCACTGGTGCTGGTGCCACCACACTGCAACCTCTGCCATATACTCTAGTTTTATTGCAGGAATTAGCCCTGCTGCAAAGCATTGCATCAAAAATTGTACTTAAACGTCCCTGTTAAACAGGGGCAGAAAAATTGGGCCTTAGGCACTGGTGCTGGTGCCACCACACTGCAACCTCTGCCATATACTCTAGTTTTATTGCAGGAATTAGCCCTGCTGCAAAGCATTGCATCAAAAATTGTAATTAAATGCCCCTGTTAAACAGGGGCAGAAAAATTGGGCTGATGGCATCAACCAGAACCAGAAATGTTCTTCCAACATATCAGCGGAGGAGGAAGAGGATAGACAATCAACATAACAGGACAGTCACTCAGCATCAGCATAGGCAGTCTTGAAGGGATGTGGTATTTCAAAAAAAATTATTCGGTTACATCAGCTTCAGGTGCTTGGTAGCTGTGGGTGATCCAAGACTGATTCATCTTGATGAAGGTCAGTCGATCAACTGATTCGGTGGACAGGCGCACCCTGTGATCGGTAACAAAGCCACCAGCAGCACTGAAGGTGCGTTCCGAAAGAACGCTGGATGCAGGACAGGCCAGTAGCTCAATTGCATACTGTGCAAGCTCTGGCCAGTGATCCATCCTCAAGACCCAGTAAGCCAGAGGATTTTCGGTGGGAAAGGTGTCCAAGTCTGACCTTGCCCCTAGGTATTCCTGCACCATGTAAATCAGACGCTGGCGATGGGTGCTGGAACCGATCATACCTTGGGGCTGCGGACTAAAAAATTGTCTGAAAGCATCAGTCAGACGGCCACCTTCTCCACCGCTCCTTCTGACCGATGCCTCAGCAACACGTTGTCCAGGACCAGGAGTTTGTAACCTCCCAGTCTCTGGGAACGCGTTGCACAGACCTTTCTGCAAGGCCTCCCGGAGATGTCTCATCCTCTGCTCCCTCTGCGATGGCAAGATAAGGTCGGCAACCTTACCCTTGTACCGTGGATCAAGGAGAGTGGCCAGCCAGTAATGGTCCCTCTCCTTGATTCGAAGAATACGAGGATCCTTCCGCAGGCTTTGCAGGATCAGGGAGGCCATGCAGCGTAGGTTAGCTGAGGCATTCGGTCCGGAGTCCTCTGGGTCACTAAGGACAACATGATCCGCAGCTACCTCCTCCCAGCCACGTACAAGTCCACGTGTTTCTTGGGACTGTAAATCATCCCTACAGGACTGCTGCTGCTGATGCTGAGTGCCAGCCTCCACCTCCATGCTGACACAATCATCCTCCTCCTCCTCTTCCTCCTCCTCATCCTCTTCCTGTGTGATGGGTGGCACAGCAGGAACACTGTCTGGATAAAGGGGGCCTTGAGAGGCAAGGAAGTCCTCCTCTTCCTGCCTCTGTTCTGCCTCAAGTGCCCTGTCCATTATTCCACACAGCGTATTCTCCAAGAGGTGGACAAGAGGTACAGTGTCACTGATGCATGCACTGTCACTGCTCACCATCCTTGTGGCCTCCTCAAACGGTGACAGGACAGTGCATGCATCCCTGATCATGCCCCACTGGCGTTGTGAGAAAAAACCAAGCTCCCCTGACCCTGTCCTGGTGCCGTAGTCGCACAGGTACTCATTGATGGCCCTCTGCTGCGTGTGCAGCCGCTGCAGCATGGCCAAAGTTGAGTTCCATCTGGTGGGCATGTCACATATAAGGCGGTTCTTGGGCAGGTTCAACTCCTTTTGGAGCTCAGCCAGCCGAGCACAGGCATTAAATGATCGGCGGAAATGCACACAGACTTTCCTGGCCTGCTTCAGGACATCCTGTAAGCCGGGGTACCTGCCCAAGAACCGCTGCACCACCAGGTTAAGGACGTGAGCTACACAGGGCACATGGGTCAGTTGTCCCTGTCGGAGGGCGGAGAGGAGGTTGGTGCCATTGTCGCAAACCACCATTCCTGGCTTAAGCTGGCGTGGCGTCAACCACCTCTCGGCCTGCCCCTGCAGAGCTGACAAAACATCCGCCCCAGTGTGGCTCCTGTCCCCCAAACAAACCAGCGCAAGCACGGCATGGCATCGTTTTGCCTGCGTACTTGCGTAGCCCCTGGAACACCTACGGAGCACCGCTGGTTCTGAGGACAGAGCACTGGAAGAGGCCATGGAGAAAGAAGAAGAGGAGGGGGTGGAGGAGAGAGGTGTTTCACAACCAATAGTAGCATTTTGGAGGTGTGGTGGCGGAACAACCTCCAACACTACTGCACCTTGTCCTGCATCCTTCCCAGCTGCCATAAGAGTGACCCAATGGGCCGTGAAAGACAGGTAACGTCCCTGTCCATGCCTGCTGGACCATGAGTCAGCGGTAATATGCACCTTACCGCTGACCGCCCTGTCCAGCGAGGCAAGGACATTGCCTTCCACATGCCGGTAGAGAGCTCGAATCGCCTTCCATGAGAAAAAGTGGCGTTTGGGGACCTGCCACTGAGGAACCGCACATTGTACAAACTCACGGAAGGGGGCCGAGTCTACCAACTGAAAAGGCAGCAGTTGAAGTGCTAGCAATTTAGCCAAGCTAGCATTCAATCGCTGGGCATGTGGATGGCTGGGAGTGAACTTCTTCCGCCGGTCCAGCAGCTGGGGCAGGGACATTTGCCTGCTATAATCGGACGTGGGTGTACCGCTAGCAGAGTTCCCGGAAGCACTTGGCTGTGACACACCTAATTCTACACCTTCATTCCTCTCAGAGCAGGTTTCAGAGAGGACTGAAGGTCTAGTGGGGTTGGAGATGCCAGCTGATGAGGAGCAAGGAGAGGTCCGCTTTGTTCTTTGGTGTGGGTCTTTGAGGTACGCTTGCCAACGAGCTGCATGGCAGGTCAACATATGTCTGGTCAAGCATGTGGTGCCCAAGCGGCTGATGTTTTGGCCACGTGAGATACGCTTGAGACATATGTTACAAATAGCAGCGGTGCGATCTGATGCACTCGTCTCAAAAAAGGCCCACACCAAAGAACTTTTAGAATAACGCGCAGAGGAAGCGCTCTGCACAGGCGGAGCTCTGCGGTGTGATTCAGTCGGTGTGCTGCCCCTAAGCTGGCCCCCGGAGGGCATCCTGCCTCGTTGGACATGTGCCTCCTTCTCCTCCTCCTCCTCCCTCCTTCCAGGCACCCACGTGGAGTCAGTGCCCTCATCATCCCCTCCCTCTTCATCGCTGTAGCAAACCTGGCAGTATGCTGCAGCTTGTGGAACATGACTGCCAGATTGCTGTCCTTCTTGAGCATCCCCTCTCTCTGCGCTCACGCTACTGCCTTCCTCTAGCTGAGTGTCATCATCAGAGCCCACAAAACACTGGGCATCCTCCTGGAGCATGTACCCAACACTGTGCTCAAAGAGTTCAGGAGACTCCTCAGGAGGACGTGGTGGGTCTAGGAAAGGAGTCACTGATGATGACATTGAGAGGAGGGAAGACGATGCGTTGGCAGCTGCTTTGCTACTACCCTGAGACTGGGTGAGAGAGGATGAGGAGGATGAAGAGGGCTTGGTCATCCACTCTACCAAGTCGTTGGCATGTTGCGGTTCAACATGTCCAGCTGCCAAAAAGAAGGACAAGCAAGTCCCATGGCCACGTGCTGATGACAATGCACCGCGTCCACGACCAGCACTGTTGTCTCTAGACACAGAGCCTGCTTGCCCTCTTTTATCGGCTCGCGCCTGTCTGCCTCTCCTTGCTGGCCTTCCAGACATGGTAATGGCCTGAAGGGAGTTGGGTAAAACAGCAGTTGGATAGTATATATTGTGCTGGAGGCACACAACACCCACTAACTCCTGCAGATGCCTTTATTATAGAACACCAGAGATAAAGGGGTATATACAGATGTATACTGTGCTGTGCTGGAGGCACACACAACTTTCAATAACTCCTGCAGATGGCAAGTGGGCTCAAATAGAGAACAGCTAGGTAGGTGGATATAGCGGTATGTACTGGGTACAGAGCACGCAGACAGCACGCACTATCTCCTAACACTACTGGGTACAGAGCACGCAGACAGCACGCACTATCTCCTAACACTACTGACTGCAAGCTCTATTATAAAAGATAGATCACTACTACTAGCTATATAGGTGAGGTGAATATAGCGGTGTATACTGCGGTCAGGGCACGCAGACAATAACCAGAGAACACCAGAGATAAAGGGGTATATACAGATGTATACTGTGCTGTGCTGGAGGCACACACAACTTCCAATAACTCCTGCAGATGGCAAGTGGGCTCAAATAGAGAACAGCTATGCAGGTGGATATAGCGGTATGTACTGGGTACAGAGCACGCAGACAGCACGCACTATCTCCTAACACTACTGACTGCAAGCTCTATTATAAAAGATAGATCACTAGCTATATAGGTGAGGTGAATATAGCGGTGTATACTGCGGTCAGGGCATGCAGACAATAACCACTACACAACAGCAAGATCGAAAACGATCGGTGTGTACTGTGTTGAAGGTACACAGAACACCCACTGCTTCAGACGCCAACACACTACACGAGGCCGCCGCGATGGCGGCCTTATATAGTGTGGGGCGTGCACTACACAGCCTGAGCTATGATTGGCCACAGGCATCCTCACAGGCAAACCCCAAAATATATTCTGCTGCTTCTCCTGAGTACGGGAACTTTTTGGGAGTCTAGCTGCATACAGCACCCCGAAAACCAATCACCGCCTTCAGGATTTCTAAGGGTGCAAATTTTTGATTTTACTCCTCACTACCCATCACAGTTTCGAAGGCCATAAAATGCCAAAATAACACAAAACCCCCCCCAAATGACCCCATTTTGGAAAGTAGACACCCCAAGGAAATTGCTGAGGGGCATGTTGAGCCCATTGAATATTTTTTTTTTGTCCCAAGTGATTGAATAATGACACAAAAAAAAAAGTTTACAAAAAGTTGTCACTAAATTATATATTGCTCACACATGCCATAGTTATATGTAGAATTGCACCCCAAAATATATTCTGCTGCTTCTCCTGAGTACGGGAATACCACATATGTGGGACTTTTTGGGAGTCTAGCCGCGTACGGGATCCCGAAAACCAATCACCGCCTTCAGGATTTCTAAAGCCCGATACACACTATCGGTTTATCTGCTGAGTTTTTCCTTCAGATTTACCAAAACCATATAATATGAGGTCAAACCTTAGGAGTTTCAATGTGTATGCAATCAGGCAGGCCCTTCTACTGCATGGTTTTGGTAAACCTGAAGGAAAAACTCAGCAGACAAACTGATAGTGTGTACGGAGCTTTAGGGTGCAAATTTTTGATTTCACTCCTCACTACCTATCACAGTTTCGAAGGCCATAAAATGCCAAAATAGCACAAACCCCCCCCCCCAAATGACCCCATTTTGGAAAGTAGACACCCCAAGCTATTTACTGAGAGGCATGTTGAGTCCATGAAATATTTTATATTTTGCCACAAGTTGCAGGAATATAAAAAATTTAAAATTTTGCACAAAGTTGTCACTAAATGATATATTGCTCACACATGCTATGGGCATAAGTGAAATTACACCCCAAAATAAATTCTGCTGCTTCTCCCGAGTATGGGGATACCACATGTGGGGGACTTTTTGGGAGCCTAGCCACGTATGGGACCCCAAAAACCAAGCACTGCCTTCAGGATTTAAATATAAAACGATACCAAAAAAAACTGTTAGCGATCGTAGGGATCAGGCCTGACTCTGCGAACGCTGCAGTTATGTGTTTAGTGTTTTGCAAGTGACAGTGATCGATCGATACTGCACTTGGGTGGGCTGGGCGGAGGGGCAAAATACAGGTGCTATCTGGGCTGATCCCGCTAACAATGCGTTTTTTTTGGAACCCTAAACTGCTTGGGACGCTAGTATAGATCTGATCAGATCAGATATTGATCTGTTCAGAGTCTATACCACTACGGGAGGTTTATGCTTTGTGTGTGGGTGTTAGCGGTACTGGCACTTACCTAGCGCTGCCTGGGGCGACGCAGACCCTGACCCTAAAACCTAATTGATATCTGCCGCCGGGTGATTAGGGGGTTAAACATTTATTGGGTAATAAATGGTGGGTGCCCTCATGCTATAAAAAGCAAACTAACTAACCAGAGTCACCCGTAACACTTATACGGTGATCACTGGTGAAAGGGTTAACTAGGGGCAATCAAGGGGTTAAAATCTTTATTAGGTAGTATATGGGGGTCCCTGACGCTATATAAAAACCTGACGGGGAACCTAAATAACTAACTGGCTAACCAGCGTCACCAGTGGCACTTATACGGTGATCGCTGGTGAAAAGGGTTAACTAGGGGCAATCAGGGGGTTAAAACCATTATTGGGTAGTATATGGGGGTACCTAGTGCTATAAAAACCTGGCGGTGAACCTAAAAAAAATAACTAGCTACCTAGCAGCACCAGTGACACTAATGCAGCGATCAGAAAAACGATTGCTTAGTGACACTGGCAAAAGGGGTGAGAGGGTTAACTAGGGGCAATCAGGGGGTTAAAACCGTTATTGGGTAGTATATGGGGGTACCTAGCGCTATAAAAACATGGCGGTGAACCTAAAAAAATAACTAGCTACCTAGCGGCACCAGTGACACTAATGCAGCGATCAGAAAAACGATTGCTTAGTGACACTGGCAAAAGGGGGTGACATGGTTAACTAGGGGCAATCAGGGGGTTAAAACCATTATTGGGTAGTATATGGGGGTACCTAGCGCTATAAAAACCTGGCGGTGAACCTAAAAAAATAACTAGCTACCTAGCGGCACCAGTGACACTAATGCAGCGATCAGAAAAACGATTGCTTAGTGATACTGGCAAAAGGGGGTGAAAGGGTTAGTTAGGGGCAATCAGGGGGTTAAACCTTTACTGGGGGGGTAGGGGGCTACCCTGGACCTAACACTAACTGCCCTGACAGTTTTTACTGTCACAACTGACACTAAATGCAGTGATCAGTAAATAAATGATCACTGCAATCAGTGACACTGTGACTGGGGGGGGAGGATCAGGGGGAGGGGATTTGTGTGCCTATGTGTACCTACATGTCAGTGTAGTGTTGGTGCACCTACTTTCTCTGTTCTCCTCGCAGTCCGGTCAAAAAGACCGCCCCAAGGAGAATGACATCACTTTCTCCCTGCCTGTGTTTAAACTACACAGGCGGGGGAAGCTTCTCATTCGCCAGGAGCGATCGAGAGGGGATGGCCAGAAACCAACGGCCATCCCCTCATCCCGGATCGTTCCTGAAGCGAAACGGACCACCGCATCCAGCGGGAGGGGGTCCGATTGGACCCCCCACCCGCTGGAAAGCAAGCACGTACATGTACGTGCTTGTGCCTGTCGGTGCCATTCTGCCGACGTACATTGCCATGCGGCAGTCCTTAAGTGGTTAAATAGCATGCATGGGGGCCCCCTTAGTCTGCCTGTAAAGTGGTGCATCTGTGCAAAGTGTAGAACAGTCCAGCTGAAAAATTACATTCACAACAGAAAAAATTTAATTCAAACTTGCGGTTGTAATGTATTGCCGGCTCCCGGCAATATAGATGACAAATCAAGGAAAAAAATTGGTGTGGGTCAACCCCCAGTCCATACCAGGCCCTTGGGGTCTGGTATCAATCTTAAGTAGAATGCCACGTCAAATTAAAAAAAAAAACGCTTGGGGCCCCCCCAAAATTCATACCAAGCCCTTTGGGTCTGGCATAAATTTTAAGGGGAACTCCATGCCAAAATGTAAAAAAAAATAATTAGCATGCTGTCCCCCCCAAAATTCATACCAGACCCTTTATCGTGCAAGCAGCCTGGCAGGCCAGGAAAGAGGGGGAAAAACGAGCACCTCCCCCCTCCTGAACCATACCAGGCCACTTGTCCTCAACATGGGGAGGGTGCTTTGGAGTCTCAACAACCCTGGCTATTGGTTGTCAGAGTCTGTGGGTGGGGGGCTTATCAGAATCTTGAAGCCCTCTTTAAAATGGGGACCCCCAGATCCCCCCCCCCCATGTGAATGGATATCGAGTACATTGTACCCCTACCCATTCACCAAAAAATGTCAAAAAGTAAAAACCACAATAGACAATTAATTTATTAAAAAAAGAAAAAAGTGTCCCATCCATCATTAACCATGTCACCCGACTAACCCAAAAAATTGAAAAACAAAATGAAAAACTCCTGCCTGCCATGGGAGGCCTGCTGGCTACTGCTGTCTTTTGTCTTAGACAGCTGTTATATAGGCAAGGAGCAGGGCCATCCAATGATTTAACTGGGTGACCCCACCCCATCTGATGTCACATGACGTCAGAGGGGGGCGGGGTCACTTGGTTACGTCACCGGGTGGCCCCGCTCTTGCCTATATAACAGCTATCACAGAAAAGAGACAGCAGTCGCCAGGAGGCCTCCCATCAAGGCGGAGCTTTTTTTTCCCCTGGTGCCACACATCCACGGAGTCCTCTGGTGGTATGAGAGAGACAATCTCAATCTGGGCTCCTGTCAGGCCACGCCCCCACACATGTTTCACTCCGCCCCCCACGGAGCATCCCCATGACTAAGCTCCGGGGGCAAAGTAAATGTGCTGGGGGCATGGCCTGTCAGGAGCCCAAGCTGAGGTTGTCTCTCTCATACCACCATAGGGCTTCATTGATGTGAAGCACCAGGGATCTTTCCTCTCTTCTTCTAGTGACTACAGGAGTTGGGACTAGCTCTATCCCTTGCTTGCACTCCAGCAGTGGTTGCAACATCACCCACGCTACTCCCCATAGTGATCAAGCCTGAGTGGCACACTAAACAAACCATGGGTCACAGATAGTAAAAAAAAAGTGTCAGTTCAACTAGTTGAACCAATAAACCAGAATCACTGTCAAAGCTCCTGTGTCCTCAAAACCTGTTAAATTTCCTACAAAACAAAACAAAATATTGTATAGCATTCATTGATTTATGATGATTGTAAGGGACCACTACAGTAATCTTAAAGCCCAAGGATGCTTTAAAGTAGTCCTAGGATTTAGAATCCAATACTTGGCTTCAAAACAAGTGATGTAGGGACTATGTTTTGCTGAAAGCTTCAGCAGGGAGATCTCAGCAAGACAGCAAGAGACGAGTCTGTGATTCTTTGGACATATCGAGAATGTTCACCTCAAGCTGAAAGGTCAACTGGGTCAACTTTGTTAATTTATTAGTAAGGGAGTAGGACCACTACAGTAATCTTTGCTCCAAGATAATTTAAAGTAGCCCTAGGACTTAGAACCCAATACTTGGCTTCTTAACAAGTGATGTAGAGACTGAGTATTGCTGAAAACTTCAGCAGGGAGATCTCAGCAAGACAGCAATAGAGGAGCCTGTGATTCTTTCAACATATTAAGAAAGTTCACCTCAAGCTGAAAGTTCAACTGGATGGTCTCGTTTTAATACTTTCACAACAGTCAAGAATGCCAACCTCTGCTTGGTTGTCTTCTGCTCGCTAAAAATATATATAAAGATCAGCTCTATTTTGCATTGTAAAGCAGATGACTGTGCTTCAGTAAGTTTCGAAGTAAGCATTTTTGACATTCAGCAGCCCTAGGCGTCTTACTCTCCTTTAGAGAATTGTAAAAATCAGCCACGTAAGGATTTGCCATTCTCACTGTTTGTCGAAGCAGATGGTGAAATTTGCACTCTAAGCAATTATATGTTCTTTCTAATTGAATTGCCATTGATTTTGCAGGAAAGGTTCAAAAGTACAGTGTATGTTTCAGTGATTGGGCTTGTGATAGCTAGACAATTGACTTTGTAATCCTGATGAATGCCGTTGTGTTATACGGGTTCTTGCTGTTAAAGGTTACATGTCATGAGTATTGTGTTAGGACCTGATTCATGTCTTTCCTGCAATTTAAATAATTATCAATTTTGGCAGCTTGAAATGACCTAGGATGGTCAGTTTTGACATAAAGAAGTATGACATTAAAAAATCTGCTGAATATTTTATAAAAGCACAATTATCCCTACGTCTGAGGTGGTTGCTTAGATTTATTGGCATGTAGACAAAAAAAAAAAGAGTATGAGCAAATATATGGTATGTCTTACAATACTTATATTAAAAAAAAAATAGTTGCTTGTGATTATTATATGGGATTTATAAAAAGGGGAAAACAAACCAGCAGGATACTGAATGGAGGGCAAGATCAAGATAAAATGGATACAGAATCAGGCAGCAGCATGACAAAAAGGGTACAAGCAGGAGCCCCCAAAACACTAAGGCAAGGAGAAGCAGCAACGGTGGAACTTAAGTACCCTCTCAGCAGGTGTGGCCAGTTGGAGCTGATCGCTGGAACCTGCTGGTTGCTGGGAGACACCTGCCGGTGGACACTAAAACTGCAGCAACGGCAGCTTTGTGCTCAGAGCACCACAGTGCCACCACCAGGCAAAACTCGGTCCTAACAGCCCCATTGTAAATGTTCCTTAGTTATAGAGTTGGGAAACCCTCTCACCTCTGGTGCTTGAAAAGAGAATTGTGACTGACACCTCCAAGAGAAGATGATGTGATGCTCCTACAGAGTTGTAATGATGTACTCTATATTTACAGGGACTGCCTATTCTTTGACATCCTGCTCAAAGAACCCATTAGACACTGCATTAAAAGTCAAGTCACTGGCTAACTGTGTACCCGAGGTACCAGTGTGTTTTACTAAGATGTGAAAGGGATTTGTATTGGAGAGCAAATGTCACAAATTATGGTGAATATGATAAGGCAATTGTTTGATGATCCCCCATATTTTTATCCATATCTGAGGTCTCTTACTGTTCACATGTAACAAAAGACTGCCATAGACTGCTCACATTTAAGAAAGACTGTCATAGATTGTAACATGAAGCTGTGCTTTATTCCCAACCCAGCGATAGCTTGTGAGCATTGTTCTGACATTCGTTTTTTAAATATAAACTGTTTACCTTGAAGAATACTATGTATCGCAAAAGCAGAATGATACTTATTGTAGCTTCCAAATAATCCTGATTGTGTCCCAAACTGCATTTCTCACTGAATAATCAGCAGTTATGCATTCTATAACAATACAAAATGCCTGTAGGATTTTTATACATTTCCTACAGAATTAGGAAAGTAGTTCCTCAGCAATTATTTTGTTTAAAATAATTCATATCCCCCATGTATAGTTTTAGCAATTTAATGTGCAATGCTTTTAAAATACATGCCTGCTGTCTGAAGGAAAGACTACGGTTACACCATCAGCAGTTTTATTTTAGTACTCCTCTGAAAACCTGATCATGTTTTGCATTCAGTAGTAATAAATACCATAATTGCAGAGGTGTATTATTGTAACCCCAAGAAGCTCAGGGAACACAGCAAAATATAATTTTAAAAAGAGCATGAAAATGTTTTGTAGAGAATACAAATGCTAGAGCTATTAATGTTCAGCCAATATTTGTATTTGTAAGTAATAGTAATCATCATCATCATCATAATAATAATAATATATATATAGCATCATTATCCCCCTAGGCACTCTACAAATAATACTAATGCTTTACATTTTTTATTCCAAAATATATACAGACATAACAGGATATATTAGCAGAAGGAGACCTTAAATAAACTTTTATGTTCTGAAATAATGAGAAGTAGAAACAAAAGGTAAATAAATTAGTGTATTATAAATACAGGTACTCTCCAGTCAAACCTGAAAATGAAATCTTGAATTCCATTTAGAGAAACCTGGTTTCTGGTCTGCTCCATGTATAGTTGTAATACATTTGTCCCCTCTCTTCTCTTGTGTTATCAATCAGTGGGCCATTTTTGCTTACCTATTTGTAAAAAAGGATTGAGATTCCCAAATATAGCCACTGTGGTGTCCTTGCTGTTATAACACATACGGAAATCCTGATACAGCTAACAGTCAGTTTAAGACCTGCTTAGAAGTTTTTTTTAAATCTCATACAACATTTAATTTATTGTTACTTTATATGACACAATAAACATAAATAAATAGGAGGATTCTGGAAGCCGACCAACATGTGAAGAGTTTTGTAAAAACTGGATTACAGAGAATTCAGACTTGAAATATATATAGAACCAACACTTTTTTTTTCCTGATGTCAACATATACATGGGTAATCACCGTCTCCTTAACCCCAGAATATCTTTCTACAAATGTGTACCCCAACCAGTCACAGTGTTTTTCTTTCCTCCTCCTCTCAACTCTTTGGACCTACGGAGCTGTCACTTAGCTAGCCACGGTAAATCCCTGGTGGCAAACCTGGAGTGTGGGGAACACCTTCCAGATGAGCTCCTAAACAGGGCTTGGAAAAGGGAGCCCAGCTGCTGGTCTCTAAGTGCACATATGTTTCGATGCTGCCAGTAAACCTAATGTTGGAGGGGTTGGCTGGCAATGGCTACTGTGCTGGAATGCTTATCTGCATTTCATTTTGTGTGCAGTTTTAATGTGGGCTGCTTAGACATTTGCACCAGATGGTACCACAATATTTTGGTGTGGGCCACAAGCGCCACATTCCAAATATACGCACTAGTTGACAGAAGTGTTCCTTTTCAACCAGTACAAGTCAGACTGCAGGGCTTCCAGGTTGTTCTAAGTCCCCATTAGAACTCTACAGCTCGCCTCATAGGTCACCTGACAGATATCACTGCCAGCAGCCTGTGCCTGATGGTTGCTGGGCCTTCCCAAAGTGACCTTACCACCGCACTCATGGAATGGCAGCTTCCTGGATAGCAGCAGGTTGCATGTCTCCAGAGATGATTTGTAAGGTGACTTCTTGGTCTTTACTCCATACCTTTATAACCCATTTGTGTGTTAAGCCAGCTTCTCTTACGACCTTTGATTTGAGAGTACTTTTATCGGCCACCTCTGTCAATAAAAAAATAAATCAAAATTCCCACCCTGTGTTGTCTAATTATTTTCCATGTGTATGCTGAAATGGAGCCATCAGGAAAATGGGAAAATAGTTTTTACCAAAATTCTCCTTTCCTGATGAAATCCATGGCAAAATAGTATCCCACCCTATTAGAGTAGGCTAGTTGCATAATGTTGTGACTGGGGAGGGGTACACATTTATGGATAGATGATCTTATGGGGTAGAGAGGAAAGAGGCTATCCTTATATATGCTGCCATGGAGGTCACCAGGAAAGGACAATTATGGTAAATATTAAAACTATTTTTTTTTCTTCTTTCAGATAGATTATCTTTAATCCATCTCTACTCTATCATTACATTTTTTGTTACGGTTTTGTCCCCTACAACATAAGTGTAGTACTTTGTCCCATGTTGCAAAGTGCTTTCTAACCATAGTTATGAGGTCTGACCTGGCCCTTCCCCTCTTCTACTGCCACAGCTGATGCAACAACAGTTTTGAAATATGCAATTATTTAATGAGTTACATGAGATAATAAACACTTATCTGTGAGTTTTGACCAGCCAAGGAGCCTCAGTCAGTACTTTCGGTCAATGACCTCAGACACAGCAGCAGAAGAAAATATATTGATGGCTGCACTCCACATTGACTTTATTCATAAATGACAGATAAAAGCATCACACACAGTGATGAGGGACAGCAAGATTTTGACGCGTTTCACGCTTACAAGGGCACTTAGTCGTGACCTACTGACTCACCCCTACAGCCCGTAATATAAGACCCTAGATTTCCACAGCTTACAAACAGCTGCAGCAAGTGAGTCAATCAGGCTCACACATCCCATTCATAAAACCATCATTATAACAATATACAATGTTTTCCAGTATAAACGTACTAAACAACTCAAACAGCATAAAAAATATGCAAAAACCTTAAAGCTAGTACTGGAAATCCTATATCCCCCCCCCCCCCCCCCCCATATACAATCAAATACCACCCCAAGGCAATTACTAAGAGCCTGTGCTGAAAAGCGCAAGCTCCCACTTCTCCACCATGCAACACCTCACAGCACCAACGGGGAGTGGAGGGGAAGAGTATAGCAGGGAACAGAAGCCTTGAACACCACTCTTAATATCATGCTATAAAGACCTGTTATAAAGAATCCCCATTTACAAATTGCACAAATCAATACTGCAAATCAGTGAGAGATAACATTAAATGGAACAAACTGTACCTCCAGTCACATGCTCTATCCTATATCAACCCTGATATGAGGCCACCAAATATGCTGTCCTACAGGAAGCAGATGTTACATATTCTTAACTGATTACAGCTGATAATTAAACTTTTGACCTTACAAGGCCATTCATTCAGCATAATAAATGGCAAAAGCAGCCTAATCAAGGGGACACAATTATATGATGTATAATATATGATCATGTATTTATATTTAAGGACATGCCCAGAATTAAATATGGTCATTTCCTCTTATTGGTTATAGTTCATATTATGTAAATCTTGCAACTAGTGAGATATTCTAGCATTTACTGTTTATATACCATTACACTTTGCTGTATATAAATTGAATGAACGGAGGAAGAAGCTTGAAATATACTCTCATTTGGGAAACCAGAAGATTGGTAGATGAGTTGAGCTGCAGAGGGTGGATTGGAGTAGGATACATTAGTCAACCCATTTTATGAACATGCACTCATCATTTCAGTTTTGTCATCTATGAGCAAGAGGTGCATAAGAAAAATAGTTTGTTAGGAAAGACATGGGGGTAGTTTGTGCATAAATGTGAGATTTAAAGTGATTGTAAAGTCTTGCTTTTTTTAAATAACAAACATGTTATACTTACCTGTTATGTGCAGTTGGTTTTGCATAGAGCAGCCAGGATTCTCCTCTTCTCGGGTCCCTCTTTGCTGCTCCTGGCCCCTCCCTCCTATCCAGTGCCCCCACAGTCATCAGCTTGCTATGGGGCCACCCGAGCCAAGTCACAGTTCCATGTGTCCATTCAGACATGGAGCCCTGACCCAGCCCTGCCAACTCTCTCCCCTGATTGGCTGACTGACTTTGATTGACAGCCGTGGGAGCCAATGGCATCGCTGCTGTGTCTCAGCCAATCAGAAGTAGTGTTTCAGAAGGCTTAAATAATCATGAACATTGCTGGAGAAAGATGGGGCTCAGGTAAGTATTAGGGGGGTTCTGGGGTGGCTGCTACACACAAAAGGTGTTTTATCTTAATGCATAGAATGTATTAAGATAAAAAACCTTCTGCCTTTACAACTCCTTTAAAGTGACCCTTTTAGCTCAGACTCAAGTATTCCACAGATCCAGAAGTGTGGAATACATGCAGCATTCAACGAGTAGCAGAGAGATGGAGTTTCAGCAAACAGACCACCAAAATTGTATGTAATTCTATACAGGTAGGTATGACTCTAAACTGATGGGGTCACTTTAAATGAGAGTACACAATTAAATATTACCCTAATCTGACCTTTTTCAATATTTTTAACATGGAGGAAACCTTCCATCTAAAAAAAAAAAAAAAACCTGTTAATTACTGTACATCACTATATATTAGTTTTTTATGATCAGTGGGAAGAATGCTTCTTACATTTGCAGTCAGTGAGAGCAACCCCCCCCCCCTTTCATAGTAGGTGAGGCTGAAAAAAGACACAAGTCCATCCTATATGTGTGATTATATGTCAGTATTAGATTGTATATCCCTGTATGTGGTGGTCATTCAGGTGCTTATCTAATGTTTTTTTGAAACTATTGATGCTCTCCACTGAAAACACCACCTGTGGAAGGGAATTCCACATCTTTGCCACTCTTACAGTAAAGAATGCTCTACAAAGTTTAAGGTTAAACCTTTTTTTCTTATTATTTTAATAAGAGGCCACATGTCTTATTAAACTTCTTCCGCGGAAAAGTTTTGTTTTTGCAAATTGAAATCCTATCTCCTCTCAAGCATCTCTTCTCCAGAGAGAATAAGTTCAGTGCTCGTAACCTTTCTTCATAACGCATACCCACCGGTCCCTTTATTAGCTTTGTTGACTTTCTCTGTACTCGCTCCATTTCCAGTATATCCTTCCTGGATGGACTGGTGCCCAGAACTGGACAGCATACTCCAGGTGCGGCCGGACCAAAGTCTTGTAGAGTGGGAGAATTATTTTATCTCTGGAGTTAATCCCCTTTTTAATGCTGCCAATATTCTGTTTGCTTTGTTAGCAGCAGCTTGGCATTGCATGGCTGAGCCTATCTACTAGGACCCCCAGGTCATTTTCCATCCTTGATTCCCCCAAAGGTTCTCCCCCCAGTGAGTAGATTGCATTCATATTTTTGCCACCCAAATGCATTATTTTACATTTTTCCACATTAAACCTCATTTGTCATGTAGTTGCCCACCCTATTAATTTGTTCAGATCTTTTTGCAAGGTTTTCACATCCTGCAGAGAAGTTTTTGCCCTGCTTAGCTTAGTATCATCCACAAATACAGATATTGAACTGTTTACCCCATCCTCCAGGTTATTTATGAACAAATTAAATAGGATTGGTCCCAGCACAGAACCCCACTTTCCACCCCTGACCATTCAGAGTACTCCCCATTATCACCACCTTCTGAACTAGCCCGTGTAGCCAGTTTTCAATCCATGTACTCACCCTATGGTCCATCCCAACAGACCTTACTTTGTACAGTAAAAGTTTATGGAGAACTGTGTCAAATGCTTTTGCAAAATGCAGATCCACCACATCTACGGGCCTTCCTTTATCTAGATGGCAGCTCACCTCCTCATAGAAGGTTAGTAGATTGGATTGGCAAGAATGATTCTTCATGAATCAATGCTGATTACTGCTAATGATACTGTTTTCTTTACTAAAATCATGTATATAGTCCCTTAGCATCCTCTTTAAGAGCTTGCATACTATTGATGTTATGCTAACTGGTCTGTAATTCCCAGGGATGAATTTTAGCCCTTTTTAAAATATCGGTGCTACATTGGCGTTTCTCCAATCAGCTGGTACCATTCCAGTCAGTAGACTGTCAGTAAAAATTAGGAACAATGGTCTGGAAATTACTTGACTGAGTTCCCTAAGGACTCTCGGGTGTAAGCAATCTGGTCCCAGTGATTTATTAATGTTAAGTTTTCCAAATCTATGTCTAATTCTGTCCTCTGTTAGCCATGAGGGTGCTTCCTGAGATGTAGATGTGTCATGAGGATAAACACTGCAGTTTTGGTTACCGAATCTCACTGATTCCCTCGTGAAGATGGAAGAGAAGAATACATTTAAAGAATAAAATGTATATAAAAATATCCTTGGTGTCAGTGGAAACCTATTTGAGAGAAATCTTCCACTATTTAAGAAGCTACAGATCCTTGGTTGACAAAAGTTGCCCTAAGCAATAAGTGTAAGGACTGCAATTTGGGGCTTTTATTAACAGTAACTGATATATGAGTAAGGTAAGGAGACTGAGATAGTAAAGAGGTTCTACAATATCAATAATACATAGTGCTTGTATAGTTTCCTAAAATCCTTTCTTATGTTATTTTATCATAATCCAATCAAATTGATGTGTGGGAGAATAGACAATGGGAGAAAGTCTGCGCTCCATCCTAACATGTGCAGGTGCTTAAGCCTGAAGGGAGTGACATTTAGAGTAGAATAACAAATGGAAGATCTCGACAATTTCAAGTGATGATGTCCAATTAATAGTCCATCAAGCTGATAGGTGACACAGAAAAGTTGTAATAATGATTGTTGGCTGCAGTGTGACAGAGAAGTGGAATTTAAAAGAGAGGATTAGTAGAATTACAAATACAGTATTTTAAAAGATAGTTGATTTACATATATGTGAACTGTTCTAAGTCTTTTTTTTTTCCTTAGGGTTTCTTTTTAAACACAAGAATCACTGTACTCACTTGCAAATGCAAATTTTTAAAACACTACTGTAGTTACATCTACTTTACTATTTTTTATAGTAATTTAAAATGATTAGTAGGTATACAAAAGAAAAAAAGAAAACACTTCCCACTATGCCTAAGATGCTACTGTAATTACGTAGCTGATTGTTAAATTTTACATGAACCCTAGCCCTTAATTTCCACTTTGGAAATAAAATATTTATGCTTGGAATATTCAGCAAAGAAATGACATTATCTAGAGGACAGTTAAAAAAAAAAATCAACACCACTGTTAAGATCCCTAAGATCCCTCTTTATTGTTTTTTTTTCTGGTAAGCTTGAGGGAAAAAAAACATAACACCACAAATACAATGATTTAAGAAAAAAATACAGAAAGTTTAGTAAATTGTATTAGTAGATTAGCATGAAGCTCAGTAGAGCATTCTTAAAACAGATAAAACTGTACCTACTATAACCATTCTATTCCCCATTTTATGATAGTGTGTGGAGCCATGCAAATTATTCCTCTTTGTCCCTGAGCCAAACACACTTCCAGAATTGCTGGTTTACAGCACAGATACACCTTTTTGTTATAGAGTAGCGAACCTATGTTGTGTCCTAAGTAAACATTTTGGTGGCAGCATTTTATAAAGACGTGTTGCCTACAGCAATCCAATTCTAAATTTCATTCCTAAAGCTTAACTCTGAGATACGGAAATATTGTCTGTATACAAGAGGCATGTGTTTTTTTTGTTGAATCTTGATGTACCTTGTGTATTTCTTCCAGATCAGTGCAGTAATTCAGTGTGAAAATTTGCCTCTGTGCAGAAGCTTCTTGTAATAAAGACTAGTTACTGATGTGCAAAGTGACTGGTCTTGTTTCTGCCCCCTCATGTAGTTTTCTGCAGGCAGCTTGTAGTTGGTGGGATTTGCAAGGCCTCTCCTGCAGTTCTGCTCTCACAGTGATGATGTCAAATGAATATAGTGGAATTTTGGATTAAGAGCATAATCCGTTCCAGGAGAATGCTTGTAATCCAAAGCACTCGCATATCAAAGCGAGTTTCCCCGTAGAAATCAATGGAAACAAAGATAATTTGTTCCACATTGACTTCTATTGCATGCACTACCGCATGTGGCCAGAGGTGGGGGGGGGGCAACGGAGACCCTCGGAAATACCCAGAGACAGCTCGGCTGAACTCGGAAATCCTCGGAAAGGCTCAGAAACACTCAGGAAAGGAGTATTACCTAGTATTTCCAAATAAGTGTAATTATTTCTGAACAGCTCCGAATGGCTCTGAACCATTCTGAGTATCACCGGCACCCCGCACCTCTGGCCAAATGTACTGCACACCCCATTAGCTTGAATTCTGCTAATTTTGAGAGACAACGCTCGCAAACCAAGTCAGGATTTTTTTTTAAAGTTGCTTGTCTTTTAAAACGCTTGTTAACTACCTTACTCGTTAACCAAGGTTCCACTGTATTTGGGTTTGTAAAGGTATTTGGTGCGCACAAAGTGGTCTTATATTCTTTGAGTACTAAGTAAAATGTAAATAAAGGTTTTCGGTCTGGAGTTCAACTTAATGATCCTCTGTACAATGTATTAAACAGATCTACGACCCTACCTGTTAAAACATTAGCATGGCTGCTACGTAAGAGAAGATATGGAACATATGGAACCTCTTCACTGACAATGATAGAGTGGTGAGGTTTCCCAATAATCAACAAACAGGGGATAACCTTGCTCCGGATGATGGTAATACCTTCCTTAACGATCAGATGCAAGTCCAGTCCATGATCTGGGTTACTGATGCAGGAGACAAAACGATTGACCGCACTCCAAGGATAAGGAAAATTGTTTTATTGATATAAAAACATCCAACATAGTCATGTATATTTATATATGTATATGTTTGTTTTTATTCCTATTAGTATATCACCGACTACACAGGACAAGGGGGAGAATCCTGCCCACATCCCATGCTTCCTCTCGTAAACCCAAGGGGGGGGGGGGGGGGTTAAGAGATATAGTGGAGACACCTCCTGTAACCACCGGGCCCTCCTAGACTCAGATCCAGGCGGAAGGTACTGCAACCTATATTCATAGCCTCGCTCCATGCAAGATCTCAACCTTGCCTCCATACCAAGCATCGAATCTAGCCATTACCACCAAACTCCCTCTTGTCCTGGGAATCTCTATATGAGTCATTGTATGAACACATGAACCAATGAGATGTTTTGTACACACATCTTCATCTCCACCTTGGGAACTACTACATCACAACACAGAGAGCCAAAGCCTCAGCACTACACTAGGCTCGCACCCTGGACACCTACCAGCAGCTATAAGGGTATAACAACTGTACTCACCTCAACTTTCTAAATATCTGAGACACCCCCAAGGATATGCACCTCAGTAAGATCCCTCATGTGCATACCCCCACATCACCGATTATGGCGACACATGTGGGAATGTCCCTCTCCTTTGCAGGTCCATGGTTTAAATTAAGTTGTCTTTCCTCACTTGGTCCTTTCATATTCTGTTAAGGTTAAGTTAAATGTTGATGTTACTTTTCAGACCAGAAGCTTCTGGCCGCCTATATTTGATTTCATATATGCTAGTTGATATACACAGAAGAGTTACTCCCTCTTGGAATCGATACTGCCATAACTCAATACATGCTCAATGACCCCCTCTGACAAACTGAAGGACTCTCTCTCCACTCACCCTACACCACATTTAGACTATCCTCTGACATACGAACATAAGTCCTCTGAGACGGGACGAGGCTAGTCATGACTGATCCTTGCAACCCCCACACAGCAGACTCTGTACATCTGCTGAACTCATCCGGTAATCTCCAACTGATTCAGGAAGAGTAGCGGGACTACATCTTCCACCGGCTTAACTACCCCCCCTCCCCCCCTTTTTTTTCCTATCTCCTCCCCTTATACCCTCCCTCACACATGCTCCTCCTCTTATCTTTGTGCTTAGCACTCGCTCGATTAGCGCTCAGACGCACTACCCGCCTGTAACCTTCCCTCTACTACATATCAAACTCAATATCATGCATCCAAAAACCTCATTGAACCCTCTCAAACTCAAAATAAATGGTTAAACACGCCCGAAAAACGATCGCAAGTTCTCACAATGATGAAAAGCCACAAGGCGGACATCATTTTCTTACAAGAAACACACTTCAGATCAAACAATTTACCAAAACTAGAAAACTAGCATTACCCTAAAGCATTCCACGCAACAAACCCCGCAGCTAAATCAAAAGGAGTCTCTATCTTATTGGCAAAAAATTGCCCCCTTGAAATTGCAGACTCACTGACAGACCCGGAAGGCCGGTACCTCATGGTCAAAGGTCATTTACACAACAGACCGATCACTCTGGCCAATGTATATGCACCTAATGTGAAACACATCCCCTTTTTTCGCGAAATAGCCTCCCTTCTATCCTCATTCCAATCGAGACTAGTAATATTGGGTGGATTTTTTAATGCGCCCCTCAATCCCATCCTCGACTCCTCAACGGGAACTTCATCTATCCCATACAGAGCTTTACACCAAATACACTCCCAACTACACAATCTACTTCTACACGATTCTTGGCGTACCCTAAACCCTACTGGAAAAGACTACTCATTTTTCTCTGCACCCCACAACTGGTATTCTAGAATCGACTGTTTATTTCCCAACAGGATCTACATTTCTTAACCAAAGCCAACATCGAACCAATGTATATCTCAGATCACCACCCCATATCCATCTTGCTCACATTACCAGAATCCCTTGACAGATCTAAAATATGGCGCCTAGACCCCTCTTTACTGACAGACCAGGCCAATCTGGACCACATACAATCTTGTCTAGAATCGTTCTTCCATATAAACAACACACCAGACACGCACCCCATCACACAATGGGAAGCCTATAAATGCTCGATTAGAGGGGAATTCCTAGCTCTTTCAGCCAAACATAAACATCTGAAACAAGCACGCATCCGAGAACTGCTAACCCAAATTAAATCACTGGAAGCAGCGCATAAAAAATCACAAGCTACATTAACCCTACAAGAACTCATGCACGCACGATCACTCCTGCTCGATGAGCTATCCCAGAAACTGAGAAAAAAATTTACCCTATCACGTAAATTATTTTACGAACACGGCAACAAAAGCAGAACACTCCTAGCCAGAGCATTGCAGGCGAAAAGAGCAAGACAGACTATCCGGCAAATTAAGAATCCTGATGGATCTTTCGCCACAAATAATAGAGATATAGCCTCATGTTTTGAACAATACTACCGCACCCTTTACAACATAACCCAACCGAATTCGCAACAAAATACACAAGAACACAGGACTTCCACCATCAGGGACTTCCTGACACTACACACTCCCAAACCAATATCACAAGAAACAGCCCTCTCCCTGGAACCAATCTCCGGGGAAGAACTCACACAAGCAATTAGGCAAATGAAAAACGGAAAGAGTCCAGGCCTGGACGGCTTCACCACTGTATACTACAAAACATTCTTGAACATTCTCAACACCCCTCTCTTAAGCGCACTAAATTCCATTACCTCAGGAAATACCCCCTCACATTGCCTTTTAGAAGCTCACATAACTGTCCTGCCAAAAGAAGGGAAGGATCACACATTAGTCTCTAATTATCGCCCAATATCTCTCAACGTGGACACAAAAATTCTGGCCAAAATCCTATCCAACCGCCTTCTCCCGCTTATCCCGCAACTTATATCCACTGACCAGTTGTGCTTCATTCCTGGCCCGGGAAGCCAGAGATAATACAGTCAAAGCCATCAACATCCATTCGTACTTAAAGGCTTCCAATCAGAAAGGCTTCTTCCTCTCATTGGATGCAGAAAAGGCATTCAACAGAGTGGCCTGGGATTACATGTCTGAGACTCTAAGATCGATAGGTCTAGGTGACAAGATGCTCAAATTAATTCTTGCACTCTACACACATCCCGCTGCACAAGTGAAAGTCAACGGCCACCTGTCGAATGCCTTCCCGGTCAGGAATGGGACACGCCAAGGATGCCCCCTCTCGCCACTCATATATGTACTCACACTGGAACCATTTCTTAACCGTCTCTGAAGCAACCCCAACATTAAAGGTATTATAACCCCGAAATGCGAGTTCAAAGTTTCAGCCTTCGCTGACGACATATTACTTTCCCTTTCTGAACCCCATATCTCCCTTCCAAATCTTCTGAAGGATTTTAGAGAATTTCAGGCTATCTCCAACCTTAAAATAAATTTTGATAAATCTTATGCCCTAAATGTTTCCTTACCAGCAGAGACAGTAGCGTTATGCCAAGCCAACTTTCCCCTCTCCTGGAATACCAAGGCTATATCATACCTTAGGATCCAACTCCCAGCCCAACTTACGGACCTATACTCTTTAAACTTCTCCCCAATACTACATACGATCAAAAGAGACCTACATAAATGGGATAATCCCTCATTCTCCTGGTTCGGAAGAGCCGCAATCCTAAAAATGAATATCCTACCCAGACTTATTTATGTCATGCAGGCCATACCTATCCATCTACCACCAGCATTCTTTGCTACACTTAAAACCTTATGCTCCAAATTCCTCTGGCACAATAAACGCCCCCGCATCAAATTTGAACTCCTTGCAGCACCCACTTCTAGAGGGGGCATAGGTCTACCCGACCTGTCAAATTATTACAGAGCCTGTATGCTTACTAGAGTAGTTTACTGGAACCTACATGAATCCACGAAACAGTGGGTAGAATTAGAAGAACAGTTAGCAGAAACACCCCTAGCGACAGCACCATGGCTACTCTCCAATTACATCCCGAACACAGCCTCCAAACATATTCTTATAGGCCCCACTTTGCGTTGCTTCCACAAAGCATGCTCCAACTCACAACTAGCAACAATACCGGGCCCCATGACCCCAATCCGAGCCAACCCAGATTTTCCTCCCGGAATGTCCCCAAACTTTCTTGCTTCTGTGTGGCCACACAAACATATAAGAGTAAAGCACTTCTTTCAGGCAAACTCTTTCACATCACGAGAAAGGCTAGCATCACAAATGAAGGATCAGAAATTCCCTCTATGGACATATCTGCAAATACAGCATTTTCTTTCAGACCCCAAACACAGGCCGCATTGGTCCAGATTCAGATCCCTTACTCTATGCTCGGAGTCTGCACCACAACGACACCTAATTTCTTACATATATCAGCTCCTTTTTAGTAAGCATCCAAGGAAACACAAAAACTGCCATTATTGGGAGAAAGCACTCGCGATTACCATCACAGAAGACCAATGGGAACAAATATTTGAATATACTCTCAAGGGCTCAATAAACGTATCCACCCAAGAAAATGGATACAAAATTCTCAACCACTGGTACAGAGTCCCAACCCTCATTAACAAATATTCACCAACCACCTCAAACTTGTGCTGGCGATGTAAATCCAAACCTGGCTCCCACGTCCACATATGGTGGTCCTGTCCCATACTTCAAAAATTCTGGCAGGAGGTTCACAACTTAACGTCAAAGGTAACTTCATACCCTTTGGAATTCACCCCCACACAGCTATTATTACATCACACCACATTATCTAGATGGACATATTTTAGGTCCTTAACAATGCACCTGTTGAATGCAGCGAAAATGTGCATCCCTGTTCTTTGGGGCACCTCCAGGCCTCCAACAATCATAGAATGATTCATGAGGATCAATAGAACTGCTGAAATGGAAGAACTTATAGCCATCTCACAGGAAAACATTACTAAACACAATTCACGTTGGGCCTGCTGGTCCCACTTCAAAACTACCCCAGACTACGCATGCACCATGCAATTAAACACTAACTGAACAGGCGCAACCCCTCACCCCCTTGACTTTACACATAAAAAACCCATGGGGGGGATGGGGGGGAATGGGTTGAAGTCCGGCGCTAGATTGGCAGCTATTGCCCCCCCGACCCGTCCGGTTCCTCCCTCTCCTCCCCTCATCTGCTCCCACCTTCTAATCATACGAACACCCCTTCTACAAATCCAATTCTTAAGTGTGTAAGATTTCCTCCCTTACTCCACCCCCTTCACCCAGCTCCCCCCCCCCCCCTACTCATCCAACGGATATAACCAAATAAACCAGCTGGACTGGTTACCTAAATGCTTCTACAAAACATGAGACACGTGAGACACACGAAACTCTGGACCGAATCCCAGACAGATGTCTATCCATTCTACCTTACCACAAACACTCTAAAGACCTATGTGACGCATTCCTCTGAATCAGAATCTAAATCAAGACTCCGACAGCCTATGAACACATACTTATAGTCACAGAATGCGAAAGATTTTACCACACTGTTCACTCAATTATCGCCTCTGGTCGTACAGGATAACTCTCTCATGTAAACACGTTCACATGTCATATGCTCCTTACAGCTGATACTGTTACGGTTATTCTGGAACTTGTATAACATGTTTGCATTCTTAATACAATGTCATTTTGCATATACTGTTGTATCTTAACAACCTGTAAAACTATTTCTACTTACCTTCAATAAAAATTTTAATGGAAAAAAAAAAACATCCAACATGAAAAACCAGCGAGGTTACAGCATTATGACAGGACAGAGGGGAGCATGGTTGACGCGTTTCATGAATTTCTTAACTTAGTCATAACCCATAAGCACTAGAAGTTTTAAATAGTAGTAACACAGCTGAATGACATGGAAGTGCATAATTGTCTCTGCTCCAAACTGTCAGGGCTGGCTTAGCCTTTTCTTCTCTGGGCTAGCTGCTCAGCTGTCGGCTAATTGCCAGCTCTCATCTCTCTCCACAGTTACCAGCTGTTCCTGATCCTGCTTGTCTGACCTGCCTACTTAAAGCTGTCCAGCTCACTTCATCTCTGCCTTCGCCTTGGTCACATCACAAGAAATCATCTCCTGCGTACCTGTTTAAAGACTGGCTTGCTGACATCCCTTCTGGCTCCTTATCCTGCTTGCTGTTCCTTCACTTGGATCCCTGACATCTGGCCTGGCTGATTACCCGATCTGGTTATTGAACTCTGGCCTGGCTGACTACTCGATCCGGTTACTGGACTCTGGCTATGCTTTGACTACTCTTACTCATTTACCTTTTTATTTTTTATTAATAAACAAGTGTGATTTAATTGTACTTCTGTCTCAGTCTGGTTCATGGTTTCTGATACAAAAGAAATTACAGGAAAAACACAACACAAGTAAAACCACAGGTGAGGTTTTTGTTGTATTTGTACAGTGTTAGCAATAGCCGTGTCTGTTTTTGCACATCCATTGTTGTTATTGTATTTTCCATACAGTCTTTGTGCTATTGTTTTGAGTTTTTCAACTGTTCAGTGGAGCTCATGTTTTTACCCATGTGCTATATTGTTTTTTTTATGCTAATAAATATTGGAACTCATATACTATATTGTCATACATTTATTGTTTTGCTGCCTAAAAAGCCCTCTGTGGAGGAATTTTGTTCCATTTTTCATGTTTGTGCAGGGTGAGCAGCACTCTCCAAGCCCCTTCGGGCAGTGTGTTCTTTTTTAGTGTATATACAGTATCTCACAAAAGTGAGTACACCTCTCCCATTTTTGTAAATATTTTATTTTAACTTTTCATGTGACAACACTGAAGAAATGAAACTTTGCTACAAGCTTGTGAGCTTGTATAACAGTGTAAATGTGCTGTCCCCTCAAATTAACTCAACACACAGCCATTATTGTCTAAACCACTGGCAACAAAAGTGAGTACACCCCTAAGTGAAAATGTCCAAATTGGGCACAATTAGCCATTTTCCCTCCCCGATGTGTCATGTGACTCGTTAATGTTACAAGGTCTCAGGTGTGAATGGGGAGTAGGTGTGTTAAATTTGGTATTATCGCTCTCACTCTCTCATACTGGTCACTGGAAACCACATGGCACTGTTAAACACACGGCACCTCATGGCAAAGAACTTTTTGAGGATCTGAAAAAAAGAATTGTTGCTCTATTTAAAGATGGCATAGGCTAGAAAATTGCCAAGACCCTGAAACTGAGCTGCAGCATGGTGGCCAAGACCAGACAGCGGTTTAACAGGACAGGTTTCACTCAGAACAGGCCTCGCCATGGTCGACCAAAGAAGTTGAGTGCATGTGCTCAGCATCATATCCAGAGGTTGTCTTTGGGAAATTGACGTATGAGTGTTGCCAGCATTGCTGCAGAGGTTGAAGGGGTGGGGGGGGTCAGCCTGTCAGTGCTCACACCATATGCCACACACTGTATCACATTGGTCTGCATGGCTGTCATCTCAGAAGGAAGCCTCTTCTAAAGATGATGCACAAGGAAGCCCACAAACAGTTTGCTGAAGACAAGCAAACTAAGGACATGGATTACTGGAACCATGTCCCGTGGTCTGTTGAGACCAAGATAAACTTATTTGATTCAGATGGTGTCAAGTGTGTTTGGCGGAAACCAGGTGAGGAGTACAAAGACAAGTGTGTCTTGCCTACAGTCAAGCATGTTGGTGGGAGTGTCATGGTCTGGGGCTGCATGAGTGCTGCCGGAACTGGGGAGCTACAGTTCATTGAGGGAACCATGAATGCCAACATGTACTGTGACACACTGAAGCAGAGCATGATCCCCTCCATTCAGAGACTGGGCCGCAGGGCAGTATTCCAACATGAAAATGACCCCAAACACACCTCCAAGATGACCACTGCCTTGCTAAAGAAGCTGAGGGTAAAGGTGATGGACAGGCCAAGCATGTTTCTAGACCTGAACCCTATTGAGCATCTGTGGGGCATCCTCAAATGGAAGGTGGAGGAGCGCAAGGTCTCTAACATCCACCAGCTCTGTGATGTCATCATGGAGGAGTGGAAGAGGACTCCAGTGGCAACCTGTGAAGCTCTGGTGAACTCCATGCCCAAGAGGGTTAAGACAGTGCTGGAAAATAATCGTGGCCACACAAAATATTCACACTTTGGGGCCAATTTTGACATTTTCACTTATGGGTGTACTCACTTTTGTTGCCAGCGGTTTAGACATTAATGGCTGTGTGTTGAGTTATTTTGAGGGGACAGCAAATGTACACTGTTATACAAGCTGTACACTCACTACTTTACATTGTAGCAAATACAATTTCTTCACTGTTGTCACATGAAAAGATATAATAAAATATCTACAAAAATGTGAGGGGGGTACTCATTTTTGTGAGATACTGTATGTTACACAAGCACGGTTTTCTTTCACAGTTTTATATTTGATCATTTCATGTCTTATTTGTACCGCAAAGACGTTCATGACTCTCACACATTTCTGTTGCACAGAATTTAAAAAAATGTTTGTGTTATTTGAAACTTGATTTATTCTGAAGATAATGTAAAATACAAAATAGATTTCTTCATATTCACCCTCCTAGGTCTTTGTCACCGTCTGGCATCTCCTCCATCCCGAATATAGCTGAAACAGACCATGCTCATCTGAACATCCAATTTACTATTTTTATTCAAGTGAAAGAATATTCTTTATACAGTGGTGAAGTTCACTAGATGACTCAAGCTTGTGGTGACAGTTTCTCATCTGAAAGATTAATTTCTAATAGTCACAGCTATGAGGCTGCATTCACACCTGAGCGTAGCTTTTTCAAGCGTTTTTTGCGGCGTTCTTTACTGCGATTTGCGGCGTTTTTTACCGCGATTCGCTGCGTTTTTGCCACATTTTGTCGCGAATTTGTGCAGGGCAAAAGGTCACCAATGTTAAGCATTGAGCAGATACAGCGTCAAAACGCCCATAGAAACGCTCGTTGTCGCGCTAAACGCTTGAATCGAGCGTTTCCATTAGTTTCTATGGGAATGAAAACGCCCAAATCAGCCCGTTTCGCGCGACAAAAAAGGGTCCGGAACTTGTTTGAGCTTCAGGCGTAGGGCTTCAGGCGACTTGGAGTGGAGATGTGAACCATCTCCATTGAGAATAATGTATTTTTTCCCCTCCAGCGTTTTGTAGCTTCAGGCGTAGGGCTACAAAACGCTCAGGTGTGAATGGGGTCTGATGGTGTAAGGACAGCATGAGATGATGAAGGGTCACTGCCAGCCAGCTGTGTGCGTGTATGTTTGCATTAGCATGCAAATTCACATGAACATGCTAATTCACACAGGTATGCTGCTTAGCTATATAGCCATGTAGGTGCACAGGCATATATGCCTAATCCCAATAGTACAGAATAAATGCAGCGATGCTTATTTTATTAACATACCTGTATCTACGCTCAGTTTCATAAGTTTATATATGCATAGCTTTGTATTATCAAAAGTTTAAATGCTTTTTCTTTATACTGTAGTGTATAATTTTTGAAAAAACTTTATAAACAATTTATATTAAAAAAAAAGAATAAATGCAGCGCTAATAGTGAAAACCAAATACAAGTGTAAAGAGAATATAAAATTGATGTGAATAATCTAAAATGGGGATTAAAATGGATAAAACATAGGTGTGTAGCGATGACACTTTGGACAAGGTGTCTGTCATTTACAAATTTAGTGTTTGCCTCAGAACAGTAAAGGGGTTATGAGGGTTAACTTTGACATCAGTTTAGCTGGGCTGTGTTAGAGTTCTGCCTGGTCATGTGCACAGTTAAGTGCACATGACAGGCCAGAACCAGGCCTGGTTGGACGTTTTGGGTATCAGCATTCCTAGGAGCCAATCAGTGGGTGCGCCTGGCCCCACTGAGGAATCTGGGGAAGGGTACTTAAGATGTTGAAGTCACATGTTCTGAGTTAGTTTGTGAGGCGATAGCCCCCTGTTCCTGATTCTGGACCGGGGTAGCCCCGCGAGGGGTCCCAGTCATGGGAGCGTTCGTCACTCCGCAACATGCTTCGGTTGGTTAACCCCAACAGATCTGCCTTGTCCGGGGTAAGGATCCGTCTGTTCCCTAGTCTCGGAACTGGCTGGTCCGAGGCGCAGTAACTGAAGGAGGATTCAAGGTGTTTGGGTGTGCTCTCGGCTTGGAGGGGCACTGTAGCTCGTGTAGGCGACCGGGGGAAGACTCTTCGAAGGAGGGCCAACAAGCTGGCATCCTAAGTGCCTAGTTGCTGAGTTGTGAAGGACATTAACAAATCCACGCTTTTTCAAGTACTGTCAAGGAGACAGAGAATGTTCCAGGTACTGAGGAAAAGGGTTTCTGTTCACTTCAGTTACAACTTATTAAGGTCAGAAATTTCACAAGTTCTGGATCAAAGTGCTGATTGCCATAATCTCTAGCTAGAGATTTATTCAGCGTTGAAGTGCCCAGCTGCGAGTGGCTACTCTCTGGGTGGTACTAGAGACTTTCTGATATTAGCAGTTCAAGACATACGAGACTGTGTTTATTGGATGTTATCCCTGCAAATAAAAACCTTTCTAAAGGACTTTTATGGTGTCAGCATCCAAAGTTGTTGGGTACCAACTCTGGGAACCCGTAGACATGGAAGAACAAGCCGAGCGGAGGTAACCGTTAAGCCCAAAAGGTAAGGCTGCCCTGCCAAGGGTTATGGCCTCTACACGTGTACAAAAGAATATATAAAAAGAAAAAAAAAGTCTAAAAGAAGTGTCCATGCAATCATGAAAACAATATAATCCAAATTCACATATGATCTGATTCTACCACGTGATCCACCACCACAATAGGATGGACTCTTACCAGAATAATAGGACTCTATTACAGAGTCAAAAACGCCCAATATATATAAGGCAGCAGGTGTCATTCAACCACAGTATTAAGAATATGGCTAATTCAATGGCAGCTCTGTGGATGTACAAGGAAGTAGTCTCATCATGGATATGCAATAAAATAGAGCATCCACATAGTATAAATTTGTACAAAACTGTCAGTCGGGTGGAAGGCTCCGGGTGGGGGTATATTGACTGCACATTTTTTTCTGACTGGTTTTCCTAGCAACTAGTGTTTGTCAGCGCATTTTCTTCCTCCATTTTTACATGCCTAACCCCAGTCATCACTAGATGACTCAAGCTTGTGGTAACAGTTTGTCATATGAAAGGCTAAACTCAAATAGTCACAGCTATGATGTCAGCACAGCATCAGATAATGAATTGCACTTGCACCAATGTACAAAACAAGGGTCACTGCCAGCCAGCTGTGTGGGTGCATGTTTACATGAGCATGCTAATTCACATGAACATGCAATCTCACACAAATATGTTGCTTATATATATATATATATATATATATATATATATATTGTAACCTGGGGGACAGGTAGCAGGTACAAACCTCCCTGGGTTGAGCAGTTTCTCAGGCACAGATACCAAATCCAGGGATGTAGTGACAAACAGTGCTGTGTTTATTTTGGTGTTATATACAAGTCCATATATAGGTGCTGTACAGTGTTCCAGAAAACAAAAAAATGAAAAAATAGCAAAACACAAATCCTAGCCGTGTCTTGGCTCTAACTATACAATAGGCAGTCCCTCACTACCAGGCTGAACAAGCCTACCGCTTGTCAGTCTCTACATAAGCTGCTTAACAGCTTTTACTAACCTTTTCCATTTCCTTTTCACCAACCAACATGGTCTGTATGTCCCAGGCAGAGAGCAAAGGCTGTCTGCTCAGGTGAGCTTAAATTAGCCTGGGGAAGAGGACCAAGACCTGAACTGGATCATGGATCACAGATTTCTGAATGTGTACAAGAGGAGCCTGGGAGACGTATAAACCCCGAACAGGACTTTTCCTGGCTCTCTCTGGGACGCTCTGCTACAATATATATATATATATATATATATATATATATATATATATATATATATATATATATATATATATATATATAGCCATGTAGGTGCACAGGCATACATGCCAAATCCCAGTGTTCACATCAGACAGCTTATTTAAAGAATAGGACTGAGTCAGGAAGTGGCTGTTCTTACCCTACAACCCAAATTTGCATTTGTTCCTGCGATCTGCATACCTGTTTTTTTTTTATTTTTTTTTTTTTTATTGAAAAAGCCCATGGCGTGCAAACACACCCAAAAAAACTTCCACCCGGTGCATAAAAAAAGTGCACACACATAAAGAGTGACACACTAAAAAGTGCAGACGGGTGCCTGATGTCCTCCAAAAGAAGGACCATACCCTGATCCCCCGGGGCGTTAGGCTCCAGACAGGGACTGAGGTACCAGACTCAACAAAGTGGGACCCGGACGAAACCGGAATCCCTCCTTTCCCCGGGAGGACTGCCGAAACAGAACCTCCTAGGTACTTGGTACTGTAGGGGGCTTCCCCGAAGGTAGGCCCCCCCTCATGGAGATTGGACCAAGCCAGAAGGCCTATGTCCGCTCTCCCACAAGACGTTCAGGATTGGTCCGAGGACCGACACCCTACTAATCAAACGTGAAGTGACACACAGTGACAAACACACAAAGATAAAATAAATAAAAAGTGGGGAAGGGATAGTGAAGAGGAGAGTGAAAAGTGACCATTGTGAGATACAATGGCCGGCCCTCCGGCCAGGAATCAAAAATTCCTCTGGTCCTAGCCAAAAGGCCAGGCCCTAGAGGCAGGTGTAAAAAAAGCGTGTAATGGTGACGTGACCTAGGTGCCCAAATCAAAGTGCTGACGCACAGTGAAAGAAGGCACCCCTGGACTGCCACTCCAGGGGCACATCACCATGGGCTTTCCAACAAAAGCATCCCCGACAGCCCAGCCCAGACCACAACAGCCCCCACCCCTATCAGGAAGGCATGGAGATCAAGGAGCTTAGTGAGACCCTTTACCATCAGGTCCCACCCTCACTCCCGTCACTCCCACCTAATTACATCCAGGACGTACTGACCGTTCCCCCCTCCAGGCTAAAGGGAAACAAGCGTTCCAATCCCGAAAAACTGACTGGGGCTAAAGCTGCCACAATCCAAGCCGGTCTGCCAGGGTCCCCTCCCCTGGCTTCGACCCAGTGTTTCTCCGCCCTCACCAGGTGCATCCTTCCAGATGGCTCAGACTCGACCATGCATCGGCCCCCAGTTTACTGTCGGGCGGCACGACGTGGCCCCTACCGAAACCATCCTTCGGGATGCAAATTACGCCATCGGAGAGCGCCGCCCAAACCCTCTATAGGGATGGACCAGCGCCTCCTTTGGCAACTGATAAGAACAGATACTACACTTGATCTTAGCCAAAAGGCCGAGAAGCGATCTGCATACCTGTTGCTAACTCGACCTGACCTCCTAGACTTATCTCTGCTCGGACTTCCTGTTGTGATTTGGCTTGATCCAGACCCTGTGCTTTGTTAGTCCACTTGTTGCTGACTTTGGCTCATCACTGCTGACTTTCCAGTGTGACCTTGGCCTGCTTCGTAACCATGATTTTGCTGACTTCTGCCTTGTCTGCTGTGTGCCTTCTCAGTTGCTGACCACCTCCTGTCTCAGACCATGCTTCCAGCCTGTCATGCGTTTCATTGTTCCTGCAAGCTGCCTTCCAGTCTGAGTTGCTTCTTCTGTAACACTGCTCCTCAATTATCTTCCTATCATCCTGCATGTGCACCTTGCAATCAAGCTTTGTGACAGAAAGTGGACTTGACATTTGGTACCCATGCCACCCTGTGCCTCCACATCCCCTGTTATCCATTCCAGGGGTGTTTGAACCAGAATTGTAAATGGGAGGCCCTCTTGTCATCTTGGCCTCAAACCAGGTACATGAAAGGCCAGGATGGAGGGAGGGCTCTAATCTGTAGCCTGCGAGATGGGGCAAACACTTTGCTTGTCCTTATCTGGCTCTTGGGGGACTAGTCCTCCTACTGATATAAGGCACATTTCCTCCCACTGACACTAACAATGAGGCACAATTTATTCCACGGTACCAACATTGGAGTACTATTCCTCCAACTGACACTAACAATGGGATACTATTACTTCCACTGACACCAATAATGGGGCACTATTCCTTTCACTAATACCAATTATGGGGCACTATTCTTTCTTGTTTACCAAAGGCCTGACCCCACTAAAGTTTGCAGGACAGTAAACTGGCCCTGTTTAGAAAGTTTGGAGACCCCTGCCTTAGATCTAGACAAAAGTAAACATTTGGTATGGAATTTAACTTTGCCTCACAGAACTAAAAATGGACTTAAAGACCATCTTTCATTTATGCAAAGTAGCTAATGGGTTAGTTTCCATTGCACCTGTCTTGGTAGATTTATATTCACAATCTTTTGAGATACTTTGTAAAATTCTTTAGTTAGTAGTATTACAATATTTTACCCTCCACAGAGATGATAAAATGCTTAAATGGTACCTTTTACCTTTTTCAATAAAATACACCATGCGGGCAGGGGGGCCTTTTATGTTCAAAAACATATACAGCTTTTATAATATTAAGCTTAGTTAAATAGCCATATCTGTATTCCATTTGAGTCCCCCCTGAAGATTGGCCAAAAAGCTCCTAGAGGTAGCTATGCTGCATCCTGTCATGTTGCTAAAATACTCTAACCCTTGAACCCCCCCCCCAAAAGAAAATCCACAGGAGTAAGTGTACTCCTCATTTAAACCCCAGTGCAGCATGCTATTGCTCCCTTTCTCGCAGCAGCGGTTGAGCTCAGTGATGAGCACACTATTTCAAAGAATTCATGGATCCTCTTTTGCCTCAAGGTTCTTACAGTATTGGGTGGGTCCTGGGTGCATCTGTTAAATGACAAAATGTTTTTTTTTGTTTTTTTCCCAAGAAAAAGTTTATTGAAAGTATTCAAGTAAATTTACAAAACCAGGGTAACATATACATCGCATATAGACATTAGTAATACAACATTGTATTCAAATTAGGATTACATGTTGCACATTGTGTTCACTTGGAGTCCTCATGTTTTTGTTTGCTACCTAGGATGGGGATAATTGGTAATCATTGAGCTTTAGTGGTATCAGGGTGCAAAACAAGTAGTGGATTTATAAGTCTGCTGAGGTATTTAAGGGAGGTCTGTCGTAAGAGATTTTAGGAACTCAAGGCCTCACTTGATAACTGCTAATCAAATCAGATGTTTATACTGGGTAGAAGATTAGCTCGGAGTATGCCTCAGCTGGATCAACTGAGTGTATGAAGATCTTTCTATCTTCTCTGTTTTCCCGTGGACCTCGGTGATGTGGAGATAATGGTGACTTAAGGGCTTGAAAAGTAGTGGTAGTTTGGGGGCAGCGGTCTAATTGGTGGGTTCAGAAAATGACAAAATGTTATACGTGCCATCCTCTGCAGCATTTTCCTGTTAATCCAAGAGAATTTGATAGGTGGTGGGTCCTTCTTATTCACAGTACCTAAAGATGAATTTAACCTGGAAGAGGTTCTGTGGAATGGAGCCTGTAGTCTGCTAGACAATTTAGTTTTTTCATTTTTAATATAAACAGAAGTTGGGATTTAAATCAATATACATATAATTTTTGTTGGTGGGAGAAGTGATGTATTAACAATGTGTGTAATGGTGATGGAGCATAATGTCACTAAATAATGTAAATTCTCTTTTCAAGATGCAAAGTTAAAAATATGTACACAGCCAAGGATCCCATAGTGAGTCTGAATCAGCATCTCTAATCTCACTTTACCAAGCCATTGACACTTAGATTTATTCATTTGCTACTGTCCACTGCAGCTAAGTCAGCCATTTGTACTGTATGTATTAGAGAATTTGAAGGCTGGCTCAGCTGCAAATTTATCTTTAAAAACACATTTTGCTGATGATGTTTAAAATGTTTAAAGTAGGTGAAAATAAAGCACTGTAAGTTTAGATAAGGTTAAACACTAATTCAACTGGAGGAAGAAATGGTCATTTGTATTCTTAAAAATTGCCAGAAATCAATTCACACATATTCATCAATAAATTAATAAAGGAAGAATAAACAACCACACGTGTAGGCATGAAGCACTGAGGCAAGGTAAAGACACTTGTCACGCTATTGCCTTGTGAAATGTAGTCAACACCCCATTCTCATCAGAGACCACTCAGTACAAAGTAGGTTGATACACTGACAAAAGATACAAAGGGCTTTTATGTCATAATCTTCTATGTCAGGCTACTTCAATGTCATGGAAATATCTGGTAGGTTGACAGACAGACAGATTCGCTTTATCATACACATTAAGGAAGATGGATTTTTTTAAATGTTATAATGGTATTAAGTTAAAAACATACTGTGGAGAACAATTAACTTTTTGGATAGCTCATAAGCATTCTGCTGTGTGTAAACAAACAAATACATTTATCAAATCAATTGACACTGAAAAAATAAAGTTTGTCTCCAAGGGGGTCTTTTACCTTTTCCTTCCTTATCTGGTGTGCTTTATTATTATTCACCTTTTATTTTCATTGGTTGATGTCAAAGGACTAGTCCACCTAAAAGTGATATTTTAATTATGGGGAGATCTTGGATACAGCTAAGAACTCTCAGTTACAACTCTTGACTATTGATTGTGCTCACTTGGGAGTTTGGGTGGAACCCCCAAACAGGTGGAGCAAGGTCCCATCAAAATGGCCACAGCAAGCATTCATATCCAGAAACTCAAGCAAAAATATACTGAGCAAAATGCTGATTAGGCACCATTTTTATTTCACAAGTGTGCCTTAGGCTGGCCACAATAAAAGGTCACTCTAAAATGTGCAATTTTACTGTAATGGTGGGTTGGGGGGTCCTAAAACCAGTCAGTATCTGATGTGACCACCATTTGCCTCACACAGTGCACCACATCTTTTTTGCATAGAGTTGATCAGGTTGTTGATTGTAGCCTGTGGAATGTTGGTCCTTTCCTCTCCAATGACACAACAATGGACCTCAGGATCTCTTAACGATATCTCTGTGCATTCAAAATGCCATCAATAAAATTAACCTGTGTTTGCTGTCCATAGCATACGCCTGCCCATACCATAACCCCATCACCAACATGGGCCACTTGATCCACAACATTGACATCAGCAAACCCCTCACTCACACAACACTAAACATGCTGTCTGCCATCTGCCCTGTACAGTGAAAACCAGGATTTGCCCGTGAAGAGAACACTTCTCCAAATTGCCAGATGCCATCAAATGTGAGTATTTGCCCATTCAAGTTGGTTACGATGACGAACTGCAGTCAGGTCGGGACCCTGATGAGGACGACTAGCATGCAGATAAGCTTCCCTGAGATAGTTTCTGATAGTTTGTGCAGAAGTTCTTTGGTTATGCAAACCAATTGTTGCAGCAGCTGTCCAGGTGGCTGGTCTCAGACGATCTTGAAGGTGAAGATGCTGGATGTGTAGGTCCTGGGCTTGTGTGGTTACATGTGGTCTGCGATTGTGAGTCCAATTAGCTGTACTGCCAAATTCTCTGAAATCACCTTTGGAGATGGCTTATGGTAGAGAAATGAGCATTCTTTACATGAGCGTACACATAAAGATACCATACACTAGGACTTAGGTCATGCTTGGGAGACAAAGAAGACTTGGAAATTCTGAAATTCTGAAATGATTGCCAAACAGGGTTTGTTAATAAACCGGCATTATCTAGAATTCTGTCAGAAGGGATTTGGCCCCCCAGGCCTAAGGCTGCCAGCCCTCCCCTGCTTAAAATCTCCAGCCACCAGAACCATGTCCAAGTACAGGAAACAATCAATGCACCCCAGAAACTTACCTACTTCTACCTGGCGGCGGGGTTCCAGAAAAGCCAAGATGGCACTGGCACCCACACGGACAGTGCCCCCGCAACCCATCCTGCCTTCCACAACCTGCTTCAGGATATCTTTGGCCGAAGAGTCCACATCAGTCAGTGAGTTCTCTCTCCCCTTCCCTCCATACCTACAACCGGCAGTCCAGCCAAATCCAGACAGAGGAAGAGAGAGGAAGATGTGCAGCTTCTATTACACAGTCCCATAGACACAAACAGCCAAGCTCACACATTGCAGGCTCACACCACCATTGATACTTTTCTCACTGCTGATAATTCTATCCAGTACTGGGACAGGGTCAGCCAGCACCCAGGGCAAGGGTGCAGAATTTCACCCCCTTTCCCCACTAATAATAAATGTCCTAGAATGGATGTACCCCCCTGCATGCATTTTTTGCCCCTTTGCATCACTGTGCCCATGACAATTGTCCATTCTGCCCACCCCTTATCCTGGCCCTGAGTCTATCCCAGAGTGTACAGTTAGGAATATGTTCATGTCCCTGAGGCATAAATTACACAGTGACTTTGCAGCTATGCTTTCTACCCTTCATAGCACTGTCCAAACTTGCTGTGCTAAAATCCAACATATTGAATCAAAAATGGAAAACTGTATGTGACGCATAATGATCTATGCATGCACCTATATGGATCAGGATACTGAAATCCAGGCACAATAACATCCAATTCAAAGGAATGCCCGAATTGATCCTTGTGCCTAATATACCGTCCTTCATTCAACAACTTATGCATGCTCTCCTTCCTTCTTTTAGTGATCTAGAGCTGTGTATCATTAGAGCTCATAGAATCTCCAAGCCAAAGTTCCTCCAGATATTGTGCTCAAGGATGTACTTGACCACATACATTTTTTTGTCAAGTGAAAGATCAAGTTTTTATAGCTGCTAAACAAAATCCAGTCCTGCTGGACAAGTTTGCAGGCAAATCACTGTATGCAGATTTGTTCCAACAAAATGTCCTTAAAAGGAAGAAATTTGCCCCTCTGACAATTTGGATTTGGAGAAATAACAAAATTACCTATAAATGGGGCTTTCTTACAAAATTACTCCTGGAATAGTAAACGTGTCCCCATCTATAGTTTAGAAAAGGGGCTGAACCTATTCAAAGAATGGCAGTTACTTCCGGACGAAGTCCAATCGCCAATCCTGTGCCCTCATGTTCAGCTGGAAACTGAGTGGTCTTGACCTGACACCAATGCTTCTTACATGGCAGGTCCTTATCCCTCTTCTACATAGCATTAATTTCAGGCCTGTACACAGAGTACCCATGAGTTGATTCCTTGCCAATAGTTAATCTTTGTTTAATTCCCCCCAGGATACCATAGCAGCTTTGGCTTCCGATATGCCTACCTTTCTTCCAGGCTGTTCTTAATTATGATTTTTCCTTTTTTTGCTTCTTGTGGCTGCCTTTCTTTATTCTCCAGTCATGTCTGACATGGGATCCAAAGATTCTACTCCTCAAGATATCATTCTTACTGCCTTCCATCTACATGGCCTGAGGGTCAAAGCTCTGCAATACCTCAGATTCATCTCCATGATGTTGAACCTGACTGTCAGGTCACCTTGAGGCGAGGTGACAGATGCACACCGTAGGGATCAGAAGTGCACCGCAAGGTTGTGGACCCTACGGCTGACTGCTGCAGACGGGTGGACAGATCCCACTGGGGTTAGAGCGTAAGATTCCCTGGGGCGCGGAGTCTAAGAGCCAGCAGGTGTTCACCAGCGCCTCTGGTGGTGAGGATGGACTTGGCTGCAACTGGCTCCAGGTCGCGACCCCCAGGGTCCCCTAGCTCACACCCACAGTAGGAAACAGGAGGATAGGTATAGTCAAAACACGCCAAAGTCGGTAACGGAAACCAGTAGAAGAGCACACAGCAGGAAACAGGAAGCTAACACACAAAGGTATACACAATGGTTGATCAGCACTGATGGCCTGCAGTGCACAGGTTAATATAAGGCTCCCTGATAGGGCCTGAGGTGGAGCCATGCTTAGAGGAGAGGTTATAAAAACCACCAGGTGGAAGTGGCTGGCCTCTAGTCTGAAGACATGAGGGGAGGTAAGCAAACACAGGAAGATCACTGCATAACCATGACACTGACACTCCGAGGATGCTTTTTTTCTCAACCAGTCTGTACTCTTGAAGGTACCTACACTTTCCACCTCACTACTAACAATATACACCTCAGCACCACAGCATTTAAGAGACGCAATAATATGGCTCTGAAAAGAAATTGTTTCTATTACTGCTAAAGGACTTAACAGTCCTTTTAAATGCACATCAATGATTATAGAAGCTTGCTCCCTCAAAGACGATGTCCTCTTTATTCAGGAATATAGTTTTATGGCAAAATGCTGTAAACTACCATTTAAATAGTTTCCTCATTTATACGGTTGTGTGAAAAAATATTTGCCCCCTTTCAGATTTTTTATTTGTTTTCACATTTGTCCCACTTAAATATCTCAGATCATCAAACAAATTTTATTATTACACAAAGATAACCAGAGTAAATACAAAATGCAATTTTTAAATGGTTTCATTTATTTAGGCAAAAAAGTTGTCCAAACCTGCCTGGCTTTATCTGAAAAAGTAATTGCCCCCTAAACCTAATAACTAGGCTGGCCACTCCTGGGAAGATTCACCACTGTTCCAAGTTATCTCCATTTGTGGATAATGTCTCTCCCCGTGGTACACTGCAGTTCTAGAGCCTTAGAAATCCTTCCTAGACAGCTACATGTACATTACTTTGTTTCTAATCTGTTCTTGAATTTTTTTAGATTGTGGCATGGTGTGTGGCTTTTCGTGATCTGTTAGCGTGCTTTAACTTTGTCAGACAGCTTCTATTTATGTGATTTATGGTTAATCACAGTCCATTCATGATTCGGCACGGGATGGGGCAATTACTTTTTCACATAGGGCCAGGCAGGTTTGAACAGCTTTTTCCCTTAACAAATGAAATAGTAATTTTAAAACTGCATCCTGGATTTACTGGGGTTATCTGTGTATAATATTAAAATGTGTTTGATGATCTGAATCATTTAAATGTGGCAAATATGCAAAAAAATAAAATCAAGAAGGGGGCAAATACTTTTTTTCACACAACTGTGTATGATAAATGGCCTAAAAAGAATTGTGGTCTTTATCACTATCAACCAAACCCCCTCTTTCAAATATATCAAGGAGATTCCTGACCCCATAGAAGATATTATTATTATTATTATACAAGATTATATAGCAGTTTATGCAAGATATCATATTCTACTATGTGAAATTAATAACTCTGGAGTTAAATAACTCTGGAATGTGAAATTAATAACTCTGTATATCTCCCAAATTTCAATCAAAAGCAATTTATTATGCTGCTGCTCAAATTAGTATCTGACCTCTGACAAGGTACCCTAATTATTGCAGGTGACTTCAACTCAACTAGTGATCCTACTCTGGATTCTTCCACTGTTAAACGGCCTGTATCCCTTGCCAAAATCACAATTATGACTTATATGATATTTGGGTTTGCCAATATGGCTCTGAGAAGGAAATTATTTTTCTTCACCCCCTGCTTCCTACACAAGGATAGACTATTTCCTAACAGGCAAAGGATCCCTGCAAGTGATCTCACATTTTAAAATTGTCTTAATCTCCTGGTCAGATCATGCTCCTATTACTATTGAAATATACAACCCTCTTTGTAACACTATATCCAGTGTGTGGAGGCTCAAACCCTCCCTCCTTGCTGACCAGCAACTCCTTAATTAAATTACCCAGGCTCACAAACTTTACTTTTTTGAAGGTAATGATTATCCTAAGGTCCATTGGTTTATCTTATGATACACATATAAAGCATACTTGTGTGGTATACTGATTACATTAGCTTCTCATGTAGAGAAACAGAGTGCCTGGCATATTAAGGACTCAATTGTAGAACTGAATAAACTCTAACCTTAGCCCCAAATCCCCAATACTTTCTTTGCAAAAGCACATTACCTCCATCCACTCACATTGCCACCTCTATTTACATTTCCGTATATGCCAATTCTAGCTGTGTGAAAGGAATATCCATGTTTTACGATTTACTGAATGGCAAGACTAACTACTCTAAAACTAGTACCATGCACATTATAAAGAGGAATTAGAACTGGGTACCTCTTTCCCTAGCTCCCCCTGGTGGCAGGCGCTTACTACAATTTATAAATTTTGCCAATGTGCAAATCACTGGGAAATGCACCAGAAATGTATACATTGTTGGTATCTAACCCCATACAATCTAGACAAGTTCCATCCATTACGCTCCACCTTTTGTTGGAGACAATGTGGAGAAACAGGTTCCTTGTTTCATATTCTATAGTCATGCAAATAAATCTACCTCTACTGGAACAAGATCTTCCACCTGGCCTGATCTTCTGGGTCCAAACATAACACCTGACCCATATCTTGCATGTTTCAACCTTGGCCTTGATAACTTTTCACCAAATATAAGAGGGTATTAACTCACTTGTTCACTAGACTATGAAATTCCAGAGTTGTTCCAAATGTTATGGATACTCTCTCCACCATGAATCCTTAATGTGAAATTAAAAAAGTACTGGCCATTAAGAATTTAATCAAATGCAAATTGTATACCCTTTCCTCCTCACAGCTGCATAATCTATGTAGCACTGACCTCCTAATGAGATGATGCTAATTGATTGGGCCTGCACTTTGCTCTCAACCCAAGAAAATGAACTTGACCCCCTTGGCACAACTTTGTAGTAATCTTAGTGTAAGACCCAATGGTAAAGAGCAACACATAATATATTGTATATTTACCATCACCCGGGTATCCATCACTCCACCAGTGGTAGCAACAGATAGAGTCTCACACTAATTGTAAATGAATCACACCAATTGTAAATTAATCACATAAATGGCTTACGGAGAGAAATTAGTTCAATACATTAGACACACCGATAATCCCAATATAAAGTATAAAATTAATAAAAATCAAAGGTAGGTGAAACCCAAAACTCAAAAGTCGCTTGAGAAGCATATGCAGACAGGCAGAGGGTGGGACTTGTACCCAATATGATAAATTCCTTACACTGAACACAGTCCCACTCCCTCCTCAGAGCATACACACATTGAATAGGCAGTACACTATCAGATACAATGCAGCAGTGTAATACAGTACATATAACTATGTCATATGCTCAAGGGCCCCCCCCAAGGTTTTAATGCAGTTCTCAGGATATGTATAACAAGGTAAAAACACTTTAAAGTGAATAGTAAAGTCTCTTGTCTTCTTCCTCTTCAGCTAGCTTATTAAACTGCAGTATTTGTAATCCAGGAAACAAGTGAGTAGCAAATCATAGTAAAGGTGATGTGTAGATAACTGTGTGCTCAGTTATATAAAGCACCTGTAGAACTTCTTCCTTGCTGGAACATGCAACTCAAAATTATCTCTGTAGTACAGGGAAAACAAACTCTGAGGTTTCACTGCACACAGTCTTTGAATAAGTGAAACCACTTCTGTGGGACTACAGGTCTCACCAGCCATCTGGGACCTATTTGCACACTAAAAAAGTATTAAATACATCTGAGCAAGTGCCTGCTCACCACACAAGGCCCAGATGCTTGTACTGCTCCGCTTCTGATATCTCAGCCCCGCTCCAAGCTGGTGCCATCACACTGCATCTTCCTTCTGATGGTTGATGACTGCAATGCAGGAATTTTTTGGGTTATTTTAAGCCCTCTGATCCATCCACATGCTGATCCAGCGCACTGTGTTCCGGAATTCCTTGGAGGCCACACGATTATGCTTCGTGCAACACAGGCTGCAGTCTTTTAATCGCACCCCACAGCTCCCTGCAAGCAGGTCTTTAATGGCATCCCAGCAAGAGAGAGAAACATGCCACGCCTGTCCCTTATATCGCTTTACCCAGCAGGCTGTTCGGTGGCTTGGCCTTGTGGGTAGGTAAGTGGGGCATTGTGGACAGGTAGTTCCTTGAATGGTTTAAACATATGAGTCACTTCCTCATTCACTACATCTCCCACAATGCTTTTTATTATGGCTTAATGAAACCAAACAAAAGTCTTAGTAACATTAATTAGAATGGACACTAGAGGGAGCCAAACTATTGTTTAAAGAACACCACATATTTACATAGTAACTTGGGTGGCAAAAACCCCTGAACTACATCTATATTGTACAGTCAAACCTTGACAACCTCTATCAGATAATTTACTACAGTATGAATTGCTTGGACACCTATGTATTAATCCTGTCTTATTCCTAATTCTTTATTATGACTGGATGTTTATATTGTGTTGCCTGTCCCCTAACATCCCTTCTTAACAACACTCCCCAGCCTCCTCTTCCCCATTTTCCCTTACTCTCTCCTCCTCTCTGGAGTGTCTATTCTAACTTGGGTAACCATACCCTGTTACCCATCTTAACTAAAAAAAATGCAGTATTTAATTATTTTGTGTTGCTGAAACACTCCACTCTGCCTGGTAATTCCTTTACAAATGCCTTAATAAAGAAATAATGTTAAAAAAGTAAAGGTCCCAACACTGAACCTTGGGGTACACCACTAATAAACTTAGACCATTCAGTATGAATCATTAATCACTACACTCTGAATACGATCTTTTAGCCAATTTTCTAACTATTTACAAACAGAATTTTCCAGGCCTGTAGACTTGAATGTACTCATTACTTGCATGTGGGGAACTGTGTCAAACGCTTTGGCAAAATCTAAATATACTGTCTCCACAGCCACTCCTTTGGCTTAGTTTTTGCTTATGTCCTCATGAAAAGTCATATTTGTTTTCAACTTTGGTCTTTCATGATCCATACAAACCTTCGCTAGTAAACTTGAAGGTAAAGAAACCCAAGTTTCTCAGACTTTATCAAAGAGTGCTATGGAGTCTCACCATAAGTAATTCCAATAATTGTACATCTAATGTGAACGTTAAGTTAATGGTTGTGGAGGTGGGTTTATTTCCACTTCACAATTGGACATTGAGCTGATCTCAATACATGTAAGAGCAGTTTCTTTAGTGATGGAGAGACACCACTAATGGGCAATCCCAAAAGATGTGTGAGGAGATTTATGGTTTTTATGAGTTAGTTTAATTAATAGGTTCCTCTAGGTGTTGAACTTCAGCATATACCAATTTAATTGAACACATTCACCCAGTGAAACAGTATGTGAACTCTTGTATTTAGTAAAATTGTAGAACATCACTTATGTGCAATACCTACCAAACATTTACTGTAGCTGCTGTAGCAGAATGCTAAGTTGGAATATTAGAGCATTCCTCTCAATAAAACTGTTACAGTTTATTGACCTTTCAGGAATTAATTACTCCCTTCACTTTGTGCTACAGCACCTCCATTGGGTTAAGCTCTGATTTGTAGGTCATTGTTTGTTGCATCACTCACATTTTGTTATTCCTAGGGTATGTATTAATACTCTTGCTTTCTTTCCAGAGTCACGTTTCCATCAATGGAGTTGATTGGCACATAACTTTTGAAATCTTAAAGTATAACTAAAGGCAAAACTTTTATTTATTTATTTATGTTTTGGTTAGAGTGGAGAGTGATTAGAACATTTGTCAGTTTCTATTGCTGTCTGCACCCCCTTTAGGAAGATATACCCTCCCTATTTATCCTGTTTACCATTATCATTGCAAGTGAAAGTAAAAGAAAATTCCTGTCCCCAGAAAATTAATAGAGGGTAAATCTTCAAATGAGGACAATATAACTTTGGTACTTAAGAATCTCTATAGGTGACTATTTCAATTTTTTTACAGGTTACCAGTTTAGAGTTACAGAGGAGTGTGGTTTGCATGGCATTTACATATGTGAGAGGGACTTACGTGTGTTCGCTTCTTTTTATTTTTGCACTTTCTCTTTCAAATTTTTTTTTTTGATCACTTTTTTCCTATTACAAGGAATGTAAACATAGGAATGGTGCGTGACAGGTCCTCTTTATGGAGAAATATGCAGTCTATAAGACCCAAAATCTCTCCTCCAGGCTGGAAAGCATGAGATCAAAGAAAATCGAATGATCCCATGCTATCCAGCCATGATTGTGGCTTTGTTTACAAGCGAGGCCCGGACATGATGTCATAACATCATGCCCAAGCCTCTGATGGTCAAAGATCTGGTCACCAGAAATCAATATGCTTGCCATCTGGTGGTGCCGGATTGTTTCTCCGAGTCCCCGATGGCACGGGAGAGCCCGGAGAAGCACCAGAGGGCGGCGGGAGGGGGATGTCCCCTCCTGTTGCCTGTAAGAACAATCAAGTGGCTGAACTGTAATTCATTCAGCTATCCCCACTGGAAGTCAAGGATGTCATATTAGTACTGTGGGCAAGATGGAGTTAAGATGCACTGTGGCCTTGGATCTTTGCCATTAGGTCTACTACGTTTCCTGAGTATCTGCTACCTGCTCCTGTGTTGACTTCCTGTTACCAACTTGATCTGCTCCTGACGCTGCCTGAACACCACCTGTACTGACATCTAGCTTGTCTTAGGATTTCATCTCTGTCTGCTCCTTCTTCTTATCTGCCCATCTGCCTGCTGTTACTGAACCTGGCCTGTCCTCTGACTACTCTTCTGCCTGCTGCATTGTACTTGATCTGCCTATTAGTTGTTTACAAACTTGAGACCTTCTATACATTTTTTCGCAGAGTCATTTTTTCAATGGTGCCATTCCATTAACAATTGAACAAATAATTGATTTGTACACATCCAGAGCTGTTACTCTTCCTTCACCATTCCAGGCTGTGTTCTAGCTATGATCTTTGCAGGATCCCCACTCCCATGGAGAATATCGACAGTTCTATAGCTTCTCCACTTGTTTAAAATTGGTGAACATCCAGGCTGCTACAAATGCCTTCATAACCTTTTCACACTTTATGCATCTTCTCCATTAACTTTTTCTTCTAAGGAATGGATCATATATTTCTTAGCCCTTGTACACACGGTCGGACATTCTGCCAACCAAATCCGTTGGATTTTGTCTGACGGATTTTGTCCGACGGATTGTGTCCGAAACTGTTGCATACACATGGTCGGACCAAGTTAACGGAAAATCCAATCGTTCAGAACGTGATGATGTTATTTCGTTACGACGGGACTATGTTCAGGCTAGTAGCCAATAGCTTTGGTGTAGGAATTTGATCTGAGCATGTGTGGCACTTTGTCCGATCGGAATTCTCTACACATGATCGGAGTATGTTCGATTGGACCAGTTTGTCGGAAAATATTTCCAACAAGTTGGAAAATTGGGTCCGACAGATATTCCGACGGAATCAGTCCGATGCATACCACACACAGTCGAATTGTCCGACAACACGGTCCGATAGTTCACATTCCGACGGATTCTCCGACCGTGTGTACAAGGGCTTAAGAGTAGACTCTGCTACTAACCAAATTTTTTTATGACACTTTGTGTGTTTTTGCTTGAAAGAAAATTCAGAACACCAGATCTGATTGTCAGTTATAAGAATCCTGTATTTCTTCAAGCACTGCCAGTACAGTGCTCAGTATATTTCAATATTTACATTTTTGTGTTAAATATCCACTGCGATATGAGATTCATACATAAGCCAAATAGTTTTTCAATCACTTCTTTTTTTTTTATATATATTATGACAAGAATAAACCCTTTGGAAGCATGTTTTAAACACGTTTTACATTTTTCAAAAGTGACATATTATTTTACTGAAAATGTTGTTTTAAGTCCATGAATGTGCAAAAACAAGCATGTAGGCCAGCAAAGTCAGAACTCAGTTTCTCATCAGTGACTGATGAGATGCTAAAGTTACTGGATGAGCAGGGAACTAGTATTTAAAAACAGAAGAGGATAACAATGGCAGATTCATTTTAAACTTGTTAGAACTCTGTAGAAGTTTATACAGGTATGCATAATTCCACCTGTGCATATGTCAGGTTAGAGACTGGGTATGTACTTTTGATCTAACTTAAAGACAGGTTTGAGAAATGCTAAGGGCCAATTCAGATCTCCCCAATGCAGTGCAAACTGAGAACAGGTATGCTATTGCAATGTTCTGTAGCAGCAGGGTCCTGAAGAGCACGCGCTATGCGTTTTTCAATGTTAAACTCTACCTAAACTGCAGTTAGGTTTGAGTTTATTTGTCTAAATTTGACTTCTGTATCAGTCTGACTGGACACTGTCTCTGGTGGTATGGAACTATGGTCTAGTCAGGCGCTTAAATTACTCTCTCTCTGAACTAGGTCGGTGGGAGTGGCCCTCTCGCTGTGCCCTCTGGGAGAGGGTATTTAAGATGCTGACATCATGTGGTTCGGGGTTTCCAGTCCAGTATGATGTGCTGATTACATGGTCCTGGTCTTCCTGAACAGCCCCCAGGAAGGCTATGGACTGGGGTGCGGATCCACCCGACTTTAATGCCTCTGGGCTGGCTAGCCCGGGGCGGGGAAGCTAGAGGAGGATTCTGAAGTGGTTGGGTGCCGTGTCCAGTTTGGGACAGACCCATTGTACTTCAAGCATTCCAGGGGAGGACTCTTTAGAAGAACACCATGTACGGGTTGGTTTAACCACTTTCAGACCGGACTATTTTGCTGGCTTAAGACCGGACCACTCTTTGTGATTCGGCACTGCGTTGCTTTAACTGACAATTGCGCAGTCATGCGACATGGCTCCCGAACAAAATTGACGTCCTTTTTTTCCCACAAATAGAGCTTTCTTTTGGTGGTATTTGATCACCCCTGCGTTTTTTTTTTTTTTGCACTATAAAAAAAAATAGAGTGACAATTTTGAAAAAAAAGCATAATTTTTTACTTTTTGTTATAATAAATATCCCCCAAAAATATATAAAAAAACAATTTTTCCCTCGGTTAAGGCCGATACGTATTCTTCTATATATTTTTGGTAAAAAAAAATCACAATAAGCGATTATTGATTGGTTTGCGCAAAAGTTATAGCGTTTACAAAATAGGAGACAGTTAGGAGACAGTTTTATGGCATTTTTATTAATAATTTTTTTTTACTAGTAATGACGGCAATGACTGCGACATTGTGGTGGACACATCGAACATTTTTGACACATTTTTGGGACCATTGTCATTTATACAGCAATCGATGCTATACAAATGCATTGATTCCTGTGTAAATTACACTGGCAGTGAAGGGGTTAACCAGGGGGTGGCAGTGTAGGGGTTAAGTGTTCCTAGGGGCATGTTACTAACTGTGGGGGGCTGAGCTTTGTGTTAGTGAACATTTATCTCTGCTCCAATCACATGGAGCAGAGATCAGCGTCACTTGTTGCTAGGCAGAACGGGGAGATGCTGTTTACAACGGCATCTCCCCGTTCAGTCGCCCCGTGAGAGGATTGCGGGTATCCAGAGGCGGCTCTCTAATTAGGCAAATAAGGCGGTCGCCTAAGGCCTCACACTCACAGGGGCCTCCCGACAGCCTAATTGAAGAGCCGCCTCTGCTGACAACAATGCCGCTGCAGCATTAAGCTCAGATCGGCAGCGGTTTAACATTGCCTGTGAGATAGAGAGCACAGACACCAGCACTGAGATAGAGAGCACTGACACCAGCACCGAGAGCACTGACACCAGCACTTTAAAGCTCTTAATATATGTAATGTATACGGTTCATTTTTTTATCGCTTGAATTATTTTTCCTATTATGGGCAGGAGTGGGGCCTCATGTCTAGGTTTTGCCTAAGGCCTCAAAAAGCCTAGAGCCGCCTCTGCGGGTATCCCCATGGCGATCGAGTCCGGGGGGCAGGGCGGCATTTAAAAATGGACGTACCTGTATGCCAATATGCCTGCCCGTGCCATTCTGCTGACATACGTCTGCGCGTGCCGGTCGGGAACTTGTTAACAAGAGGGTGGAAGGGCTGAAGTAACCGAGAGAACCCAGTCTTGTGGATTTCGCCAAGCAGGCTGAAAGATCCAGGTATCCTATAAGTGTTCTAAAGCTTTTTCCCTACATGTTCTGCAACAACGTCTGTGACAAAGACTTTGTTCCTGAGTAAGCACCTTGTTGGCTGCTAGGCCTTGTGAGAGAGGGACTGTCCAACCTGAGTGCTCATCCAGCTGCGAATGGCCATTCTCTGGATGCTGTCAAAGCAAGCAAGTTCTTTAACGTTTTTGGACTTTGACATTGAGAGTACCTGAACTTCCTTTTCCAACCCTCTGATCCCAAGTTGAAAAACTGTTCAATGGTTTGAGTTTTGCAAATAAAATCCATTCAAGTGGATCTATTGTCAGTCTCAAGTTACTGGGCCATCTACCCCTAGACGTGCAACAAGGAGAACGGAAGTAACGGTAAGCCCAAAAATAACCATCAGCTCCTTCTGGGATTAGTGCTACAGTTACATTTGAGAGCAAGTGTTAATGCCATTCAATGTCAATGGCACCCTGATGCATTATTCCAAGGCACCTCAAATACACAATGGGTTTTATTTACCAAAGGCAAATCCACTGTGCACTACAAGTGCACTTGGAAGTGCAGTCTCTCTAAATTTGAGGGGTACATGCAAAGGAAAATTAAACAAAAAAAAATGTTTTCCTTGCAAATGATTGGATGGATAGAAATCAGCAGAGCTTCCCCTCATTTTAGATATTCACCTCAGATCTACAGTGACTGCGCTTCCACGTGCACTTGTCATGCACAATGGATTTGCCTTAGTAAATCAACCCTGTTGTGTTGCAGTGCACCACAGCCCATGGTAAGACACTGCCATGCATTGTTGTGTGCTATGGCAGAAAAAAAATTATGTATGGATAAATTAATTGAATAATTAATAAACTAATGTCAGTAATAGTTGCAGCTATCTTCAGTAACTTATTAACTGCTAGCGGAGCAGCCGCCACAGTTATACTGCGGCAGGTTGGCACAGCTGCTCAAATCGCCGGAGGTGTACGTTGGTTCTTTAAGACGTCACAGCAGGCACGTGCACATGCCCGCCACATGTCCCCAGAGCAGATGCATGCACCTGGTGGGCACGATGACTGTTGGCACCCGCAATTGCTTGCGACAGAGCGAGAACCAGCATCAAAAATCCTGGTTCTCTTTGGGGAGAGGAGAGAGATTGTGTGTTATAACTAAGTATGAACAAGATCTCTCTCCTCTCCTAGTCAGTCCCATCCCCCTTACAGTTAGAACACATCTAGGGAACACAGTTAACCCCTTGATCTCCCCCTAGTGTTAAACCCTTCCCTGCCAGTGATATTTATATAGTAATCAATGGCAGTGGTGGCCCGTCCATAGGGGGCGCCCGGGCGTTTCCCCTCCCAGACAGTCCAAAAAAAAGTAAAAAATAAAAAATAAATAAAAAATATTATTTGCACTGTGTTCCGCACCCGGGCGCCGGACGCAGTGCAATATGTGAAGCGCCACGTCTATGCAATCATGAGATTGCAGATGAGGCACTTGATTTTACCGAAAAAAACCTCGCTCTGTGGCGCGGTCGATCGCGCCACAGCTTCCGGCGTGATGGACTGGCCGAGCGCTGGACCAAGCAGTGCTACCGACGTCACTCGACGTCCCAGCGTCAGATAAGCAGGTAAGTGGTAGCTCCTGCTGTCTGTTGATGTTTGGCAGCACAGATGGGTTAGATGGGGCTGCTGCCTAATCATCCTCGTTTTCTGACTCTGGACGGCAGCACAACCCCCCCCCCCCCGGTTCTCATTTTTTCCTTAGTTTGGACAGCAGCACAGCGTGGCGGGACAGGAAGAGGCATAGACTCCCATGGGAGTCAATGCCCGGAAGTGGGTGCAAATACATGTCTTAGACAGGTATCTGCACCCCCCTCCCCCCTGAAAGGTGCCAATTGTGACCCCGGAGGGGGGAGGGTTCCGATGAGTGGAAGTTCCACTTTAGGGTGGAACCCCACTTTAAGTAAAATACTGCACATTGAAAGGAAAGTAGGTACAGGTTCTTCTCAATGGAGGACTGTTAGCACTGGGTACTTTTCTACTGTGTTGAATGGAAATCTCCTCTGAGAGAATTACTGGGCTGCCATTGTTGACCTCTCCTGTTGGACGGCAGAATAACCACCCATCCGCTTATTAACTCTGTGAATTTTATTCGGTGGTTGCATGGCAGCACAACCCCGTTTATCAACTTCATTAATTTTTTTTGGTAGTTGGACGGCAGCATGCCCCCCCCCCCCATCAACTTCCTTAATTTTCGGTGGTTGGACGGCAGCAGATCTTGTATGATCTCAAAGAATTCATACCTGTGACTGTATTATAATGTCATATCTGTGACCCGTGATTGTATTATAATGTCATACCTGTGACCCATGATTGTAGTATGATGTCATACCTGTGGCCCATGATCATAGTATGATCTCATACTACTACACAGAATGTACAGCCTGGTATATGATGTGCAGAGCTCTGTGTATAATGTGCAGCCTGGTATATGATGTGCAGAGCCCGGTGTATAATGTGCAGCCTGGTATATGATGTGGATTATATAAAGGGTGTGGCTTATGAGAAGTGGGAGGGGCAGCAGTGGAGGGGCGGGGTCTTTTCGCCCCCCCATCCTAAAACTTCACCAGCCGCCACTGATCAATGGCTATTTTTAGCTCTGATTGCTGTATAAATGTCAATGGTCCCAAAATAGTATCAAAAGTGTCTGATCTGTCCGCCACAATATCGCAGTCCTGATAAAAATCGTAGATCGCTGCCATTACAAGTAAAAAAAATAATAATAATAATAAAAATGACATAAATCTATCCCCTATTTTGTAGACATTATAACTTTTGCACAAACCAATCAATATACCCTTATTGTAATTTTTGTACCAAAAATATGTAGAAGAATCAATATTATCAAAACTGAGTAAATTATTTTTTATTTTTTTTATTTGGGATATTTATCATAGCAAAAACTACAAAATATTGTGTTTTTTTCAAAAATTTTGCAATTTTATGTTTATAGAGCAAAAAATAAAAAATGCAGAGGTGATCAAATACCACCAAAAGAAATCTCTATTTATGGGGAAAAAAAGGACATCAATTTTGTTTGGGTACAACGTCGCACGATCGTGTAATTGTCAGCTAAAGCAACACAGTGCCATATCCCAAAAAAGGGCCTGGTCAGGAAGGGGGCTGAAGTGGTTAAAGAGAGCACTTCCTATGTACAACCTTTATCAAACCAAATTCAAAATCAAATTAGTGGCATAGGGTGACTGATTTTTGCACTTGATTCATTGTTCTCTGGACTGATTTTTTTTAAAAGCCAGCCCATATATTGCCTGTCTAAGCCCTTGTACACACGGTCGGAAATTCCGACCACAAAATCTGTTAATTTCCGACAGATTTAGTCCAGAAGTGGTGTTGCATACACATGGTCGGACAAAGTTGTTGGAATTTCTGGTCGACAAGAACGTGGTGACGTAAACTGTGTACGACCGGACTAGAAAAGGGAAGTTCAGCACCACGTCCGGCACCCTTTGGGCTCCTTCTGCTGATCTCGTGTTTATCGCGTGTTAGTATAAGTTTGGTTAGAGATGATTTGCGCTTTTCAGAATTGTGCTTCAGATCGTTACTGCTCTTCAGTTTGTGCTTGTCGGTGCGTATCTGCTTATCAGTGCGTGAAGTCAGTTTGCATTTGTTGGTCATCGCGGACTATATCTCGGTATAGTACCCTTTTATTTTTCAATGCTTTTTGTCAGCTCGTTTCTGGTTTTCAGTTCGTTCTTTCAGGCCTTGCTGTTTATCGGTGCTTTCTGTTAGTCCGTTCTGACCAGCCGACCATTTTGAAGCCATGTTTCGTGTACGTACTCGACGTAGAGTTTGTGCTGCGCAGGGGCTTGGTGTTGGGCTTTTAGCTTTCACACAAGCCCAGTCCATGAACAGGGCGAGGAGGAGTTTGTGGAGCAAGAATTGTTTGCTCCAGCATGACCAATTCTCGCACATGCCTTTGCTTCGTGAGATCCGGGAGAATAATCATGATGATTTCAGGAATTATCTCTGGATGACGGACCCCGTTTTTCACCGTCTGCTGGCTTTGCTGTCCCCTTATATCAGCAGGCAGGATACCTACATGCGGCATGTCATTACTCTGGAGCAGAGGCTCATTGCCACGATGCAGTACTTGGCGACATGGAGAAGTCTTCAGGACCTCAAGTTCTCGACAGGCATCTCCCCCCAGGCTCTGGGAATCATTATTCCAGAGACCTGTTCTGCCATCATACAAGTCCTGCAGAAGGACTATATTAAGGTAAGTTGTCTCCCCTTTGGCCTTTATGCATGCTGGAAGCTTTTAAAGTTCCTTTTTTGTCCTTCATGCATATTTACCTTCACTAACTTCCCCAGCATGCACTTCTGGGCCCATAAACCTATAGCCTAGTCACTTAGCAATGTATTTTGTCAGCTCCATAATATTGCTTTCCCCTAAACACCCCCTAAAATGTGTACAAACGTTATGTGTGTGCTTAAATTCATGCAGAGTGCCAGAGGGGATTTTTTGGTGGGCCAAACTCATTAGGAACCCCCCCAACTGCTAGGTCAGCTGATAGCAATCCTCTATCTGCTGACTTTGCCAAACCAAATACACACTATAACTACCTCTTTTGTGGTCAGATTTATGGATAAATTCACCAAAGCATGTAGTGCGAGGGCCTGCTGCAATACTTTCAAATGCTACTGTTTAAAGTTTTTTTTTCTCCTATTATTATCTTGATAGGTAATAGCAGAATGTCAAAATGTGCTTCCATTTGTTCCTTTTTTGTATTATGACCCTTCTTACCTGTCCGGGGGGCTGCCAATAGTGTAAGTAAGGAGGGGCTGGCCAAAGTATCACACATTATTTATGCATTCAGCTCTCAATGAAGTGGAGAGGGTTACCTGTCCAAAACATCCCCCCCTAATTTTTTTTGCAATGGGCCATCAGATGGGGGGGGGGGGGATCTGATAAGGGGACCTTATACTTTTGGCTTTAATTACTAATTTCCAAAAATGTTATACTGATCTTGGCCAAAAATGTTTGTGTCTAATCTGCTTGCAATGTTGATGTGCAAAATGACAATTTTTTCTTGTTTGACTCCACAGTTTCCTTCAACGCCACAGGAATGGCAGACTGTGGCCTCCCACTTTGTCAGCCGGTGGGACTTTCCCAATTGTGGAGGTGCAATTGATGGGAAACACGTCCACATCATCCCAGCGACATATGACTTCCTGTATGTGGACGTGGGGAAAAATGGCAAGATGTTGGATGGTGGATTGTTCACGCAGACAGAGTTCTACTGGCGTATCCAGAGTGGCAGTCTGGGCTTGCCACCTCCAGAGGACAATGTGGAAGGACCCCTCTTCGTTTTCGTTGCGGATGAGGCGTTTGCTCTGGCAAACCATTTGATGCGGCCTTTCCTGATGAGGACCTTCACCTCTGACCAGAGGATTTTTAATTTCCAGCTGGCCAGAGCCAGAAGAGTAGTGGAGAACACTTTTGGGATAATGGCCAGCCAGTTCTGCCTATTTTTGACTCCAATCTACATGGCGGAATATAAACTCAATCATATTGTGCTTTTGTGCTGCATTCTGCAAAATTATTTGAAAAAACACTCAAACTTTGTGGCCTCAGTTGGACCTGATGCAGACTTACCTGAAAATGTCAACCTGATGACCCTTGAAGCTGGCCATCCTGGCTTGCCCCCCCAAAGCGCCCGTGAGGTCAGAACAAGATATGTGGAGTACTTTGTGGGTAGGGGGGCCATTGATATGCCAGACAATGTCTGAGAGGCATTTTTTAACACATTTTTCTTTCAAACTCCAATAATCTTTGTTTTCATTTACTGCTTGGCTTTGTTTTAGGTGTCTCCTAGATTTTTTTGTGTTTTTTGGGGTCTTTTTCTACAACAGTACAAACCCAATTTCAGAGCGAGATGAGATGACAGCCTCTTCTTCAGATAATCTTATTATGTTGTGGGTCTGCTACACACACACCTTGTTTTTGTTGTTAATGTATGTAGTGCATTACTGACAAAAATATTGCTCATTTTCAGCACCATGGCAGAAATATGTGGAGTCATGAAAATGGCGTGATTGGGGAAATTTAAAAAGCACTGTGGATGTTATTTACTAAAGGCAAATCCACTATGCACTACAAGTGCACTGCAAAAGTGCACCTGAAACTGCACTTGGAGTGCAAAGTGGATTTGCCTTTAGTAAATAACACCCATTGTCACAGAAAAAAACAACTTTACTACAAATACTGCTTTTGCGCATTGAAAAAGGAAACCACACATTGTTGATAATTTTACTTTTTACTCAAAGCACATTCACATGTGTGTTTAGAAAAGGGTTTTACAACAAAGCAACATATTTGGTGTATATAAAACATTATTTTTGGTAACATTTTTCAAACTTGCCATTTTTGTGTAAACAGGCATGTATCAAAGCATAACATACAGAGCACAGGAACTTACAAAGTTAAACTTTCAAAAGTGAAGACAATATCAGACATGAGTATGTACAAACTGTGCTGATATTGCCTTCATCACATGGGGTGTCACCCCTGGAAAAGCCAAATTTGGAAGATGCACACAAATTGTGAATCAAAAAGAGGCCAGTTTCCTCCTGATCCCATGCCTAATGTCAACATGTGCTATCTCCCATCATGGGGTATCAATGTACATGTTTTGGGGGTGCAACCCCTTCATCTCAGCCACTTTAGTAGTAAGGAAGGGGTTGCACCCAAAAAACGCATACATTGATCCCCCATGATGGGAGATAGCAAATTTGGCTTTTCTAAAAATATAAAAGTGTTTTTGAAAAATTAAAATGGATGCTAGCTAGTTTTGGGTGTTTCAGATTCTCCCTAAAACATCAATGATGTTCTTCATTTTTTGCTGAACATCATTGATGTTTTTCTGGATATTCTCTAAATCGCGATTGCACCCTATTATCTCTCCAATGAGGGTTTGGGCACTTTCACTGGTAAAATGTGATTCTTCTTCCACAACATCCACATCACCTAAAAATAAACTCAAAAAAACACTGTGTATTATAAATTTGCAGGCATACATTGATTAGCTTGCATATTTATCAGAAGCTGTGATCTCAGACACTCACCTGTTGTGGTGCCAATTTCTACAATCTCTCCTTCCTCTGCTTCTGGTGTTGGTATTTCCCCTTCTTTGTGAGGTGTGGTGTCCCTGGTGTCCTCAGACGTCCCGAGTCTTCTCTCCCCTATGAGAATGTAAAAAAGGAATACTTAGCACACATATATTTGAGGGCAGAAATAGGAATATGAAACATTGCCTGGAAGTGTCGTACAATTGTGTTTTTTGGCAGAGTTCAAAGGTGAAAACATTATTTTTGACACTTTCTAAAGCTGGAATACTTACCTGTTGTGTGAACAAATGAAGTCAAGTGCAACTTGCCAAAACATTGTCTTTGGAGTGGGCTAAAGAAAGATGTTAATTACGAACGATTAAACCCATGAACATGAAAGTGGCCATTTTAAACTGTACAACATTAAATCAAAGCACATGGAGCAGTATGCAAGCAATAATAATAATAATAATATGAACACACGACAACTACTTACTTTTTTTAAGAACCTGCTTGATCCTTATGTACTGATCGTGCTCCCTCAGTTTCAGGTCTGACCAGCGTTTCCTCAGTTGATCCTTGGATCGTCGTACCCCAAAATTCTTCTAAAGACTCTTCACAACTTTAGTCACGATCTTAGCCTTTCTGGCATTTGGGTTTTGGTAAGGTCCATACTTCCCATCATAGTCGTTCCTCTTCAATATGTCCACCATCTCCAACATCTCTCCAAAAGACATATTTGAGGCCTTAAATCTTCTCCTCCGGGATCAGGATGTTTCTGGCTCCAGGCTTTCCCCGTCCTCCACCTCATTAGTGGAATTCTTATCATGCCCCTGCTGTGTCTCCGCCATGTGCTCTCCCCACTGTGCTGAAAGAGAAGGGGCGGGGAATAGACTAGAAAGAACGTCGGGGGTGGAGTTTCAAGCACTGTATATAAAACGCAACGCACGCGTGTCTTACGTATGATCTGTGAGCAGAGGGAGAAGCTGACGGGCCGAGCGTTCAAACGAAGGTACAATTTTAACTTGGTACATCACTAGCCTATACTGCTTCTAGATTGAGGCCTATATTGGGAAAAAATTAGGAGAGTTTAGCCGGACATTATGGTTTGTCTTGTGTTGTGTCTTGCAGATAAAATAATATTGATGGGTTTAATGACCACAGTTTTCTCCCCTTGTTCATCGACAAGTACAGGGAGCTGCCCTGTCTGTGGCAAGCTACATATCCACACTACAGCAATAAATTAAAGAGGCAGGCAGCGACAGAGAAACTGCTGGAGTTTGTGAAGCCGGCAGACCTCACCTATTTAAAAAATAAAATTGGTGGCCTGAGGAGTACACATCTGAGGGAGCACAAGAAGGGGCTGAAGTCCATGAAAACTGGAGCAGCAACAGATGAAGTTTATGTCCCCAGGCTGTGGTAATATGAGAGGATGCATTTTCTGTCAGACCAAGCTGAGGTCAGGGAATCCCTCTCTACTCTTCCTTCCACGCTTCCTTCTATGCTTCATTCCACCCCTGCTGAGACTTCCTACCTGGACCTTCCAGACAGGAGGAGAACTGGAGGAGCCCAGCTTGAGCCAGGTATAGTATTGTTCTACATATTTTTGGAGTAAACATGAATGATGTTAACTTGATTTTTGCTCACTAATTACTGATTTTAGAAAGTGTTTCACATATCAATAGACGGTAGTAGCCAAAATATTTGGGCCAAGAATGAAAAATGCTGGGCTCAGAATGATAGTCTTTTCTATTTGTTAACCATTTGCAACAGTCAAGAGCTGAAAATTGTGTGTGTTTGATGAACCAAAAACTAAAACTATGTCCCTTTTTCATACACAGGAAGACCTGGAGGAGAGTGTGGAATGCAGCAGCCAGGAGGTGGCTGTGGAACGTGGTAGCCAGGAGGAGGCAGGGGTAAGTGGCAGCCAAGAGGTTGGCAGGCCTAGGAACCTGACTGAATCACAAGTCCCTCCCCTCTGCCTTCCACCCAAAAGGGCTAGAAAGGGGGGGGGTGTGAATGAGTCAGCTCACAAGCCCTCAAAGCCACCTTGGCTGCCTGGCTGCAAACTCCAGCAAATGGAGGAGGGGCACCACCTCATGTGTGAGGAGCTAATTTTCCAAACACTCAATAAGGGGTTGAAGGGCTAAATCACACAAACAACACACTTGTGTGATTTGGACCATCCTCCTCCTTCTTCTGCCACACCGCCAGCACCACAGCCACAGCCTGGAAGGAAGCGTGGAAGGAAGACCAGAGAGTGATAACCTAGGTTCAGTCTGGTCTGACAGAAGATACAGGCTCCTGTATGACCACAGCCTGAGGACATAGATGTCATCTGCTGCTGTTCCGGGTTTCTTGGAGTTCAGGACCAGACTATTCTCTCTCAGATATGTACTCCTCAGGCCACCAATGTTTACATTTAAATAGTTGATGTGTGCCCTGGGGGCCAAAGGCTTTGTTAATTTCCCCAGTTTCTCCAGCGCTACCTCCCTCTTTATTTGTTTATGACACCTAAATAAAGTTTTTTTTGGGTTCAAGAAATACTTGCCTATGTGTTTTACTTAGGCAGGTCCATTTCAAAAATACAAAGTCAAATTAAAACAAGGGGCACCAACACCAAACAACCTCCTAGAGATTAAAAAATAAAACAATAAAATAAAAAGATAATAATTGTGTTGTGGTAAGTTGACACACAAAACACACCAAAACATTTTTGAAGATGAGCAAAATGTCAAAAAAGGAGATCTTGATTAAAAAACCAACCACAAAATTTACAGAAAAAAAATCAAAAATCATTGGGGAGATGTGACAAATTAAAATATTGTATTCAGGAAAAAGAATAAAGAAATAAGTTTGGGAGAAGTGTGTGTGAATATGAGCAGCAAAAAACCTTCATTCTTGTAGCATTATAAAGAAAAAGAGAATGCGCTGCATTAAACAATTTTTAACATTGCAGCGTGATGAATGTGCTATATCGATTCTGAACGTTAGTTTTACCTGAACGAGCGCTTCCGTCTGAGCATGCGTGGCACTTTGTCCATCGGACTAGGCTAAACACGATTGGAACTGACACACATTGGATCATGTTGTCGTAAAATTTTATATCCAGCTCTCAAACTTTGTTGGTCGGACATTCCGGCAGAAAAAGTCCGATGGAGCTCGTACAGGGCTAAAAGTTGACCCGTTGTTGTCACCAACGTCGGATGCCCTATACATACGGTCGGACATTCCGACGACAAAATCAGTTTTTTCCTACGGATTTTGGCCCAAACTTGTCTTGCATACACATGGTCGCACAATGTCATCCGGCTATAAAGAGGGCAGTAGCCAATAGCTTTTGTCTCATAATTTATTCTGAGCATTGGTGGCACTTTGTCCGTCGGAATTGTCTACACATGATCAGAATTTAAACGATCGGATTTTGTTGTTGGAAAATTTTAGATCCTGCTCTCAAACACTCCAAACAATCTTGTGTTCTCCACCACAAATGAGCCCCTTACTGGATGCTATGGATCTCCAGTGACAGAGATCAATCAAGCATGTGACATAACAGGAACCTCTAGATACCCCGTGGTGGTCCTTATCCAACAATCAAGCTGAGCAGCTCCAAGTTGACAAACCCAGGCAGGCCATTTGTATCAACCACATTGAGGAAGAAAACATGCATATAGTGTAAAAACCACTAGGCATATATTTATTAAAAACATGGACAGGCACTCATATAATAGAAGCAAATCGTATGTGCAGAAATATGGTGCTCCCAGTGTTATATTAAAGCCTGAAATGACAGTATTCTTGCCTATGTGACTCACCTGCTGTCTACTCAAATACAGTACATGTTTAACCACTTTCAGACCAGACCAATTTGCTGGTCAAAGACCAGACCACTTTTTGCGATTCGGCACTGCGTCGCTTTAACTGACAATTGCGCGGTCGTGCGACGTGGCTCCCAAACAAAATTGACGTCCTTTTTTTCCCACAAATAGAGCTTTCTTTTGGTGGTATTTGATCACCCCTGCGGTTTTTATTTTTTGCGCTATAAACAAAAATAGAGCGACAATTTTGAAAAAAACGCATTATTTTTTACTTTTTGTTATAATAAATATCCCCCAAAAATATATAAAAAAACATTTTTTTCCCTCAATTTAGGCCGATACGTATTCTTCTACATATTTTTGGTAAAAAAAATCGCAATAAGCGATTATTGATTGGTTTGCGCAAAAGTTATAGCGTTTACAAAATAGGGATAGTTTTATAGCATTTTTATTAATAATTTTTTATTATTTTTTTTTTTACTAGTAATGGCGGCGATCTGCGATTTTTATTGTGACTGCGACATTGTCGGGGACCCATCGGACATTTTTGACACATTTTTGGGACCATTGTCATTTATACAGTAATCACTGCTATATAAATGCAGTGATTCCTGTGTAAATGACACTGGCAGTGAAAGGGTTAACCTGTGGGTGGCAGTGTAGGGGTTAAGTGTTCCTAGGGGTGTATTACTAACTGTGGGGGGGTTGGGCTTTCATTTAGTGTACACTGATCTCTGCTCCAATCACATGGAGCAGAGATCAGCGTCACTAGTTGCTAGGCAGAATGAGAAAATGTTGTTTATACAGCATTTCCTCCATTCCGCCGCTCCGTGAGACGATCGCGGGGATGCCCGCGGCGATCGAGTCCGCGGGTCCCGCGACCGGACTCACGGAGGTCCCGACCAGTGCGGGAGCGCGCCGCCGGCGGCGCACTCCCGATGGCACGGCGGCAACGAATATTGGACGTACATGTACGCCAATATGCCTGCCCGTGCCATGCTGTCGACGTACATCGTCGTGCGCTGGTCGGGAAGTGGTTAAGTAGCTACCTGCATACAGTGCTTCCAATGAAAGAAATTAGGTAATGGCTGGTAAGCCATTCCTCAGAACTATAAAATCTGAAATGTGTTGCAGAATACAATGTAACCATTCTTTCCACATTCTTCTGGTCATTTCCAACACCTAAACACACCTGGACATGCCTAACTAGGGTAAAGCTGCTTCATGCTCAAGGGTACTATCTGGCGACTGGCGTAGCCACTATATGAGCTTTCCTTCACTTTCATGTCAGAAGAAGTAAATGTATGTTGTGAGTTGTTTGTAGTCACCCATGCTAAAGCACTCTGTTCAATAGTATGTTTCAAATGCAATGTACACATTTCGAGAACACGTATCATAAGACTGTTCATAAATGACTTACCTTTGAGAATTTGACATTTGCCATGATATTGTGAATATGGCTTGAAATGTACATCAACAAGGTCTGGCTTTCTGTGAAATACGGTATGTATAGATGTAATCATAAAGTACATTTTGGGTTGTTATAAAGAGTAACGCCCTTGAGCTGCTTGCATTCATTGACGCTAATGTACTTTTCTTCCCTGCAGTGACATGTTTAGGATACAAAGTACTAATACTTTATGGATTACATTTATTGATTATATTGATTTATTTCACTGCTTATTTAGCTGACTTCCTGAGGATTACAAATGAATAACTGTGCACAGCTGAATTATTAGTGTGTGGAGCTCATCACTGGGCTCACTGGCCAGTATTCAGTGCATTACAGAACCCAATTTTTTGCCTGTTTTTGTAAATATATATTTTTAACAGATTACTTACACATATTCAATATCTGTAGCTAGCTGTGCAGCTGATATAAACCTGTCCTTAGGAAAAAAAAAAAAAAAGATTGCTCATCAAAGATAGTATCATTATACATTTTTGGTTTGGGATACAAATATTGGTGTATGAGGTATTTGTTCTGTGTAAGCTTTTTACTATTACTTTTCTTGTGTTTATATATGTATATATTATTGCCTTCTGGTATCACTTATGCATGGAGGAACCAGTGGACATATCAATTTTAATCTATATTTGTAGACAATAAAGTAATATTTTTTTATATTTAGGAGTTCACATAAGTCCCATACATTTCTTTACTTGATTATCTCCTTTATGTATAGTTTTTAGAAACAGGGATAAGTGTGATGTTTAAGCACTAGAATAGTAATATTGGATTTAAGGCGAAGTCATCTCACTGGTCTTACTGGCTTGTTTGTTCCTCCTTTTTTCTAATTAAGTATAATGTTATCTCTGATTTGGAGCTTTGCCACACCTCAATGCTCTCCTGCAGGTCAATGACAGCACTTCAGCAAACAATAATGGTAATTCAAAATAAATCATATGTCTAGTGCAGGGCAACTAGCAACAAACTAGCAAAATTCTTAGTGAATGTATAGATAACAGTGCAACAATCAATCATCCAAAAACAATAAATGTTATAAACAAATTAAACAGTGAAAATAAGACCAAACAGAAACTCAGCAGTTCTTTGTGCTAATGATTCAAATAGAAAAAACGTAAAAAATTACAAGATGCTGTGATCTTCCACCTCCGTGTTGAATGATTAAAACAGTGCTCATAAACAATCCTCCACCAGTAATTAGATGGCATCTCACCTTATACTTAAACCCCTGTTTCACCAATGAGTCTAAGTAAGCAGTCCACTGATGGGGGTGAATTCGGATTAATGCTTCAGCTCCACTCTTTAACTAGTTACGGACCACCCACCACAGTTTTACTGCGGCAAGTTGGCAGTAAAACTGTGGTGGGCGAATCGTTGTTGATGAACATCTGGCACGTAGATGGGATTTGTGGGCGAGTGTGCCACTGGAGGCACACACGCATGCCCATTCATGAGTGGGGGAGCCAATCAGCTAGTTCGGTGGACTAGAGACAGGCAAGCGGGGATCTGTCAGTGTAAACAAACAAATCCTTGTTCTGTCAGGGGAGGCGAGAGGGATCGTCTGTTCCTAGTGATTAGGAACAACGATCTCTCTCTTCCTCTAGTCAGCCTAGCCCCCATACAGTTAGCAACACCTCCCAGGGAACACACTTAACCACTTGATTGCCCCCTAGTGTTAACCCCTTCCCTGCCAGTGAAATTTACACAGTAATCAGTGGCTATTTTTAGCTCTGATCACTGTATAAATGTCAATGGTCCCAAAAAAGTGTCAAAAGTGTCCAATCTGTCCACTGCAATGTTGCAGTTCTGCTAAAAATCACAGATCACCGCCATCACTAGTAAAAAAAAAATAATAATAATAAAAATGCCATAAACATATCCCCTATTTTGTAGATGCTATAACTTTTGTGCAAAACAATCAATATATGCTTATTGCAATTTTTTACCAAAAATATGTAGCAGAATACCCATTGGCCTAAATTGATGAAGAAATTCAATTGTTTACATTTTTTTTATTGGATATGTTTTATAGCAGAAAGTAAAAAAATATATATATTTTTTTATTTTAATTGTTGATCTTTTTTTTGTTTATAGAGCAAAAAATAAAAACGGTGATCAAATACCACTAAAAGAAAGCTTTATTTGTGGGAAAAAAAGGAAATAAATTTTGCTTGGGTACAACTTCGCACGATTGTGCAATTGTCCGTTAAATTATTGCTGTGCCATGTCGCCATAACCTGGCCATTAAGGGGGGCTAATCTTTTGGGCCTTAAGTGGTTAATCTCCAACACCTCCTTTCAGTGCTGCATACTCTCATTCAGCAGTATATGCAAATAAACAAAGTATATCTAGTGCTTTTTTGTCAAAGCTTTAATATGAAATAAAATAGAGGTAACACACTCACATAAAAGGCACTCAGTTGTGCCGGTGTATCAAACAGATAGCATAATCCCAATGTGCTTCAACATAGATGGCAGTGATCGCGGGATAACCGAGGGTCTGGCTCCTGAACCCAGATGTGTGTCGTCCTGGGCATGGAATTCATCAGGGGGCCTTCTGACACACGACATGCATCTGGGATCAGGAGCCAGACCCTCGGTTATCATCACGCGGTTACCGTTATCTATGCTGAAGCACATTGGGATTATGCTATCTATTTGATACGCTGGCACGGCTGAGTGCCTTTTATGTGAGTGCTACCTCTATTTTATTTGATATTAAAGCTTTGACAAAAAGTACTAGATATCCTTTGTTTATTTGCATATACTGCTGAATGATAGTATGCAGCACTAAAAGGAGGTGTTGGAGATTAACCACTTAAGGCCCGGAACATTAGCCCCCTTAATGGCCAGGCCATTTCTCCCAAATCGCAAAAAGGGGTCTGGTCTTTGGCCAACAAAATGGTCCGGGGCTTAATTGGTTAATAATGCTAATTCCATTGTACTGGGGATAGGATGGAGGAATATCAGAGATCAAAACTCGGGCTGAATATGAGGCACACACCAGATTTGCAGGAAATGAAATATAGTTGCAGCTATCTTGTCCTGCCCTTCTGATTCTAAGATGATTAGCCATAATGATATGTTTCACAGGGTCGTCTTTAATATGGTTTGAGCCCTGGGTAAACATTTTTTTTGGGCACCCCAATGCAACTTTGCTCTTCACCCCAACATCTCAAAAGACAGACACAGAAAAAAAAAACTTTGCAGACCCCCTTCACAGCAGTCCTATGATGTCCTCAGTTCCCTTTCGTGTCACAGCACTCCATTACATTGCAGCCTCTTCACATCACAGCGCCCCATTACATTGCAGACATTTTTTACATTATATTGCCCCTTTACACATTAAAGCACCCCCAATACATTAGAACAAAATATTACAGCGTACACATGCAAAAAAGACATTTACCTCCTGCAAGTCTTATTTAAAACACCTAGACATTTTCAAAAAACATTATAAAAAAACTATGGGTATTTGGTCACACCATATTGCTATATGGTGGTTAAGCCCACTTACTGCGACAAAGTACCCCATGATTAGTGGGTACTACGCTATCCATGAACTGGGAGATCCTGCTTCTCTAAACCATGGGGGCAATACACTCCTCTATATGGGAGAACTAGAGGTATCCACCCATGACACTAATGAGAGGCACTGGTGAGGGAGTGGGGTGCTCCGTGGGTCATAGTGCCCCTTTACATATCACAGCACCCCAATTACATTGCAGCCATTGTCACATTCACATGTATGTGTTTTGGCAGCCCATTCATTTGAATGGGCTGCCATGCCTGCGTTTCCTGCAGAAAAAAAGGTGCATACAGCATTTTAAAATTGCAATAGCCTTGAAATTCATTCTGCTTTTGCATTAATACAGACCCCCCATGACAAACCACCCCTCTCCATTAGTACAGACTCCCCCAGGACAACCCCCCCTCCATTAGTACAGATCCCCCCAGGACAAATCACCCCCCTCCATTAGTACAGATCCCCCCAGGACAAACCACCCTCCTCGATTAGTACAGATCCACCCAGGACAAACCACCCCCCTCCATTAGTACAGATCCCCCGAGGACAAACCCCCCCTCCATTAGTACAGATCCCCCAGGACAAACCACCCCCCCATTAGTACAGATCCCCCAGGACAAACCACCCCCCTCCATTAGTACAGACCTCCCCAGGACAAACCACCCCTCTCCATTAGTACAGACCTCCCCAGGACAAACCACCCCCCATGTGAAAGTCACAAATTTCCTAATTCAGAGCTCTTTCCATATCTTCAGATTAAAAAAAATGTTATGCCCTATATACAAGGAAGAATAATTTAGCTAAATGAATGTGCTTTGAAAATGTATGTAAACACAGGATTTGGGTCGAATATTTAACAACAATGACTGGTCCAACATTTGGTTAGCTACTAAATCATCATCTCCCAACTGTTATGCTTTGGAAACTAACTTTAAAGTTCTGGCACAATTGTACCTAGTACCAGCAAGGATTGCAAAATTTTCTCCATCTTACCCTAATCATTGTTTTAGAGGTTGCTCCTCTCCTGGTACTCATTTTCATATATGGTGGGATTGTCCGGTGGTGCAAGAATTTTGGAATAACATATTTGCAATGGCCTCTAAAGCTTTAGATATCTATATTGCCCCAGACCCAGCTATTGTACTTTTAAATCTCAAACCAGATTCACTCACACGGACACAATTCAAACTACTTGTTTATATTAATACGGCAGCTAAACAAACCATAGCTAAGGCATGGAAAACCAAAAATTTTATTGTGGCAGGAGCAAACACAGACTGAACAAAGCTCTCATTTCCGATAAAATGACAGCTATTGAAAACAATAATATTAGTAAATTTCACATGATTTGGCAACCATGGGTTAAACATTTCTTTCCTTCTGATTTTGACCAGTCATTGCTGTTCCCACAATAAAATCCTTGTGTATCGCTGTTGTGCTATTGATTTATGTCATGTACCAGGTCACTACCTCGAGAGTTTTCATCTCATCCCTTTTCTTCTCTCTTTTCCTCCTTTTCTATCCCTCTTCTTCTTTTTTTCTTTTATTTATGTTTTATATTTCAAAAGTTGGTTTATTTCTCATCAACATAGAGAATCGATCTCTGTTTTAGAGGGTCTATTCTTCAAAACTTTCTTTAAATACTGGTTGTGCTGAGCTAAAGTTAACCAGGAAAAGAGTTTTACTTTTTAATTATATCTGCCCCCACCTGTTCACAGCTTGAACCCATTTGGGGTGGACAGGTGGTCTGGAGGCATATTTCATTAATTCTCTCATATATTTCGTTCCTAATTTAGTTCAGTACTGATAATATTATAGTATACAATCTCTATGTTACTTATACTTTCACTTATAACATACCTAATCTATGTGATCAATACCTGATTATAACTATATTGTTAATTTACGATACTCATGATATGATGCTCGTTATGATCTGTAAACTTCCCTTTTTTTTTCTCTTGAAATTCAATAAAAAGATTTAACAAGGAAAATATATGTAAACGGGACCCACACACTAATGGACTTATTTCAACTCTTTACACTCATCTTATTACTAAACCCAACTCAGACCCACCATCATATGTGGCTAAGTGGGAGATGGATCTCAGGTTTTCATTGGAAGCAGCCAATTGGGATAAGATTTGGATCACAACTAAGTCATCCTCACAAAACATAGCTGCCTTAGAGACAAATTACAAAGTACTCACATGGTGGTATTTGGTCCCTGTCAGAATTGCGAAATATGCTCTAAATTATTCCCCACCTTGTTTTGGCTGTGGTGATCTTGAATCACATCTTCATACTTGGTGGGATTGCCCGGTAGCAAAAAATTTCTGGAAAGATGTATTTCTTACTATTTGAACACTGTTTGAAATCCCTATCAATCCTGATCCTACAATAGCACTTTTAAATTTAAACCCGGCCACTCTCTCCTACCGCCAATTCAAACTCCTATTACAGATGACTACATCTGCAAAACAAACAATTGCCAAAGCTTGGAAATCCCCGTCCTTAATAATTGCTGAAACTACAAATCAAGCAATGAGCCATGCAAAAACAGAGGCTATAACTCAAGACAAAATATCCAATATGGAATCGTTGGGTGACTCACTTTTTGCCTTCCAATTTTGATGCTTCCCTACTAAGACCTTGGTAATCTTGATTTATACTTCCAGTCTCTGCATTCATGGTATGTGTTTCTTACCATGCACTACCCCAGGGACCCCTACTACCTCTTATTTCTTTCTTCCTTATCTATTTTCTTCCCTATCTATTTTTTCTCCTACCTAAGATTACTTTTTATTTTATCTTCTGTCTCTCTTATACTCCCCCCCCCCCCCCATTCTCTCTCTCCTCTTTCAATTTACTCATTATATAGTTCTGGTAGCAGAACTTTTATTTCCTTGGTTATCATTATACCAATTGTACATAGCTCCAATATGTAGTATAAGATTTTAGATGATAAATTATTTCTTTTTTTTATTTTTATTTAAAAACTATACTCTTGATAATAATTAAGACCTTTTTTTTTTTTATCTGAGATCATCTTATATTAACCTGGTCTAAGTTGGTTTTAGCGTATCTTATACAATGTATGACACATTTTTTTGAGTAGTTAGATCCATGATAAATTGTTTTAGTTAAACTACTTTTAGTTTATGTTGGAACTACAACTCAATATTATTACCATGTATGTGATCTTTTATTTTGCTGCCACGATATGTACTTATGTATACCAATTGTTAAAAATCAATAAACAAATTTGACAAGAAAAAAAAAAAGAAAAAAAGCTTTGCTGTTTGCTGCTTGAAAATATATGTCTATTATGTAATGCCTTTAAAAGAGAAGCAGTGATCTTGATGACTGACCTCCAAAACTGCAGAACTATAGTGTGTGTATTAAAGAGAAGGAATCAAGAGCATGCTGATGCAAATGGACGTCAACCTGCATGAATCTCAGCCGCAGATAATGCCTAATTACTGCTGGATTCCAGATTTGTTAAATTGCTTTCAAATTTTGGGCAATTTACACTGACAATGTCAAAATTTAATGAATAGGTCCCTTAGTATGCTATAAAAGAAAATGTTCAACTGGGATTTTGTTTGCTGTATAACCAGCCTACAACCCACTTCTACAATCTCAAACAGCTGTCAGATCAACTGATCTCCAGCTGAGAAACCACTTTTACAGTGGTTTTCTTCCTCTTACGCTCTGACAGCTTATTATGACTAGTGTGGAAATGTTATATAAAGGAATCTTCTTTTGGAAACACGGTTGATATCACAGAGTTCCTACCCTGACATGGAATAAAAAAGCACAAGGTGCATAAAGACTGAAAAATGGTCAGTAAGTCTGGGTTATTTTTTTTTCTTTTAAAAATTGATGCATGCCCATTAAGAAGTTGCAACTTTGTTATGAATCAATATACACAGGCCATTAAGTGCTGGGTATGACCACTTTGGCTGAGACAGGTATTGTCAGTGTAGGGATATGGAGGATTTCAGACTCCATCACTCCAACTCCTCTTTTAAATCAATTTAAGACCATTTCTATATTTCAATGACATTTAGGTCTTGCTAGACTTTTGGCTCTTGCTTAAGAGCTAAAAGAAAGTCAGTATTTTTGAAACACGAAAGAATTTAAATTAACGACTTTTTGCTGACATCGTAGATGAAATGGAATGTCTATACAATTTATTTAGTAAAGCAAAGAGTCGCATGTAATATTTCTATGAATGCATTAAATCCTGAGACCACGCTGAAATTTTATGCCACATACAGCAGCATCTCTTTATTTCCCTCTTTATGCCACAGACAGTGGCATAACATGACTACCACAAAATGCTATACCACAGCCCCCTCCTTTTATGAATGTGCAGTATTTGCAGAGTAAGATACACTCACACTCTTCAAATATGAATAGATGGGCATGGCTTTCAGGCTTTGAGTTTCTGTATCACCATCACTTGGCAAGGATAGAGAGCGTGAGAAAGATAATTTTAAGAGGCCCTTTTTATACTGAATAATAGTACTGTGAAGCTCCAGTGGTATCACTGCATAAGTGCTACCGCTCTTCCCCCAGTTCCACTGACAGGGCAAACAGGAAACGATGAGAAGAAGGAGAATTAAAGGAGCTAGCAACAGTGCATTTCAATTACAGATTGTGGCTTGGAACTCAGACGCACAAAGTGAAGTCCATAAAGTCATTGTTTAATGAGCTTGCTGTGAATAAACTTGAGTGGCCTACAAAGAGCCCTGAATTGGTTAACCAGTTGTGAGCAATTTTTGTTTCAATGGGCACAAATTCCCACAAAACACCCCAAAATCTTGGAAAGCCTTGCTCAAAGAGTTGTAATGGGACCTGCAACAAGCTTATATAATCAAAATGTGAAAAAAGTTGCGCTACTAATAAATCTAATTGAGGTCTTCTGTCCTGAGCAGTTTTAGTTTGATGACGTGAGACACAGACTGGCTGGAAAGTGAAAAGCAAGCATTCCTTTGCTACATATCCTTCCGAGCAGGTGACCGACCTAAAGTCTAGGCTGGTATATGTGTTGGAGATTTCAGTCTGCATTACCTACCTCCCACCTGTCCCAGATGAGGCTTTCTGGGTATATCACAGCATCCAAGTGTTCCATCAAGGATTGGCTGGATTGGATGGTTTAAATGCCTGTTTGACCCACCGCTATACGACGTGTGTGTCCATCCTGTGCGGTAAGCGTACCCAATCTCTCTGCTCATATATATGCATATCTGTGAACATTAAATGGAGAAGTTTGCTTACTTTTACCTACCATTATTTAAAGAAGCCCCATTACTGGTTCTGTTTAAATAGGACTATACAATACTTTACAGAGGAGCGTTTAATCACAGTCTTTGTTTATCACAGATTTTTTTGTATTGTGTTTTGTGTCACAGGAATTTCTTCATTTTTATGAGTTATCCTTTTGTCAATAGCACACTGTCACAGCCACTGTGTATTTTGTATGATGTTGGTTTTCATTAATGCATAGTCATTTATTGAATATTTATCCCTGGGTTCTCCAGGAACATATCATCTTTCACAAGCGCTGCATTTTATATCTTAAGCTTATATACTGTATGTAGGTGTGACAGTCAGCAGTCCTCAAATTTTTGAACATATACAGTAGTGTACATTATATAGTAATCCATGAATACATGATTTAAAAAATGCATACAAGCTCATATGTTAAACTACAATATAATATATGTGGATTTGTATATGTGATCAAAATATTTCAACATATTTCAACATATCTTTTTTAGATATGGCAAGAAAATAAGTAAACCCTATCATGCCAATACTCTGCTCAGAAACAGCCAGTCTCCACCTGGATAGGGATGAGCCTTTGGCCAATCATGGCTCAGGGGGGCTAAGTCCACGCCCCTCGCTATATAAGGCTGCTTACAGTATATGTATATATACTCTGCATTCAGTGTAGCCTATATCTACAGTACATTCCATGGTGTACAGTTTCTACTACAGTGTAGGCAGCGTACACAGTATCTAATACAGTGTGTACAGTTTCTACTACACTTCTGGTGGTGTACACAGTATACAATACACTGTAGCCATTGTACAGTTCAGTTGCTAATACAGTGCAGGCAGTGTACACAGTATCTAATACAGTGTGTACAGTTTCTAATACAGTGCAGGCAGTGTACACAGTATCTAATACATTGTGTACAGTTTCTACTATATCTCTGCCATTGTACAGTTGCTAACACAGTACATGCAGTGTACACAGTATCTAATACAGTGTGTACAGTTTCTAATGGACATCTAATGGACATCAGACGGTATATATATACTCTGCATTCAATGTAGCCTATATCTACAGTGCATTCTGTGGTGGGAAACATGGGAAAGATGTGCTACTTTACAGGCATACTAAGGACCCCCCCCCCCCCCCCCCAAGGCACGATATTCAAAGGAATATATAATTTTTATTGTTTCACTTTAAGCATTATAAAAATCACTGCTTCCAAAAAAATGGCCATTTTTTAAACTTTTTTTTGCTGTGTCCCCTGGGGCAGGACCTGGGTCCCCAAACACTTTTTATGACAATAACTTGCATATAAGCCTTTAAAATTTGCAATTTTCATTTTTAACATTCGCGCCCCATAGACTTTACCGATGTTTGAACATTCGATCAAATTTTTTGCCTGATCACTTGTTCTGCTGTGAAACGAACTGGGGGGGGGGGGGTGTCCGGCTCATCCCTAGTTCTGGATCATCATAGAGGGATGTCCTGGTTATGCTAACAGTCAGGGGTCTTTTGGATCACAAGCTTGGTTTAACAGAGTTACCACCATTTTTGTCAAGCACATAACAATTCACATATATGTATTTCATCTGTGCAACTGTTTGCCTGGAGTATAACCATAAATAGTTATATTAGAAATATGACCTGACCTGTAGAATCTCTACCTTTATAATAATAGTATAAAGTTAAAAATCGAAGAAACTATGATGCACCACAGTAACATCTTTTAAACCATACAGTAGCATTCAATCAAAATGCAATCCTGATCTTTCAACTTCACTACTTGTTCCCTTTCATCAGTTCTTACTTGTGGCAACATATATTGATGTGAATATAAAATAAATAGCACTGCATTCTTTTAAAGAAAGATTTACCAGGGAGAGCAGACATCAAAGCTTAAGATTACTCCTAACAGAAAATTGCTGCTTTATATACACATATTTTATAACCTATTAAATGTATATTGAGGCTACATATTCTAATGAGTTTTCATACAAGTTTTTACATATGGTTTATTCTACTCGTGGACCCAGACCATATCAGTCAATTATGTTAATTACGTTTTTTTTTCACAATACCTCTATTATTATTTGATAATGGAATTTTATTACGTAAAAGGATATTTTCATAATCCTGGAATAAAGTTATTCAGAACTAAAAAGGGAAACATACAAATTTTAAGGACAGAGGAATAAAGCTCTTCATTAAGAATTATCTATAAAGAATGATTAACAGGATGTGGCAGAAGGTATAGATATATAAACCTAGTCAAAAGATCCAATCAAAAAACAGGAATTTTGTACTCACTGTTTAACACTTTTCTTGGAGTCAATTGAGGGACACAGCTTGATGGTGTTAGACAACATAGGGTTATATCGCCACTAGGAGAAATGGATACTAAACACATAAAAACTGAAAGCCTGTCTTCAAGGTTGTGACCCTAACCCCTTGCACCCTGAAAGATGTAGCAAGCAGTTCAAAAAGAAAAAGATAGTAAATGAGGGGAAGAAACTGTGCCCCTCAATGGACTGTGAGAAAAGGATTTTATGGTGAGTACAAAAATCCTGTTTTCTCTAGTGTCCATTGAGGGGCACAGCTTGATGGTATTAAGCAATGTAGGCATGTCCAAAAGCAGTCCAAATAAGGGGGGGGGGTGCACACCTAAAAAACACAGATGAACCAGTCCAACAAGAGAAAAAACAAAACTAAGGAAAAACAAGTTCATTATAAAGCCACTTGCAGAACCTTTCTGTTGAAACTAGTATCTATGGACAAGACAAGTGCATATACTGTACCTTATAAAACTTATAAAACCTGTGGACAGAAAACCTAGTCTATAGATTTGAGTCACATAGGCTTGCTGGCAAAAAGCCTAAGAGGTATTCTGTACAGTGAGCTTTTATGAGAAAAGGAGGCATGTTGTTTCACAATCATAGGAAATAGGTATGCAAACAACCTGCCAAATCCTCTTAGAAATTGTTAAACTGGTATCCTAAGAACCTCTTTTAGGGCATTCTGGAATAGCAAACAGATATTCTGTTTGCCTAAAAGAAGATGTGGTCGAGAGGCAAACCCTGGCAGCTCCCACAACATACAAATATAAAAGAAAAATGTCCTTGGGATAAGCCGAAGCTGGACACTACAAAGGTAATACAATATTCTCATTAAAATGAAAAGCAGCATATCTTTTTCAGCTGACCCCTCCTGCACATGCTGTTGTTCCTCTGTAGGCAACTTTCTCCATATGGTGTGGTCATGTCTCTCTGTTCTGCTCTTTTGGACGACAGCGGTGACGGAATATAATAGAAAAAGTGTCTCAATCCTTGTATTAAACCCTAAAGTACTCTTTCTTGGTATCTTAGATGAGGTAGAATTGAGTTGGTATGTAAACTGTTTATCTTCAATGCTGTTTATTATACCCTTAGGGAAATTATTCTTAAATGGAAGTCTCCTCACCCTCCTACCATATCCTAATGGTGTGTCGCTATTGATAAATACTTGCTGATGCATAAATTACCCTATATGAGTAGAAGTTGTCCGAAAAAGTTTGCTAAGATGTGGTATGCCCGGATTAACTCTTGGGGTTAGGCTAATGTCTGACATATAAGTAACAGGGCATTGTTGCCCCGTGGCCCCTCTTTGTCTGCTGAATGATATTGTGTCATTCTCTGGTTATTACAGATTTCCCTCCCCTTACCCTTTCCCTATACTCTTTCCTATTCTCCTTTGTGTGTCCCCTTCTCATTTTTCTCCTGCACCTTACTCCTTCTCACGTGCCCTTCTCCTGCCCTTTTGAATGTCCCGATATCAGCTTTTTACACACTTCAAATGTGTTTTATTTTTAATAATAACTTGTTGGGGCATCTCATTCAAATATGATCCTGAATGACTGCCAATACATATTTTAATAGGAATGTTTGTTTTTCAGTTATATGTTCTCCAGTTACTGTGGACTGTCCACATTGTTAAATTGGCCTATGCTATCTGACCTGTTATAAAATCTGTCCGGATCTTGTATGCTGCATTGATTGTAATTCTTAAAAAAAAGATGTATTATCCCACGCTACCTGTACTGGTGTGTAGATCAAAATCTAGTGGGTGGTTGCAGCCAACCCAATTGTGCTCCCACAGTGTAAATCACAAAAAACTAAAATTCTGTGCCTATTCCCTTGTTTGTGCATAATAATTATTATACAATTAATTATTATTCAAATTATACCAAATCATTCCATATAAACCTTTATAATAAATGTACTGGTGATAAAAAATATACAATCAAACTTCCCTTAGTGTCCCAATGGAAATATATATACTATATATATATATATATGATGATCCATTTAGCACATCCAAATGATAAACCGTGCAAGAATTAAAGTGAAAAAAAAACCAACAATATAAGTAAAGTGCAGCTTTTCAAGTGTCCTTTCAACAGTCCAAATATGTGAAGCAATTCAAAGTGAACTAAGGTTATCCACAATAATGTGCCAATGCTTCAGTGATTCCCACCACTAAGGATGAGCTTGGTGTTTGAGTCAAATGCATGTTCGACTCGAACAGTGGCTGTTCACCCATTCATGTGGCTCTCACGGCCCACAATGCACTGCACCATGTACATTGCTGGCTCATGATTGGCCAAGCATGCACTATGATGCCGCACGCTTGGCCAATCACAGCACCGGCAGCGAGGAGAGCCATGATTGGCCACAGGCAGGATGCCTGTGGCCAATTATAGCTCATGCTGTGTAGTACACGCCCCACACTATATAAGGCCACCAGCATGGCGGCCTTGTGTAGTGTTCCGGCGTCTGCAGGAGTTAGTTGGTGTTGTCTGTGTGGCTTCAGCGCAGCATACACCTGTATCTCCCTATATTGCTGTTCTCTAATTGAGCCATATGCAGGAGTTAGTTGGTGTTGTGTGCCTCCAGTGCAGTATACACCTGTAGCTACCTATATTTCTGTACTCTAATTGAGCCATCTGCAGGAGTTAGTGGGTGTTGTCTGTGTGCCTTCAGTGCAGTATACACCTGTATCTACCTATATTGCTGTTCTCTAATTGAGCAATCTGCAGGAGTTAGTGGGTGTTGTCTCTGTGCTTTAAGCGCAGTATACACCTGTATCTACCTATATTGCTCTTCTGTAGTTGAGCCATCTGCAGGAGTTAGTGGGTGTTGTCAGCACGGCGGCCTTGTGTAGTGTTCCGGCATCTGCAGGAGTTAGTGGGTGTTGTCTGTGTGCCTTCAGCGCAGTATACACCTGTATCTACCTATATTGCTCTTCTCTAATTGAGCCATCTGCAGGAGTTAGCGGGTGTTGTGTGCCTCCAGCGCAGTATACACCTGTAGCTAACTATATTGCTGTTCTCTAATTGTGCCATCTGCAGGAGTTAGTGGGTGTTGTGTGCCTCCAGCACAGCACAGTATACACCGGTATCTACCCTTTAATTGCTGGTGTTCTATAATACAGCCATCTGCAGGGGTTAGTGGGTGTTTTGTGCTTCCAGCACAGCACAGTATACACCGGTATCTACCCTTTAATTGCTGGTGTTCTATAATAAAGGCATCTGCAGGAGTTAGCGGGTGTTTTGTGCCTCCAGCACAGCACAGTATACACCTGTATCTACCCTTTAATTGCTGGTGTTCAATAATAAAGGCATCTGCATGAGTTAGTGGGTGTTGTTTGCCTCCAGCACAGCACAATATACACCTGTATCTACCCTTTATTGCTGGTGTTCTATAATAAAGGCATCTGCAGGAGTTAGTTGGTGATGTGTGCCTCCAGCCCAGTATACACCTGTATCTACCCTTTATTGCTGGTGTTCTATCATACAGGCATCTGCAGGAGTTAGTGGGTGTTGTGTGCCTCCAGCACAATATACACTACCCAATTGCTGGTTTTCCCATCTCCCTGCAGGCAATTACCATGTCTGGAAGGAGAGGCAGACAGGCACAAGCCAATAAAAGAGGACAAGCAGGCTCTGTGTCTAGAGACAACAGTGCTGGTCGTGGATGTGGTGCATCGTCATCAGCATGTGGCCATGGGACATGCTTGTCCTTATTTTTGGCAGCTGGACGTGTTGAGCCGCATCATGCCGAAGACTTGGTAGAGTGGATGACCAAACCCTCTTCATCCACCTCATCCTCTCTCACCCAGGCTCAGGGTACTAGCAAAGCAGCTGCCAACGCATCCTCTTCCCTCGTCTCAATGTCATCATCAGTCACTCCTTCCCTAAACCCACCATGTCCTCCTGAGGAGTCCCCCGAACTGTTTGAGCACAGTGTTGGGTACATGCTCCAGGAGGATGTCCAGTGTTTTGTAGGCTCTGACGATGATACTCAGCTAGAGGAAGGCAGTAGCATGAGCGCAGAGAGAGGGGATGCTCAAGAAGGACAGCAATCTAGCAGTCATGTTCCACAAGCTGCAGCATACTGCCAGGTTTGCTCCAATGATGAAGAGAGAGGGGATGATGAGGGCACTGACTCCACGTGGGTGCCTGGTAGGAGAGAGGAGGAGGAGGAGGAGGAGCAGGAGGAGGCACATCTCCAACAAGGCAGGATGCCCTCCGGGGGCCAGCTTAGGGGCAGCACACCGACTGAATCCCACTGCAGAGCTCCGTCTGTGCAGGGCGCTGCCTTTGCACGTTATTCTAAAAGTTCTTTGGTGTGGGGCTTTTTTGAGATGAGTGCATCAGATCGCACCGCTGCTATTTGCAACATATGTCTCAAGCGTATCTCGCGTGGCCAAAACATCAGCCGCTTGGGCACCACATGCTTGACCAGACATATGTTGACCTGCCATGCAGCTCGTTGGCAAGCTTACCTCAAAGACCCACACCAAAGAACAAAGCGGACCTCTCCTTGCTCCTCATCAGCTGGGATCTCCAACCCCACTAGACCTTCAGTCCTCTCTGAAACCTGCACTGAGAGGAATGAAGGTGTAGAATTAAGTGCTTGCGGGCACTCTGCTAGCAGTACACCCACATCCAATTGTAGCAGGCAAATTTCCCTGCCCCAGCTGCTGGATCGTAGAAAGAAGTTCACTCCCAGCCATCCACATGTCCAGCGGTTGAATGTTAGCTTGGCTAAATTGCTAGCACTTCAACTGATGCCTTTTCAGTTGGTAGACTCGGCCCCCTTCCGTGAGTTTGTGCAATGTGTGGTTCCTCAGTGGCAGGTCCCCAAATGCCACTTTTTCTCACGGAAAGGCGATTCCAGCTCTCTACCGGCATGTGGAAGGCAATGTCCTTGCCTCACTGGACAGGGCGGTCAGTGGTAAGGTGCTTATTACCGCTGACTCATGGTCCAGCAGGCATGGACAGGGACGTTACCTGTCTTTCACGGCCCACTGATTCACTCTTCTGGCAGCTGGGAAGGATGCCGGACAAGGTGCAGTAGTGTTGGAGGTTGTTCCGCCACCACACCTCCAAAATGCTACTACTGGTTGTGAGACATCTCTCTCCTCCATCCCCTCCTCTTCTTCTTCCTCCATGGCCTCTTCCAGTGCTCTGTCCTCGGAACCAGCGGTGCTCCGTAGGCGTTCAAGGGGCTACGCAAGGACGCAGGCAAAACGATGCCATGCCATGCTTGCTCTGGTTTGTTTGGGGGACAGGAGCCACACTGGGGCAGATATTTTGTCAGTTCTGCAGGAGCAGGCCGAGAGGTGGTTGACACCATGCCAGCTTAAGCCAGGATTGGTGGTTTGCGACAATGGCACCAACCTCCTCTCCGCCCTCCGACAGGGACAACTGACCCATGTGCCCAGTGTGGCTCATGTCCTTAACCTGGTGGTGCAGTGGTTCTTGGGCAGGTACCCGGGCTTACAGGATGTCCTGAAGCAGGCCAGGAAAGTCTGTGTGCATTTCTGCCAATCATTTAATGCCAGTGCTCGGCTGGCTGAGCTCCAAAAGGAGTTGAACCTGCCCAAGAACCGCCTTATATGTGACATGCCCACCAGGTGGAACTCAACGTTGGCCATGCTGCAGCGGCTGCACATGCAGCAAAGGGCCATCAATGAGTACCTGTGCGACTACGGCACCAGGACAGGGTCAGGGGAGCTCGGTTTTTTCTCATCATGCCAGTGGGGCATGATCAGGGATGCATGCACTGTCCTGTCACTGTTTGAGGAGGCCACAAGGATGGTAAGCAGTGACAGTGCACACATCAGTGACATTGTACCTCTTGTCCACCTGTTGGAGCATACGCTTGCCTCTCAAGGCCCCTTTTATCCAGACAGTGTTCCTGCTGTCCCACCCATCACACAGGAAGAGGACAAGGAGGAGGAGGAGGATGATTGTGTTAGCATGGAGGTGGAGCCTGGAACTCAGCATCAGCAGCAGCAGTCTTGTAGGGATGATTTACAGTCCCAAGAAACCCATGGACTTGTATGTGGCTGGGAGGAGTTAGCTGCGGATAGACATGTGCAAAAGGAAAAAATGTGTTTAGTTTCGTTTCGTTTTAATTCGTTAATTAATTAATTTTGGTTTGTTATATTCTTTAAATTCATTAACTTCATTTTCGGATTTCGTTTAGTTTTCTGCCGAATTCGAAAAATCGGTCACATTCGAAAATATTTCAACCAAATTCGAAAATATTTCTACCGAATTCGAAATGATTTCAACATGATTCGACATTATTTCAACCGCATTCGAAACTATTTCAACCGGATTCGAAAATATTTTGCGACCCGACTTTAGGGCCATGTATCTCGGGGTCACTTTGTGCTAAAAACCCCATATGTTGTAGTGCTAGTTCTGTTGTGTTTACATACCAAATTTGGTGTTTCTAGCTTTAAGTGACCCAGAGATATGTGGCCCCAAATTCGGGTCGCAAAATGTAATTCTCTGCTGCACAAAAGCGCTTGACATTTTGTGCCCAAGATACGTGGCCCCACCCAACTTTGGGGCCACGTATCTCGGGGTCACAAATTTGTATATGTTGTAGTGCTAGTTCTATTGTGTTTGCATACCAAATTTGGTGTTTATAGCTATAAGTGACCCCAAGATATGTTTCCCCAAATTCGGGTCACAAAATGTGATTCTCTGCTGCAGAAAAGTACTTTCGTATTGCCCATATCTGGGGTCACGTGGCACTCGTGGCCAGCCACGTGGCACTCGTGGCAGGTCGCGTGGCACTCGTAGCAGGTCGCGTGGCACTCGTGGCAGGTCGCGTGGCACTCGTGGCAGGTCGCGTGGCACTCGTGGCAGGTGTCGTGGCAAGTGGACAATACACAACTTGTGGCAGGTGACGTGGCAAGTGGACAAATACAATACACAACTATTGGCAAGTGGACAATGACATACAGCATATGCACTTGCCTTGCGATTGACATCTGTGACTTCTTCAATCAAATTTGAATTTCGAATAGTATGAATTCAAATTTTTAAATGAATTAATTTTAAATTTGGATAGAAATATTATAATAAAATAGAAAATAGACTAGAAAACGATAGAACAGAACAGAATAGAATATATTATATTTTATTCTGTTCTGTTCTATTGTTTTTCTAGTCTATTCTTTTATATTCTATTAAAATCTTTTCTATTAAAATCGAAATCATTATATATTAAATTCGAATTTCGGAAGATGGTTATATATATATATATATATATATATATATATATATTTCCGACATTTGAATTTTGTATAGAATGAATTTGAATTTGAATAGAAAAGATTAGAATAGAAATAGAGAATAGACTAGAACAATAGAACAGAATAGACTATAGATACTATCTATTTGATTTTTAATTTTTTTGCAGATTACCATTTGTTTTAATAAGATCTCCTGCAGGCTATTAGCATCTATTTCATTTTTTGCAGATCTCCTGCAGACTATTAGTATCTATTTCATTTTTTCACCAGATCTCCTGCAGACTATTAGCATCTATTTCCTTTTTTGCAGATCTTCTGCAGACTATTAGCATCTATTTCTTTTTAGCAGATCTCATGTAGATTATTAACAGCCATTTCACTTATTTTTTTGCAGATCTCCTGCAGACTGTTAGAATCAATTTCATTTTTCTTTTTTTTGCAGATTACTATTTATTTCCATCAGATCTCCTGCAGTATATTAACATCTATTGCATTTTTTTGCAGATCTCCTGCAGACTATTAGCATCTATTTCATTTTTATTTTTATTTTTTTGCGTTGGAACAGCCCTTTCCTTTAGATATAGATGCTAATAGTCTGCAGGAGATCTGCAAACAATGAAATATATGTTATTATACTGCAGGAAATCTGATGGAAATAAATAGTAATCTCCAAAAAAAATGAAATTGATTCTAACAGTCTGCAGAAGATCTGCAAAAAAAAAAGAAGTGAAATGGCTGTTAATAGTCTACAGGAGATCTGCTAAAAAAAACAGATGCTAATGGTCTGCAGGAGATCTGGTTAGAAAACAAAATAGATACTAATAGTCTGCAGGAGATCTGCAAAAAATTGAAATAGATGCTAATAGTCTGCAGGAGATCTTATGGAAACAAATAGTAATCTGCAAAAGAAATTAAAAATGAAATAGATAGTATCTATATTCTATTCTGTTCTATTGTTTTTCTAGTCTATTCTCTATTCTTCTAATCTTTTCTATTCAAATTCAAATTCATTCTATACAAAATTCGAATGTCGGAAAGAAATATATATATATTATAAAACCACCATCTTCCGAAATTCGAATTTAGTATATAATGATTTCGATTTTAATAGGAAATTTATAGAAAAGATTTTAATAGAATATAAAAGAATAGACTAGAAAAACAATAGAACAGAATAAAATATGATATATTCTATTCTGTTCTGTTCTATCGTTTTTCTAGTCTATTTTCTATTTTATTATAATCTTTTCTATCCAAATTTAATATTAATTTAATTAAAAATTTTGAATTCATACTATTCGAAATTCAAATTTATTCTATTTGAAATTTGAATTTCAGAAGATGGTTGTATATTCTTTCTATTTTATTCTATTAAATTATATTTTTTTCTAATCTTTTCTATTTGAATTAGAAATTTTAGAAGATAGTTAGTTACTTATATACATCTGTCACATCAACTTCTCATACTTGCAGTGTCAGTGCAAAAAAACACACACATCTTATTTCATTTATATTACTTTTCTGCAGAACAGAATGACATTTTGCGACCCGACTTTGGGGCCACATATCTCGGGGCCACTTATAGCTAGGAATTTGGTATGCAAACACAGTAGAACTAGCGTTACAACATATCCAAATTTGGGGTTTGTAGCTCCAAGTGACCCCGAGTTATGGGGCCCCAAAGTCAGGTCGCAAAATGTCAAGGACTTTTCTGTAGCAGAGAATGACATTTTGCGACCCGACTTTGGGGTCCCGTAACTCGGGGTCACTTGGTGCTAGAAACCCCATTTTGGGGTTCCTAGCTATAAGTGGCCCCGAGATACATGGCCCCAAAGTCGGGTCGCAAAATATCATTTTTCGAATTTGATTCGAATTTCGTGTGAATTCGTTAGCATTGTAATTCGGTAATTCGGATGCATCCGAATGTCCGAATAATGAAAATTCGTCCGAATTTCGATTCGGAACGAAACAAAATGCACATGTCTAGCTGCGGATCATGTTGTCCTTAGTGACCCAGAGGACTCAGCTAACCTATGCTGCATGGCCTCCCTGATCCTGCAAAGCCTGCGGAAGGATCCTCGTATTCTTCGGATCTAAGAGAGGGACCATTACTGGCTGGCCACTCTCCATGATCCACGGTACAAGGGTAAGGTTGCCGACCTTATCTTGCCATCGCAGAGGGAGCAGAGGATGAGACATCTCCTGGAGGCCTTGCAGAAAGGTCTGTGCAACGCGTTCCCAGAGACTGGGAGGTTACAAACTCCTGGTCCTGGACAACGTGTTGCTGAGGCTTCTGTCAGAAGGAGCGGTGGAGAAGGTGGCTGCCTGACCGAAATCATACAATTTTTTTAGTCCGCAGCCCCAAGGTATGATCGGTTCCAGCAACCATCGCCAGCGTCTGATTTACATGGTGCGGGAATACCTAGGGGCAAGGTCAAACTTGGACACCTTTCCCACTGAAAATCCTCTGGCTTACTGGGTCTTGAGGATGGATCACTGGCCAGAGCTTGCACAGTATGCAATTGAGCTACTGGCCTGTCCTGCTTCCAGCGTTCTTTCGGAATGCACCTTCAGTCCTGCTGGTGGCTTTGTAACTGATCACAGGGTGCGCCTGTCCACTGACTTGGTTAATCGACTGACCTTCATAAAGATGAATCAGTCTTGGATCACCACCAGCTACCAAGCACCTGAAGCTGATGTAACTGAATAATTTTTTTTTGAAATATCATATCCCTTCAAGACTGCCTATGCTGATGCTGAGTGACTGTCCTGTTATGTTGACTGTCTATCCTCTTCCTCCTCCGCTGATATCTTGGAAGAACATTTTTTGTTCTGGGTGATGCCATCAGCCCAATTTTTCAGCCCCTGTTTAACAGGGGCATGTAATTACAATTTTTGATGCAATGCTTTGCAGCAGGGCTCATTCCTGCACTCCAAATAGAGTATATGGGAGAGGTATCAGTGTCGTAGCACCAGCACCAGTGCCTAAGGCCCAATTTTTCTGCCCCTGTTTAACAGGGGCATGTAATTACAATTTTTGATGCAATGCTTTGCAGCTGGGCCCATTCCTGCATTCCAACTAGAGTATATGGTAGAGGTTGCAGTGTATAGGCAGCAGGGCTCATTCCTGCACTCCAACTAGAGTATATGGTAGAGGTTGCAGTGTATAGACCCAATTTTTCAGCCCCTGTTTAACAGGGGCATGTAATACAATTTTTGATGCAATGCTTTGCAGCAGGGCTCATTCCAGCACTCCAACTAGAGTATCTGGGAGAGGTTGCAGTGTTGTGGCACCAGCAAGCAGTGCCTAAGGCCCAGTTTCTCACCCCCTATTTAACAATATTTAAAGGAATATTTAACTTTTTTTTCACTTTAATCGTCATTAAAATCAGTGCTCCCGAAAAAACGTCAGTTTTTAATAACATTTTAGGCATTGACCCATGTCCCCTGGGGCAGGAGCCAGGTCCCCAAACCCCTTTTAGGACAATATCTTGCATATTAGCCATTAAAATTAGCACTTTTCATTTTGAACGTTCGAGTCCCATAGACTTCAATGGGGTTCTAAATTTCGCACAAATTTTTGGTCCGTTCGAAAGTTCTGGTGTGAACCGAACCGGGGGGAGAGTTCGGCTCATCCCTACCCACCACCATTCAAATAATGCACTCACCTCCACATTTGACCTGTCATAACAGGTCAAGTTGTGCTTTCTCCTACTCTGGGGCACAAGAAATAAGTTCCTCTGCACTCCTCTGCCTCCTCCTATGCACTCTCTGATGTCCTGGGTCATTCCCACAAAAAGGTATATATACCCTTTAAATTTGTGATTCCTCCACTGTGTGCAGACTCATGCAACAAAATACAACAAAGGGCATCCTCATGGTGTATTATGTTTAAACAAGTGTTTATTAAAGTTTTTTAGCATCTACTTCTGAATGACAGTGGGGCTCGGAGGCTCCATTGTCACCTGGCTCCACCCAGCGTGTGTAATCATCAGGGGTTAAATGGAACATCATATCTATAGTATATATATCCACTGGAACACTAAGCCCCTGTACACACGGTCAGAGATTTTGCCAACCAAATCCATCGGATTTTGTCCGTCGGATTTAGTCCGACGGATTGTGTCCGAAACTGTTGCATACACACGGTCGGGCCAAGTTGTCTGATTTAGTGGTTGCCAAGAACGCTGTGACGTAAGCCGTGTATGACGGGACTAGAAAAAAGAAGTTCAGCACCACGTCTGGCACCATTTGGGCTCCTTCTGCTGATCTCGTGTTTTAGTAGAAGTTTGGTGAGAGACGATTCGCGATTTTCCGATTAGTGATTCAGATCGCTACCGCTCTTCAGTTTGTGCTTGTCTTTGCGTATCTGATAATCAGTGCATGCAGTCATTAAGTATTTGCTTCTCATTGTGGACTATATCTTGGTATAGTACGCTTTGAAAGGCATTTTTTATTGTCTGCTTGATTCTGCTATTCAGGTTGTCCTTTCAGGCCTTGCTGTTTATCAGGGCTTTCTGGTGTCCGTTCTGACTAGGGATGAGCTTCGAGTTCGAGTCGAACTCATGTTCTACTCGAACATTGCCTGTTCGCCTGTTCAGCGAACAGTGAACAATTTGGACTGTTCGCAGCAAATTCGAAAAGACGGAACACCCTATACAAGTCTATGGGAGAAATCCAAAGTGCTCATTTTAAAGGGTAATATGCAGGTTACCCGGGTCCTGCCCCAGGGGACATGGATCAATGCAAAAAAAAGTTTTAAAAACGGCCGATTTTTCAGGAGCAGCGATTTTAATAATGATTAAAGTAAAACAATAAAAGTGTAATATTCCTTTAAATTTCATAGCTGGGGGTATCTATAGTATGCCTGTGCAGGAAAAAAAGTCTTTTAAAATCACTTGCGGCTAAATTGTCGACTCCCCGTAATACAGAGAACACTCAAAGAGTGTTCTCTGTATTAGCCGACAATTCATTCATTCATTGATTAAAAAAAAAAAAAAAAAGCGTGGGGGTTCCCCTAAATTCAATTACCAGGCCCCTCAGATCTGACATGGATATTAAGGGGAACCCCGTGTCAAATTAAAAAAAAAAATTGACGTGGGGGTCCCCCTAAATATCCATACCAGACCCTTCAGGTCTGATATGGATATTAAGGGGAACCCCGCATCAAATTTAAAAAAAATTGACGTGGGGGTCCCCCTAAAAATCCATAACAGACCCTTTATCCGAGCACGCAACCTGGCAGGCCGCAGAAAAAGAGGGGGGGGACAAGAGAGCGGCCCCCCTCCCTCCTGAACCGTACCAGGCCACATACCCTCAACATTGGGAGGATGCTTTGTGGGTCTGTGACCCCTCAAAGCACCTTGTCCCCATGTTGATGAGGACAAGGGCCTCATCCTCACAACCGTGGCCGGTGGTTGTGAGGGTCTGCGGGCGGGGGGCTTATCAGAATCTGGAAGCCCCCTTTAACAAGGGGACCCCCAGATCCCGGCCCCCCCCTGTTTGAAATGGTAAGGGGGTACAAAAGTACCCCTACCATTTCACAAAGAAAGTGTCAAAATGGTTAAATAAGACAAACACACTTTTGAAAAATTCCTTTATTAAAAATAAAAAAAATAAAAAAAAGATTCCAGCGGTGCTAATCCACTCTTGCTATCCAGCGACGGATCTCCGGGGTCCAGCGATGGATGATCATATCCAGCGACGGGGGATCTCTCAGTCCAGCGCTGTCCATGCATCCTTCTTCTGTCTCCACTGCGGAGACTGCGGAGATCCCAGCACTGACGTTTCTTATATTAGGAGGGCGGGGCCACCCGTCACCTGACCCCGCCCCTCTGACGCTGGAGAGGGAAGCCAGGGGTTCCCCAGTGATGTGTGGGTGACCCCGCCCCCTCTGATGTAACGCAGGTTTCCGTTACATCAGAGGGGGCGGGGTCACCCATACGTCACTGGGGAACCCCTGGCTCCCTTCACCAGCGTCAGAGGGGGCGGGGTCAGGTGACGAGTGGCCCCGCCCTCCTAATATAAGAAACATCAGCGTTGGGATCTCCGCAGTGACTCCGCAATGGAGACAGAAGAAGGATGCATGGACAGCGCTGGACTGAGAGATCCCCCGTCGCTGGATATGATCATCCATCGCTGGATCCTGGAGATTCGTCGCTGGATAGCAAGAGTGGATTAGCCCTGCTGGAATCTTTTTTTTATTTTTTTTATTTTTAATAAAGGAATTTTTCAAAAGTGTGTTTGTCTTATTTAACCATTTTGACACTTTCTTTGTGAAATGGTAGGGGTACTTTTGTACCCCCTTACCATTTCAAACAGGGGGGGCCGGGATCTGGGGGTCCCCTTGTTAAAGGGGGCTTCCAGATTCTGATAAGCCCCCCGCCCGCAGACCTCCACAACCACCGGCCAGGGTTGTGGGGATGAGGCCCTTGTCCTCATCAACATGGGGACAAGGTGCTTTGAGGGGTCACAGACCCCCAAAGCATCCTCCCAATGTTGAGGGCATGTGGCCTGGTACGGTTCAGGAGGGAGGGGGGGCCGCTCTCTCGTCCCCCCCTCTTTTCCTGCGGCCTGCCAGGTTGCGTGCTCGGATAAAGGGTCTGATATGGATTTTTAGGGGGAACCCCACGTCAATTTTTTTTTAAATTTGACGCGGGGTTCCCCTTAATATCCATACCAGACCTGAAGGGTCTGGTTATGGATATTTAGGGGGAACCCCACGTCAAATTTTTTCTTAAATTTGAGGCAGGGTTCCCCTTAATATCCATACCAGACCTGAAGGGCCTGGTAATTGAATTTGGGGGACCCCCACGCTTTTTTATTTATTTATTTTTTTATCAATGACTTTCAAAGAGTGTTCTCTGTATTACGGAGCCGACAATTCATAATAGCTGCGAGTGATTTTAAAGGACTTTTTTTCTTGCATAAATGACACTTTGTGCAGGGACAGTTCTAAGCACGGGAAACATGTGCCCCTTCACACAGGCATACTATAGACACCCCCCCCCCCCCTACGAAATTTAAAGGAATATTACACTTTTATTGTTTCACTTTAATCATTATTAAAATCACTGCTCCCGAAAAAACTGCAGTTTTTAAAACTTTTTTTTGCATTGATACATGTCCCCTGGGGCAGGACCCGGGTCCCCTAACACTTTTTAGGACAGTAACTTGCTGAATCTTTTCTCTCTGTGAAATCTTTTTTCTCTGTCGAATATTTTCTCTATATAATCTTGGACTAATAGAGGTAAGGTTAGGCACATTCGACCACAGGTTCTATAGACACAGATTGTTGTCAGAGTCATGTTGAATCTCCTATTCTATATCGAACTGTTGTAACAATGAAAACGAAAATAAAGCATTTATTTATGTCGGATCTTTCGTTTTTCGGATTTTGTGCTTTCGTTATCGTTCGTCAAAACGAAAACGAAAATAGCTGAAATTCGGACGAAAATGCATTCGGACGAAAACGAATGCACATGTCTACTAATTTTGTCAAAAAATGTGGGTGTCTAATCTGCATGCAATGTTGATTTGTCAAATTACTAGTTTTTGTTCTTGTGTCACTACACAGTGTCCTTCAACGCCACAGGAGTGGCAGACTGTGGCCTCCCAGTTTGCCAGTTTTATTAAAGTTGTGCCTTTTTCACCAACAGTGCAAACCCAAGTTCAGAGCGAGATGAGGGGACAGTCTCTTCTTCAGATAATCTTATTATGTTGTGGGTCTGCTACACACACACCTTCTTTTTGTTAACTAATGTATGTAGTGCATTACTGATCAAAATCATGCTCATTTTCAGCACCATGACAGGAAAATGGCATGATTGTACAAATTTACACCTCACTGTGGGTGCTTTTTACTAAAGGCACATCCACTATGCACTACAAGTGCACTGCAAAAGTACACCTGAAACTGCACTTGGAGTGCAAAGTGGAGTTGCCTTTAGTAAATCGCACTCCTTCTCAGCACAAACTCAAATTTGACTACAAATACATTTTAGGACCAATGAAAAAGGAAGCCACACATTGTTGACAATTCAACTTTTTAATACAAGCACATTCATATGTGCGTTTATTAAAGGTTTTTACAACAAACCAAGAGATTTTGTGTATCCAAAACAGAGTTTAATCATATTTTTTTTACTTTTTTTTTGTGTAAACAGGCATGTATCAAACCGTAAAATACAGAACACAGGAACTTACAAAGTTCAACTTTGAAAAGTGAAGACAATATAAGACATGAGTATGTACAAACTGGGCTGATATTGCCTTCATCACATGGGGTGTGACCCCTGAAAAAAACACATTTGGAAGATGCACACAGTGTGTCAACATGTGCTATATCCCATCATGGGGGATCAATGTACATGCTTTGGGGCTGCAACCCCTTCATCTCAGACATACACAAAACACATACATTGATCCCCCATGATCCCCCATGATGGGAGATAACGCATGTTTACACACTCTGTGCATCTTCCAAATTTTTAATTTTGCAAAATATATCTAGTTTTTTAGTTTTCACACTCTCCCCAAAACATCAATGATGTTCTTCATTTTATTTTTAACATCATTGATGTTTTGTTGTAAAATTTCCAAATCCCGATTGCACCCCATTATCTCCCCGATCAAGATCTGGGCACTTTCACTGGTAAAACGGGAATCTTCTTCCACATCACCTAGAAAACAAAGCAAACAAATACACCATGTAATCCAAATATGGTGATATACATTGATGAACTTGCCGGAAGCTGTGTTCTCCGACACTCACCTGTTGTGGTGACAATTTGTCCAACCTCCACAATCTCTCCTTCCTCCTCCTCCTCCTGCTCCTGCTCCTCTGTTTCTGCTTTTGCAAGTTGCCCTTCTTTGGGAGGGGTGTGGTCCCTGGTGTCCTCATACTTGCTGAGTCTTCTCTCCCTATGAGAATGTAAACAAAGATTAATTAGCACACAGAGGGCAGAAATAGGAATATGAAACATAGCTTGGAAGTGTTGTACAATTGTGTTTTTGGTCCGAGTTACAAGGTGAGAACATTATTGGGGACACTTTGTTAAGCTGGAATACTTCCCTGCAGAACGATGTTTCATACGAACGAACGAAACCATGACTTTGAAAGTGGCCATTTTAAAATGCACAACATGAAATCAAAGCACATGGAGCATGTATGCAAGCAAGAATAATCATATGAACACACGACAACTACTTACTTTTTTTAAGAACACACTTGATCCTTAGGTACTGCTCGTGCTCCCTCAGTTTCAGGTCTGGCCAGCGTTTTCTCAGTTGATCCTTGGATTGGCGTACCCCAAAATTCTTCTGAAGACTCTTCACAACTTTATTCATGATCTTGGCCTTTCTGATATTTGGGTTTGGGTAAGGTCCATACTTCCCATCATAGTCGGTCCTGTTCAATATGTTGACCATCTCCAACATCTCTCCAAAAGACATATTTGAGGCCTTAAATCTTGTCCTCCTGGATCAGGACGTTTCAGGCTCTGGGCTTTCCTCACCCTCCTCCTCGTTAGTGGAACTATTATTAGTGTGCACCTGCGTTCTCTCCGCTATGTGCTCTCCCCACTGCGTGGGAAGCGAAGCGGTGGCGATAGTCTGGAAAGAACGTCAGGGGCGGGTGAAGTTTCATACATGCGCACTGTATATAAAACGCAACACGTGTGTATTGTCTGTACGATCTGGGAAGAGAGTGTGAGGCACGGACGCGACGAACGTGGAAACGAAGGTAACATTTTTAACTTGGTGCTTCACTAGACTAGACTGCTTCTATCTAGGCCAATGTTGGGACAAGATTAGGAGGCATTTTAATTGCATTATTAGTATTTGAGGGTTTGTCTTGTGTTGTGTCTTGCAGACAATATGGATCCATTCACCAATGCCAACTTTATGGGGCTATTCATAGAACTGTACATGGAGATGCCCTGCCTGTGGCAGTTCCACAACAAGTTTTATAATGACAGATCAAAGAGGAAGGCAGCACTGGATAAACTGCTTGCTTTGTTGCGGATCATGGTCCCCACGGCAGACATAACCTATCTGAATCGCAAAATTGTGGCCATGAAGCGTACATATTTCAGGGAGAGAAAGAAGCACCTGGAGTCCTTGAGAGCAGGAGATACAGATGCTGTTTATTACCTCAGGATGGTGCACTTTGACAGGCTGCATTTTCTGGTAGACCAAGGGGTACCCAGGCCACCACTCTCCAGGCTTCCTCCAAGGCATCCTTCAACCCCAGCTGAGGCTTCTGATGTCCAACCTGGGCCTTCCAGGCAGCACCATGTGGTGGGGCCCAGCTTGAGACAGGTATTGCATTGTTGAACATATTTCTTGTGTTACATTTAATGATGTTACCTAGATGTTCTTATTGATCAGTAAGTTGAGATTTCTCCAAGTGGTTTACATCTCAAGAGACAGTAGTGACCAAAAATGTTTGGGACGGGAAAGAAAAATGCTGGTGTCATTCAATTAGCAAAAGCCAGGAGCACAAAATGGTGTGATTGATGATCAAAAAACGAAAACTATGTCCCCTTTTCATACACAGGATGACCTCAGTCGGGGGAGGCTGTGGCAAGTGGCAGCCAGGAGGTTGACCAACGCCCTCCTCCTCCTGCCCAGCTACAGGAGCCCAGCCACAGCCTGGAAGGATGCCTGGTGGGAAGTGACAAAGGAAGACCAGAGAGTGATGGCCTGGGTTGAGTCTGGTGTGCCAGAAGATGCAGCCTCTTGAAGATCCACATCCTGGGGACAGAAATGTCATCTGAATTTCCTGCTCTCTAGGACTTCGGGACCAGACTTCTCTCCCTGAGATATCTACTCCTCAGGCCACCAATTTTTTAATATCTAATTTAGTCATGTCTGCCCTGGGGGCCAAAGGCTGCACCAAAGTTAAGAAGTTTCTCCAGTGCTGCGTTCCTATTTTTATTTTCTAGCAAACAAAATACATTTTTTTTTGTTTGATGAAATACTTGTGTAATGTGTTTTCCTTCAAAAAGTACAGTTTATTTGTGAGCAGGCAGGTACATTTCAAAAATACAAAGTGAACTAAATAACAAGGGGTACCAACACTAAACAACCTCCTGTAGATTAAAAAATAAAAATAAAATATAAAAAATAAAATAATGTTGTTGTTGTAAGTTTACACACAAAAAAAATAAATAAAAATAAATAAGGAGAAATGAGCAAAGTGTCTTTAAAGGAGATTTTAGGGAATCCCCCCCCCCCCCAAAAAAAAAAACATCCAAAAAATAAAAAACCAAATCAAAAATTGTGTAGATGTGACGCAAACTAAAATTGTATTGCTGAAATGGTTAAAAAAGAGTAATGAAATCCGTTCGGGAGAAGTGTGTGTGACTATGAGCATCAAAAGAAGTTCGTTCTTGCAGCATTGTAAAGAACAAGAGAATGCGCTTGATGAATGAATTTTTAACATTGCAGCGTGACGAATGTGCTATATTGCTTACGGGCAGTAGTTTTACCTGAACGAGCTCTTCCGTGTCGGAATTTGAATGTGAGCATGCGTGGCACTTGGTCCGATCAAAATGCTCTACACATGAACGGATTAGGTCCGACTGGCCCAGTTGGTCGGGAAATATTTCCAACATGTTGGAAAATTGGGTCCGACGGAGATTCGGACGGAATCAGTCCGATGCATACCACACACAGTCGGATTATCCGACGACACGGTCCGATAGGACACATTTCGACGGATTCTCTGACCGTGTGTACAAGGCTTAAGGGAAGTTTTATTGTATATTCTTTATCACCAGTACACTTATTATGAAGGTTTATATATGGAATAATTTGGTAAAATGTATGTATTAATTATTGTGAACAAACAAGGGAATAGGCGTAGCAATATTTTTTTTATTTTTTTTATAGTTTGTAATTCGCTACCTGTCAAAAAAAAATATTAAAAGCAGAGACCTCCTTGGGCTAAAGAGGACATCCTTGGCCTGAAAATAACCTTGTCCTTGTGTAAGATCACATTAGGCTCCTTAGAGGATAATGCTGATAACTCAAAGACCTGTCTACCAGAAATGATGGTCATGAGGAACCCTACCTTTTGGGATAACAATGTTAAAGAAATGTCCAGAATAGGTTCAAATAGTTTTTTGTAACACTGAAAATGCTAGGTTTGAATTCCATAGTTGGAGTGGGAGCCGAACAGGGAATGCAATGTGAGCAGCACCTTGAATGAAAATAAACATAATACATTAATAGCAAGAGGAAATTGAAAAAGAATAGACAAGGCAGACACTTGACTCTTGATAGTCTGAAGGTTTAAATGTTTTAAAGAAAGAATGCGGTCCATTGAAAATAAGCCTTCCGTGTATGATGATAACTCTTGTGGGAAGTAGATTTATGAGCTTTAAGCATGGTTGGGATAGGAGAATCCATAATACCTCTGTCTATCATAATGTGTGTTTCAACAGTCAAGCCATTAAATCCCCTGACAAGAACCAGGGTGGGAAATCAGTCTCTGAGATAAAATATCTGTGCATCAGCCACCAGATGAATGAGGTAAATGTACCACATTCTGCAGGACTTATCAGGAGCTGTGATAATGACTGGACTGTCTTTCCTTTGATTCCTGAGAAGCAGAGGAGATAGCAGCTTCAGCAGAGGAAAGATAAACATCAAGCCATACTTATTATATGGAACTACCAAGGCATCCAGTGGATCTGACACCGGTTCCCTCACCCTAGAGACAAATCTGTCCAGCTTCTAGCTGATGAAAAGACCATTTCCCTAGATCCAGATGTTGTGCTGTACACTGCAGAGATTGCTGAAGCCTTAAGCTCCACCCTGCACAGAACAGACTTCTATCCCCTTGACCACACTCCTGGGGCCTTCCTGATGATTTATGTAAGGCACAGCTGTGGCACTGTCCAATTTAGTTCAGAATTGATGACCAAATAGAAGAGGGTCCAATAAAGCAATGTCAGATAAATTGATTACAACTCCAGGATGCATATTGGAAGTTTGAATTCCCCTGGAGACCAAAAACCCTGAATAGACAATCGGTCTGAAACTTCTCACAAACACAAAAGGCTGGCATTCATCAGGATAATCTTTCAATGCGAAGGAAGAAAAAAAACTTAAAGTGATATTAATGTGAATAAAAAAAATAACAAACATGTTATACTTACCTTCTCTGTGCAGTGATTTTGCACAGAGCACCCCCGATCCTCCTCATCTTGGGTCCTCCACCAGCACTCCTGGTCCCTCCCTCCTGCTGTGTGCCCCCAAAACAAGCAGCTTGCTATGGGGGAACACATGCAAGCTCCCTCCTGAGCCGCTTTTCTGGGTGTCCATTCAGACACTTGGCACCACACCCTCCCTCATTGGCTCACTGGCTGTGATTGACAAAAGCAAGAGCCAATGGCTCCTGTTGCTGTCTCGACCAATGAGGAGGGAGAGTCCCTGGAGAGATGAGGCTCTTGTGCACATCAAAGGACCACGATGGGGCACAGGTAAGTATTAGGGGGCGGGGGGGGTTGCTGCACACAGAAGTTTTTTTACCTTAATACATAGAATCCATTAAGGTAAAAAAAACTTCAGCCTTTAGAAATACTTAAACTTCCACTAAGGAAGGGGATAGAAGCCACCACAATGGAGACATCTTGGTTCAATCATGCAACCCAACCATCTCATCCAGAAGAAGGTTGGATTTGCCCTTCACCATGAGGATGTCATATTGTACATTTCTGGGGTAGGATTGAGCAAATGGAACAGCCTCAAAGGTGAATATCATCAATCTCAGCACTTGCATGCAGCTCTTAAGGGAAGACAGGCAATGGTATAGACAACCTCTCAATCTTCAGGATCCATTTAAAGTCCTCCACGACCCTCAGCTAGATTGATGCATTTGAGTCCAGGAACAGGGATGTCTATTCACAAAGCAACAGATTGCCTAATGCCGCATACACACGACCGGATTTTTGGATGGCCTAGGTCCGTCAGTCTTTCCGACTGACTTTCGGTGGAGTTCTGATGGACTTTTCGAACGAACGGGCTTGGCTACACACAAGCACACCAAAGTCCGATGGATTCTAAAGTGATGACGTATGACCGAACTAGAATAAAGAAGTTCATAGCCAGTAGCCAATAGCTGCCCTAGCGTTGTTTTTTGTCCGTCGGACTAGCATACAGGTGAACTGATTTTTCAACCAGACTCGAGTCCGTCGGAAAGATTTCAAACATGTTTTATTTCTAGGTCCATCTGACTTTTGGTGAAAAAAAAGTCCACTGGAGCGCATACACAATCGTAATATCCGACGGATTAATTCCATCAGACCTAGTCCGTCGAAAAGTCCTGTCGTGTGTACACAGCATAAGTATCAGATGATTGCGATACCTTTGAGTCAGTGAAGGCCCCAAGGTGGAGCAAGAACCATTGTAAATACTCAGATGAGGAAAGACCAAAGGAAGGAGCCTCAAACCAACAGTGATGGTTGCCCATGGCAAAGCGAAGAAAATGTTGGGAACCTTGACAGATAGGAATGTGCAAACACTCATCCTTTATTTTCAGAAATGCTAAGATGTCTCTGCAGTTAAGGAAGCCAAAAACTGGCTGAATCGATTCCATGAGAAACTTTTGAAGGCACACAAACACCACCTTTTGGGTTTTATAACTAAAAACAGGTTTGAGTAAAAGCCTTGAAACCTTTCAGTTAAAAGAATCAGAATGATAACTCCCTGGTCCAACAATCTTTGAATGGCTAAAAGAAGGTCCACCCAACATTGAGTTGAGACACAGGAAGAAGCAAGGCATAAAATCAAAGATTGAGAACTGAGGCAAAACTCTTGTAACCTGTTAAGACTGTCATACCCAAAATTCTGCGCATTTCTGAGATTTCAGGGAGAGTCATCAGATATCTCCTCACATGAGACGGAGTTGGTGGGGGTAAACATTAATGCTAAAGTGGATTTATCCACAGGTTTTGACTTATCAGATTGTCATGGGCAGCTTGAATTCCAAAAGGGCTGAGGATGTAAAAGATTTGTGAGTGCAGAAACAGGAATTTAAAAAAAATAATATTTTATATGAAGGATAGAAAGGCCTGTGCTCTTGATTCATATTTTTACACATCTGGGGTAAGCAAGTATGCTTACCACCAGTCATGTTTTTAATGATTTCATCTGGTGAAAAGCCCCTCTTGCATTGCGGATCACCTGACCAGCACTTGAAGTGGACCTTCCCCCCTTTGCCTTAAATGTCATATTAACATGTTTCATATCAACATCTATGAAGTTTTTCTGCTTTACATACCTTTTTCTTTTCTACTATCTTACATAATAGTGATACTATTGAGCATATGAAGCCTAGGTTCACACTAATGCAGTGCAGAAAAAAATAACAATCTGTGCATGTTTCCTGCACCATATTAAAATTGCACTGCTGTTGTAATCTACAGTGATGTCAGTGCAGTCTTAATGACACCCCAAATGCAGTGACACTGGATCACACCAGATCACATGGCACAAAAGTACTATGCGATTTGGTTGCAACACGATTCTAAAATTGGTGCATGCATGACTTTGGTTTGATGTGGTGCGATTTGAGCCCATTCAAAATGAAAGGGCTTAAATTGCATCATACTGAATTGACTGTGAATAGAACAGGAATGCAATGCAGTTCCTGTGTGATTCACATACAGTTCTTAGTGTGAATGAAAGCAGAGTAACATAGTGCAAGAAAAGTGCAAAGTTCCAGGACTAGTGTCCATAACAACGACCATGAATTTATGTTGTATTTGTCTGGCTTTATTAAAGTTATTTGTGACTTGCTTTGGGTTACTGCCTTTTGGACTTGGTGTGAATGGTGCTAGGTTTTATATACAATGCCATTTTTGGGTGTATTTTTCCCAAATGAAGGTGCTCAGGCTGTGCCAAAACATTCAAAAAGAACTGAAGATGGACTTCAGGCTCAACAAACATGATTTGTAATGGTTTTCATTTGACTAATTTGTTTAACTCTCTAAAAGTAACCTGATCACAGTTTTAATAAACTAAAGTGCAAAAATCAAAACTGCCTAAGTAGCACCATTCAGCACCAAAAGAATACACTCTTCCAGAAATTGATGCGACCTGCAAAAACAAAGTCTTAATCTCTAATATAAACAACATACAGTAACATTTATAACTCAGTCAGCAGCTGCTATAAAATATATCTAAAACTGAAAGCAATGGCATTAAAAAGTCCAACACGTCTCATGTCTTTAAAATTGCCATATCAGTGCTCATGTCAGTTCATCCACATGTGACAAGCTTTTATATGATTCCACGTATAAGAAAAAATGGGGCGATGACTTCTTTAGATAGGTGAAGATCTCATTACGGTGATCCTAACTGTTATCGCTCGTCCACCACATACCCAGAATGCCACCACGTAAGAATCACCCTAGGGAATACACTCACCAGATATTACTATATTGTGTGCCTTATGGTAAACTTTTGTTGTCACTTCAAAGTCATCCCCTAATTCTGTCTGAATTATATTAGAATGGAGGTATGGATGGCTCCAGTGCAGTAGGATCATATACAGTGGTGTGAAAAAGTGTTTGCCCCCTTCCTCATTTCCTGTTCCTTTGCATGTTTGTCACACTTAAGTGTTTCGGAACATCAAACCAATTTAAACAATAGTCAAGGACAACACAAGTAAACACAAAATGCAATTTGTAAATGAAGGTGTTTATAATTAAAGGTGAAAAAAAATCCAAACCATCATGGCCCTGTGTGAAAAAGTGATTGCCCCCCTTGTTAAAACATACTATAACTGTGGTTGTCCACACCTGAGTTCAATTTCTCTAGCCACACCCAGGCCTGATTATTGCCACACCTGTTCACAATCAAGGTATCACTTAAATAGGAGCTGCTTGACACAGTAAGGTCCACCAGAAGATCCTTAAAAGCTACACATCATGCCGAGACCCAAAGAAATTCAGGAACAATTGAGAAAGAAAGTAATTGAGATCTATCAGTCTGGAAAGGGTTATAAAGCCATTTCCAAAGCTTTGGGAATCCAGCGAACCACAGTGAGAGCCAATATCCACAAATGGCGAAGACATGGAACAGTGGTGAACCTTCCCAGGAGTGGCTGGCCGCCCAAAATTACCCCAAGAGCGCAGCGACGACTCATCCAAGAGGTCACAAAAGACCCCACAACAACGTCCAAGGAACTGCAGGCCTCACTTGCCTCAGTTAAGGTCAGCGTTCATGCCTCCACCATCAGGAAAAGACTGGGCAAAAATGGCCTGCATGGCAGAGTTCCAAGGAGAAAACCACTGCTGAGCAAAAAGAACATCAAAGCTCATCTCAATTTCTCCACAACACATCTTGATGATCCCCAAGACTTTTGGGACAACATTCTGTGGACCGATGAGACAAAAGTGGAACTCTTTGGAAGGTGTGTGTCCAAGTATATCTGGCATAGAAGGAACACTGCATTTCATAAAAAGAACATTATACCAACAGTAAAATATGGTGGTGGTAGTGTGATGGTCTGGGGCTGTTTTGCTGCTTCAGGACCTGGAAGACTTGCCGTGATAAAAGGAACTATGAATTCTGCTGTCTACCAAGAGATCCTGAAGGAGAATGTCCGACCATCTGTTCGTGTACTCAAGCTGAAACGAACTTGGGTTCTGCAGCAGGACAATGATCCTAAACACACCAGCAAGTCCACCACCGAATGGCTGAAGAAAAACAAAATGAAGACTTTGGAGTGGCCTAGCCAAAGTCCTGACCTGAATCCTATTGAGATGTTGTGGTATGACCTTAAAAAGGCCGTTCATGCTCAAAAACCCTCTAATGTAACTGAATTAGGACAATTCTGCAAAGATGAGTGGGCCAAAATTCCTCCAGGACGCTGTAAAAGCCTCATTGCACGTTATCGCAAACGCTTGGTTGCAGTTGTTGCTGCTAAGGGTGGCCCAACCAGTTATTAGGTTTAGGGGGCAATCACTTTTTCACACAGGGCCATGATGGTTTGGATTTTTTTTCACTTTTAATAATAAACACCTTCATTTACAAATTGCATTTTGTGTTTACTTGTGTTGTCCTTGACTATTGTTTAAATTGGTTTGATGTTCCGAAACACTTAAGTGTGACAAACATGCAAAGGAACAGGAAATGAGGAAGGGGGCAAACACTTTTTCACACCACTGTAATAAGGTATACAGTGGTGTGAAAAAGTGTTTGCCCCCTTCCTCATTTCCTGTTCCTTTGCATGTTTGTCACACTTAAGTGTTTCGGAACATCAAACCAATTTAAACAATAGTCAAGGACAACACAAGTAAACACAAAATGCAATTTGTAAATGAAGGTGTTTATTATTAAAGGTGAAAAAAAATCCAAACCATCATGGCCCTGTGTGAAAAAGTGATTGCCCCCTAAACCTAATAACTGGTTGGGTCACCCTTAGCAGCAACAACTGCAACCAAGCGTTTGCGATAACGTGCAATGAGGCTTTTACAGCGTCCTGGAGGAATTTTGGCCCACTCATCTTTGCAGAATTGTCCTAATTCAGTTACATTAGAGGGTTTTCGAGCATGAACGGCCTTTTTAAGGTCATACCACAACATCTCAATAGGATTCAGGTCAGGACTTTGGCTAGGCCACTCCAAAGTCTTCATTTTGTTTTTCTTCAGCCATTCGGTGGTGGACTTGCTGGTGTGTTTAGGATCATTGTCCTGCTGCAGAACCCAAGTTCGTTTCAGCTTGAGTACACGAACAGATGGTCGGACATTCTCCTTCAGGATCTCTTGGTAGACAGCAGAATTCATAGTTCCTTTTATCACGGCAAGTCTTCCAGGTCCTGAAGCAGCAAAACAGCCCCAGACCATCACACTACCACCACCATATTTTACTGTTGGTATAATGTTCTTTTTATGAAATGCAGTGTTCCTTCTACGCCAGATATACTTGGACACACACCTTCCAAAGAGTTCCACTTTTGTCTCATCGGTCCACAGAATGTTGTCCCAAAAGTCTTGGGGATCATCAAGATGTGTTGTGGAGAAATTGAGATGAGCTTTGATGTTCTTTTTGCTCAGCAGTGGTTTTCTCCTTGGAACTCTGCCATGCAGGCCATTTTTGCCCAGTCTTTTCCTGATGGTGGAGGCATGAACACTGACCTTAACTGAGGCAAGTGAGGCCTGCAGTTCCTTGGACGTTGTTGTGGGGTCTTTTGTGACCTCTTGGATGAGTTGTCGCTGCGCTCTTGGGGTAATTTTGGGCGGCCGGCCACTCCTGGGAAGGTTCACCACTGTTCCATGTCTTCACCATTTGTGGATAATGGCTCTCACTGTGGTTCGCTGGATTCCCTAAGCTTTGGAAATGGCTTTAAAACCCTTTCCAGACTGATAGATCTCAATTACTTTCTTTCTCAATTGTTCCTGAATTTCTTTGGGTCTCGGCATGATATGTAGCTTTTAAGGATCTTCTGGTGGACCTTACTGTGTCAAGCAGCTCCTATTTAAGTGATGCCTTGATTGTGAACAGGTGTGGCAATAATCAGGCCTGGGTGTGGCTAGAGAAATTGAACTCAGGTGTGGACAACCACAGTTATAGTATGTTTTAACAAGGGGGGCAATCACTTTTTCACACAGGGCCATGATGGTTTGGATTTTTTTTCACCTTTAATAATAAACACCTTAATTTACAAATTGCATTTTGTGTTTACTTGTGTTGTCCTTGACTATTGTTTAAATTGGTTTGATGTTCCGAAACACTTAAGTGTGACAAACATGCAAAGGAACAGGAAATGAGGAAGGGGGCAAACACTTTTTCACACCACTGTAATTGCCACATAGTATAATCCTGTTTGTATTTAAAGTTTATTGTAGCCAAAAGCCCCCCACAACCCCCCCTGCCCCCATACATAATATACGTACTAGCTTGTTAAAACAAAAGAGCAGTGTAAAAAGCAAAAAAGAAATTGTAGCGTAGTTACCGGTCCTTACTGCATAGGAAGCTGTCTGTATCGAATGAACATTTGCGCTGATTCCTTCCTGATAGTTCCCAGCTGACCACGACGTGCAAACGTCACTTCCGGTAGTTGTGGAGATCAGGCACCTCCCAGTTTTGTCTCACTTTCTAAAAGTGGAAAGACTGTTATTATGAAAATGAGTTGATCTCTTGTGAAAATGTTGCTATAATGGGTTGTCACAAATAATTACTCAATTTCTGACCGCTAGAGTGTCAAGTTAAAATATGTCCATGTCAACAATGCTAATTTCCTTGGTATCGTGTTAGTCTTGTCATGATATCATATTGTGTAAATCATTATTTTAACTATAGGGCATTGTTACAATACATTATGAAATGCTTACCTTAAAGTAATCTGATATGAATTACTGTTCCATATTTTCAATTCTGTTTTAAATATGTACACGCATATATGGTATAGATTCTCTTTCTAGTGGATATGAGTATAGTTAGACATAGTGACCATCACTTACCTTACAGAGTAACTGCTGAGATTATAGGATAAGTCCCTTTGAAACTATAATGTATTTAGTAAAGACTTATAAAATCATTTTGCGTCAGTATTAAGCAGAATGGTAACCATACCTATGGAACAAGCAAGTATGTCAGTTCCTGTGCACATTTTTATTTACAGACTATACATAAAAAGGCTTTCTAAAATTTTATTGGACACGGACACATTTATTACATTAGGACAATGATTTTATATATATAAATAAATAATATGGCTTCAAACAATAGATCCCCTTTTATAGCAAAATAATTATGCTTGCATCAACTTGTATGTCCTGTAGTGCCATACAAGCCAGTGGAAGAAACCATAGTAAGCATCGGGGGAGCAGCTATTTCAATACTCAGAAGTGTGAAATGCCTGCTTCAGCCAGGAAAGGAGCATAGCAGTGCCATTTCAACAAACAGGCCACCATAAAAATAGGTATAGAGCTTTATCTTTTACAGTATATGATTGGTATCAAGTTTGCTTTATGGCAGATGTCACTAAGACATACATTTTCTATGCTCATGATCCACTATCAGAGTTCACAGAAAACCCCTTACTTCAAGCAATGGGGAACATGTGACCCTCGCCTGACTCCCATTACTCAGTGTCTCCCATTAAGGTAAATATAGACTTCTTGTGGAGCCTGCTGTCAGTAGAACCTGCTTTTTCTTAGTCTAGACAAAGGGTTTGATAAACGCAGACAAGGAAGGGAGATTCCTTTTTGTTTGTTTTTTTGTTGTTTTGTTTTTATTTCATTTTTGTTTTTGTGTTTTTTTATTTTTTTTGCATCAAAGTTGAGCGGGGCAATGTAATGGTATTGTTAAATGTGTTTTACCTTTGTTGTATAATGTGAAAAAATTCTATAAAAATTAGTTGATTGAAAAAAAGACAAAGTAAAAGATTACTTTAATACAATTTGCAAATAACACATTGCACATTCCAAGCCAAATTATATACACATATGCTAAACCTACATCTACTGTTCAGAACTCCATTAAATCACTTAAACACTAAGTCCCCCAAACCACATTACAAAGTGCCCTGGGACAGCCTTTCTTCCCAGATCTGTGAATTATTTAGTAAACATGTTGCATCTCATTACTTCCCCAAAGGAACAGTAGAAGCCATAAAGCTGAGGATATTTATATTTATTTATAGTCACAACTCAGACTAAACAGTTATATGTTTAATAGTCCCCATTTTTAAGCTAATTTCAACCCAATGACATCACAATGCACTAGGTGGATTGTATTCAGGTGACATTATTTAGTGGGAATTGCAGAATCTTTAATTGGCATCATAAAACAGTAAGTTAAGAACATAGCATCTGTCAGTAATGGGAGCACACTAACAGTCAGTCGATTTTTTTCTTGTTGGTTCTTTTCTCCAATTGGTAAATTTGACCACTTCATTTATTTATTTTTTCTTTACAAGCAATTTTCCATCTACTGAATATATTAGGTCACATTTCTAACTATTCCATTGAGCATTTCCAGTTTGTAAATCAATAATTACTCCTTAGGTCATCACAGATAATTAAAACATTTTTACAAAGTTGGTAATCGAGGCATAAAATGTATGCAAAATAAAATGTATGTTTAGTTAGCATTTAAGGTGTATAGTTGAGTTGGAGAGCATTGTGCATGGTTCATGCCAAATTAAAGTTTGAGTTGGGCTGTGTTGAAGAAAAAGTAGATCATGGCTGCGTGGTAAAATTTTGACAGACATTGCCTGCAGCTGAACACTGCCTATAATGTGTTCTATTCTCAGTGTATTTTAAAGTTTTCCCATTTGCGCATACAGAGCAATCCTTGCTTTCTATGCAGCCTCATTTAACAACTGCACCTCACTTGCTATAAATTAGCACAGCATGCTGCCCTGCAAAACAGGTACAGTATGTGATAAAGAACAAGGTATTAATCACTCAATACCATTCCTGCATAAATATAATATGCAAGTGTAACCAACTTTGAATGCCATGATGCACCTTATTGGATAAAATAGAAAATAACATCTATTAACATAATAACATAACAATAACAAAATACCACCTACGCCTTTTTTTCCCAATGTTCTATGTATATGGCTTCTATGTTTTCTTTATATTAAAACTAAACTTAAAATGCTGGAGTGCAGCAACTTGTCTCTTTCTTCTTACTGATAGTGAAGAGTAGAGGTAAGAACAGGTAAGCAGGTGTTTATGTATTCATAATAAATGGCGCACATTTAATGGAAAAAGGATGACTTCATCGCCCCACTCCCCAAGTGCATCCTACCTGGCAAAATACTAACCGTCATTCCCTCATCCAAGGATCTTTTCTGAAACATGGTCCTAGCTGCTTACCCCTCATACTCCATATGTACTGTACTTATGTACGGTGCTGCCCTAATTGTTTCTATGGGTAAGCCACTGAAGACTTCCATGACTACAGCTTAACCAAAATAAAGAAATGGGGCAGTGGCACAGAGTGATGGGAAAGCGAGTCTTTAATTTGTCAAAGTATAGGTTTTCTAGAACTCACCTTTTTTTCATATTCTATTTTTTAAATACACATTATGCATGCTTCTAAAAAAATTAAGCAGGAACATTTTTTTCTCTTTCTTTGCTAAGGTGCATGAAACACATATCATGGATCTGAAACTTTTTTAGTCCTTTACAATGTGATCTGTTATTTTAATGTTTCTTAATTTGAGTGAGCGGGTGTCTAGCAGAACAGTGTACTTACCCCAACAATATTTTTTAACCATCTTTGGAAAAAGACTGTTAGCAGTGTTCGTTGAATAGACAAGACAGATAAAAGGTTAACACTGTTGAAATGCTGAATTTCAAAGTTACAGGCTGTTTGATAGGTACAAACATAAATTACAATGTCTAGCTGGCTGCAGCTGCAAACACAATGCCATGCCACCCACAAATCCTATTACATGCTCCTGGTGGTAGAAAAAATGATGAGTCCATCATATTGCAGTGGGGATTTTCCATGTAAAGATCCAGCAGTAAATGTTTATCTGTTCGGTGAAGTATGTGCTTAAATAGCAATATAGATCTGGTTGTCCCTTTTGGTATGCTACTGGATCAAGTCCCAGCAAAAAATAGATTCCCAGGTTCAAACAAAATTACCATGTCTAATAGAAAAAAACAATTGGTTAACTGTATAAAAAAGCTTAAAGAAGATCTAAAGACATTCATTTTAGAAATAGTAATATTAAATCAAATAGTAATATTAAATTCATGACTTCATAATGAGCGCCATAACATAAAATTTAAATATGGGAGAAAAAAACCTTAAGCTGGAAAAGAATTGGAAGATAAAAAACTCTGAATATTTCTGAAGTAGGATGAGCAACAAAATGCACATAAAAGAGTAGGCAGGGAAGAGGATATACTATAATCACGTGGCGTCCAATAACATCAGGATCAGTAGGATTGGATTATCTTCAACCAATACTTACAGATGTTTTTGGAGCATGATAGCCACAGCACAGACCTGTCTAACCAGTCACCAAATGTATGATTCTAGAAATCATGCAGCACATAGCCATCCTTAGCCAAAGAGTGAGGTGTAGGCTTACTAGTATTAGAATTAGGTACATTCCACTGATAGAGAACAGTAAAGAACAAGGAATCTTGAATTTCTTAGATAACTTCTTTAGAAGCAGAACACCTATCACCCAGTGATTAAGTCCCACGAAGACCTCCAGGCCTACACTCTGCATCAGGATTGATCAAGAATCTGCAGCAGGATGGTAGTGAGTGCCTGATGACCATCCAAGGGAATATAGGACCTTTCTGTGATGAATACTTCCTTTAAAGAAAGGAAGGATGGGCACTTACTGTGCATGCTGAACCCTCACTTTTCAATGTGGGGATTAGCATTTGAGGATATCTGTGAGACAGTACCATGACACTAGAAAAGATTAAATGTGGTAACAAATGACTCACACTATGCTGTCCAGCATAGGGAGTAGGTCACCTGGTCTTTCTTAGGGGGAGTTTACAACATTTTTCAGAGGTGAAGTTTCTGCAGCATGCACACGATGCCCAGCTGAGGTCAGGTCAGAATACCAAATAACAGTAGAACCCTGAACTGTCTGATTCAGAAAACCAAACCCAAGGGACAGGCAAGAAGATATGTCCATTATGGGAGTTGTCCCAGGATAGGGGGAAGGGGCTATCCCCTCCCTGGCCAAAGTCTGATAAATAGCATCCAGTACTTCATAGTCCAAAGAGATCAAACTGGTTCCTTGCTAATTCCAGGCTACCTAATAAAGATGGTGAGGCTAAAAGGTAGTGAGAGATTGCACAATGACCTGTGACCTTGTTCAAACTCTGATGCCCCGTACACACGATTGGAACTTGTGGAGCATGTATCAAGTTTTCCGCCAACAAATGTGAAAAAAAATTTCGATCGTGTGTGTGCGCAAGTACGTCAAACAAAAGTCCAAAGTACAAACATGCATGCTCAGAAGCAAAAGCGGTTGCTCTTGTAAACTAACATTTGTAATGGAGAATTTCCCTCTCTGTCGAATTTTGTCTCTCTGTCAAATCTTTTCTCTCTGTTGAATCTTTTCTCTCTATGTAGAATAATCTTGGACTAATAGAGTTAAGGTTAGGCACATTTGACAACAGGTTAGATAGACCCAGATTGTTATTGTCAGTGTCATGTCAAATCTCCTATCTATATCGAACTGTTGCCACAACGAAAACAAAAATAAAAAATGTATTTATGTTGGATCTTTCGTTTTTCGGATTCTGCACTTTCGTTATCGTTTGTTAAAACAATAACAAAAATACCTAAAATTCGGACGAAAATGCATTCAGACGAAAACGAATGCACATGTCTACAAGTTACCATAACACAATTATCCCATAATTTTTAAGAGCAACGATACAACTATGTTGGTGTTGTTAATTTTACATTGTATTTTTTAAAATGTAACTGCCTACTCCCAAACTGTCATTTGAAGTAAAACACATAGCCAAGTATTATTCTACACAATTTTTTTATTGTGCATTAAAACAAAAAATAAAAAAAAATAGACACGCTATCTGCCAATAGAACTTAACCAAAAAGTGCATTCTATGCATTCAAAAATATAGAAAATATACCAAATCAAAACATTATTCAACCAAAAAAATTATGTCAAAGCAATAACTCGAAGGCCAATAATAAATAACACGTTATCTCCTCCAATTCCGGAACATGTCTGGTTGATGAACGGCTGTTCAGAAATGAACTGAAAAGCACAAACTGAAAAGCTCTAAATGAAAAACGCGAAAAGAAAAGTGCAAATCAACACTCACCAAACTTCTACTAACACGAAATTAGCAGAAGGAGCCCAAAGGGTGGTGCTAAAGAGCTGAAAAACCATGTAGTATGTTTGGTACGTCACTACATTTGTAATTGTTGGCCAACATTTTTGTGACCATGTGTATGCAAGACAAGTTTGAGCCAACACCCATCAGGCAAAAGTTCACAGTTTTGTTGGCGGAAAGTCCAATCTTGTGTACGAGGAATTAGAATCTAAGTAGGAAGGGAAGACCCTCACCATGCCAACATCCAAAATATATATATAAGAATTGGACAAGTCAAAAAACTGGTGGACTTTGTGGGCACATAATGAGAGGGAAAATCAATAAAAAGTATACATTTTATTACAGCATATTTAAAAACATATAAACAACATACAAGCAACACTCTGTATAGACACGGTCACCAGTTACCCAATAATGCAGTTACAGAGGGCTGGATCTAAGGTACAAGGATTGGTTTGGTAATATGTCAAAGTGAAAAATACATTTTTTGATCCAGCAATGCCTCCAAAAATTTGCTTGACATATTTCACTAAAATATTAGCTTTCTCAGGACAGATACTGGGTAGGTGCTGGTATATTTAAAAACAAAGAAGTACGTGTATAAGTATTTAATGTAATATATATCTATATAGGTATAACAATAGTTATTGCAACATTTAACCAGAAAAAATACATATAACAGAAAACATACAGACATAGACACACCAACATGTATGCTTGTCTGGTGAACTTGTGGCTCAGGGTATGGGGACACCACACAAAACTAAACAGACACCCAATAAGTCGAAGTTTCAAATTTCATATATATATATATATATATATATATATATATATATATATATATATATATATATGCGGCGATGAAGTACACACGCATATCATGTGGTCTAAGGTAGGTACTACTAAATGAAACAAAAACATTTTTATTATAATACACTATGGGATAGGGTGCACCTATAAATTTGATTGAAAAAGGTAAGTATTTATATATAACCTCTTGTGGCTTGATCTTATACATGGAGAGAAAGTCCCCATTCAAAAATAGATTATACTAGAATAACTCTCACCTGATATATAATAGTCATATAGATTGAAGATGTAAAAATATTAAAGTGTAGATCACATACAGAGGTAAGTGGTCAATGATTCTCACTATAAATGTTTCAAACAAAATATCAGAAAATAGACAGAATCCATAGTTAGATATTGACCCTTTGAACATAGTGGAGCAAGAGAACGTATGAATGGTACTTACCAATAGTACCAGAATTGGCACATAGACACAGTGCCAATGTATTAAATGAGTAACTACAGAATCCCCTCATATATAAAGACCAATGGCATGTCTGTAAAAGGGGTATAGACATCTATTAAGTACTTTGCATATATAAAAGGACCTAAATGCAGACAAAAAGGAAAAAAATGAAAAGAAAAGAGGTAGAAAAGATAGAGACCCACCTGAGTGTATAAGCATTACACTTATCACTTAAACCTATTGTTAAGGCTCAAACAACTATTGCAGCATAAGAAATGGAAAAGGTATGCCCCTATGAAAGAAACAGTTAAATAGATAGAGTAAGTATCCGATCAAAAAAGGTCACAGAATGGTTCCCTAAATGGGCTATCAAAAATACAGCTTACCCTTTGACACTGCACCAGTATGTACAGCTTGCCTCTCTGTGTGTAAACCAAACCCATGTGTGTCCCCTCTTATAAAGGGGACACACTTTTTTATTTATTTTTTATTTACCGTACACTTTTTTGGTCTCTCCCAGGGGCTGTGCTCTGCCTGTGGGAGTGACCATTTTTTATCCTTTTTTTTGGTGCCTGGTGATTCTGCTGAGAAATTCCAACAAGAAATCCTTTGATCTGATGTGCACAACACCATCCCTGAGCTTCTCTGGATACCTTCACATAAGCCTGAAGTTACCCCCAGACTGCAAAGCCGGGGGTCATCACCATTTGGTGAGTGGGGACACATGTGGGGGTGGTGTTTCTGCACCTGAAAAGTCCTGGAGCATCTGTGGTTTATTGCACTTCAAACGTTTTTTTTCCCCATTGCGGATCAGAACATTCAGCACATTTATTTGTACTTTATTTACATGTTTTTTTTCTTTGTATATTCACATCTGCACTTGGTTACACATGTTTATTAACATTTGCGAGTGCCACATTTTCATAATTTTACATTTCTAGTGAGTAGCTGTGTGTGGCAGCTGCTTTAGTATTCTTTTTCAGTGTTTTTTCACCATTCATCGAGAGTTTAAATGTTATATTATTCACCAGTTCCAGATTCGGCTTTCCTCCTGACTACATTCCTGCCTGTGTCCTGTACCTGATTCTCCAAGCCTGCATATGACCAAGCCTGCCTGACTCTGCTATCCTGTCTGCTGTCACCTGCACCAGCTGCATACCTACCTGTCTACCTGCTGAAGCCATCTGATGACTTCACCAGCCCAGCAAGGACATCAGCCCTGCTGCTTGCAAGACTTCCTGCCACTCGTGCGACTCTTCACTCCTGCGCTTTCTGTCTACACTCTCAGGAGCCCCGAGTCAATGGTGTAAGAGAAGGTCGATCATATCTGGGTAGGGTGCATATACTGAACAGGCTAGTCAATTAGTCGACCAATACCTCCGCTCACATGATGTTTCCCTTCCTTCCTATGTTCAGGACACACCGGATCTTTTGTGACATCTGGAAAACATCCAAGTACCTATGGATACTATTTTGGTAGCTATTGATATTGAAGCCCTGTATAGCAGCATTCCACACTCCTTGGGTCTGTCTGTTACACAGGACTTCCTAAGTGAGAGGAATCAGGATTCATGGTACTTTAGCAAATTTATCCTTTCCATTTTACAAAGAAAGAACCCCAGGTGGTGGACTTTGGAGGCACATACAACAGTAGAACAAGGTAGAAGCAATTTTATTTATTCAATAGATTGGTATAAAAACATATAATAAAAATAGTTTATGAAAACATGCCAATGTACACAGTACAATTTAGTTGATAAGCTTATCACCTATCCAGGATACAATAAGCTTGTAACCCTACACGTTTCGGAGCTCTTGTGGTCTCCTTCATCAGGGGTAGACAAAAAACATAGAGCGTAGTTCTAGTGAAGAATGCAAATGACAAGACATTAGGACAGTGAGATGGTTTACAGACATTATATACTTGTTTGACATTGTACTTACATATCAAGGTAGATAGTTGTGTGAACGTAGCATGTTATTTATTAAAAACGACTAAGCCGATCAGATAAGGTAAGTAGCTTCCCAGTGTCCAGGGCTTCCATGTATGAATGTCGTTGCATAAAATTCAAATGTGGATATAATTATTGCCAGAAGCTAGAGGTGTTCCCCCTCCCCCACCCCAATAAGAGGCGAAAAGGGGCACTAGGTCCTGAGAAGGAGAAAAAAAATGATAGATTGAAAAGATAAAGTATTAAAGAATGGCATAATGTAATGGTATAGAAATTTTAAAAAGGAGTAAAGCAAGCTCATTAGTATTAGTATTAATGTATAACTACCTGTAGCAATAACACTGGTAGGATGAGTAGATGAGTATGGAAACCCGAAACCCACGAAGTGTAATGACCACTGTAAAAAGTATTGATGTGTTTTAAAAGGCAGAAGACAACAGAATAGTCATGTATTATAGAACTTGAGCAGGCAAAACAAAAACTGGTTAGAAATAAATTCAGAGGAAAAAAAACAAACAAAAAAACACAAAAAAACACAAAAAAAACACACCACAGCCTGACACAGAGAGAGATATAGATAGGGGAATGCCGTGCTGCATACATGCATGCCTAGAGCACTGTAGGTCCCCAAGTGTGCAGAGAGGCAGAGAAGGAAACCCCAGAGAATTACCTTGAAAAGACAGAGAGACCAGAGCCACCAGACCATCCACTCGGCATCCCACAATGTGAAGCTGTGGAGTACCGGCGGACATAACATCTGGAGCTTAAGTACAGCCCCTCTCCAATCAGCTGGTGCACAGCTGATTGCAGCAGCTGATGGAGAGTGAGGAGAACAAGACCAGGCGCCGTCACGCCCCTGAGTGGTCCCCCGCGCACATGTCATGAACCATGATGCCGGAACGGGGCCACTCCACCCGCCCACTCCACCCGCTGACACAGCAAGCTTCCCCAGTGGACAGCGCATGTCCGCTGGGGTTGCAAGATGGAGGGCAGTCGGCAATGGAAATGCCGGCTGCAATCTCCTACAACGCCGCTACGGGTTGCAAAACCCGGGTGGCTTAGTGTGCTGGGCGATCCCCCAATGCCCACCCAGTGGGGAGGAAAGGGAGAAGACATCAAAACAACGGGGGCCAGAGACTGAGAGCCACAAAATACAACAACATTCGATAAACATAAATAGTAACAATGTATGTCAATTTTAAACAATTTAAACAAACAATGTTCAAAATCCACAGTAGTAGTACTGAAAACGAGAATGTTGAATGGACATAAAGAGAAAAACGGACAAAAATTTAAATATCATCATACAGTAGTACAGATAATGAAAATACAGAAAAAAAAGTTTAAATTTACAATAATCAAAATTAGCACCCGGGCACAGCAAGTTGGCACCTACGGTGCCAATGATAAGAAAATAATAATAATTGTAAATTAAACATTAATTTGTTGTTTACTTTTCCATGCCCCCTGATGAAAAACCTTCAGGGAATGGTTTGAACCAAATACTGTCATTAAGGCCTGGTGGCTGGGTAGCTTTTAATTTATGTATCCACTGGGATTCCAATTGGAGGAGGGACGTATTCCAGTCCCCCTCCCCCCTTGGGTCTGGGTGTACATGATCTATAATCAAGAATTTGACCTTAGGGAATTTACCATTTTGGACTAGAGTTGTATGGCGACGCACAATTGCATACTCAAGATATATCTATAGGCCCGTTTCCAAAATTCGACTTTCGTTTTTCCGATGTAAAAACAATTACACTCACATAAGAGTAAGTAGACAACCTCAGACGTCTGACAATTCGCAAAATGCCTGGGGTGGAAGGTTTGACCATTATGTAGAATTGGATTTTTTTGCACTAAAATATATTTGCAGTAATGGCATTTACCACAGATAAAGGTGCCTCTATACTTGCAATGCTTGTTTCTATCCTCTCCCCGAAATTCCCTGTTGACTAATTTATCACGAATGGAGGTAGCCCGTTTAAATGTGAAAAGTGGTTTAGGGGTTACAAATTTCCCTGCATCCTCCGGGACTGTGACGTCATAAGGGGCGGGGTCACCATGTGACATCACTCGGTGACCCCGCCCATTATCCCTATATAAGTCGCCGCACAACGCGTCCCTGCCATTACGGCCAGAGAGAGCGTTGTGTCAACATCGGAAGAAGAGAAGAAGAAGGAAGAAGAAGAAGAAGGCGGTGGCTACAGCGACAAGACCGGGCTAACGCTAGTAAAAGAGCTGGAAGAAGAAAGCAGAGGCCGGGAAGAAGAACCGAAGAGTGGGATAAGACCCCCGAAGTCAAAAGAAGACCCCCGAAGTTGGAAGAAGACCCCCGGACGGCGGCAACGAAGGAGAAAGCCGAGCTCCTCCGCTAGTAAAAGAGCTGGTAAAAGAGCAGAAGATAGCGGAGGAGTCCGGCGAGAAGACCCCCAAAGACGGAAGAAGACCCCCGGAGCTGTATGATAAAGTATTTTAAAAACCTATGTTGTGTTTTTTTATTATCACTTTTTTCCCCCCAGGTGAATGGGTAGGGGTACATCGTACCCCATACTCATTCACATAGCGTGGGGGGGGGGAATCTGGGGGCCCCTTATTAAAGGGGGCTCCCAGATTCTGATAAGCCGCAGACCCCGACAACCAATGGCCAGGGTTGTCGGGAAGAGGCCCTTGTCCTCATCAACATAGGGACAAGGTGCTTTAGGGTGGGGGTGGCACAGGGCCCCCCTTCCCCAAAGCACCCCCCCATGTTGAGGGCACGCGGCCTGGTACGGCTTAGGAGGGGGGCCATTGCTCATCCCCACCCCCTTTCCTGCCTGCGTGCTCGGATAAGGGTCTGCTATGGACTTTGGGGGGACCCCACGCCATTTTTTCGGCATAGGGATTCCCCTTTAAATCCATACCAGGTGATGAGGCTAGCGAGGTGTCAGTCTCGCTGATGGGGGCGGTGACATTGACTTCCTTCATTAGTCTCGTCTACCTGGAGCCACGTTCAAAATGAACAGACTTTACTCTGTGTGTGGGCAAGTCCAGCGGACAATTTTGAGTCAAGACTTCTTTCTAAGTCCGCCGGACTTTTGGGAACAAAAAGTCAGTCGGAGCCACACATGGGAGGATTGTCCGGCGGACTCTGGTCCGCTGGGCCAAGTCCACTGGATAATCCGATCGTGTATACGTGGCATAAGTGACATTCTGAAAAGTGAGAACACCATAAAACTGTTCAGTAATTTACTTGTTAACTACTTGCCAACCGGCTCAAACACATGTACGTTGGCAAAGTGGTTCGTTACGGCAAAACGACGTACCAGTACATCGGAGCCTTTAAGAGCCATAGCAGACATGCGTACATGCTTGCTGCAAGGCGAGGGGCCCAATGTGCGTGGTCAGCGGGCGCGATCGCTTCTGGTCACCCACGATCATGGGCACGAGAGCCAGAATGGGCATTTGTGTGTGTTAACACACAAATCCCTGTTCTGATAGGGGAGAAGAGACACATCTGCGGTTTGTAGTAATTACAAACAGCGATATGTCTCCACCCCAGTCAGTCCCATCCAATAAATACCCACCTCCACCAATCCTAGTCAGAGGTCACAAGACAGGAGATCCCGCCAACCTAGCCAAGCAAAGGCGGAGGAGACTGTACACAACCATGTAGAAGAATACATATTGACCTAAACTGATGAAGAAATTAGTTTTATAAAAACATTTTTGGGGATATTTATTATAGCAAAAAGTAAAAAATATAGTTTTTTTTTTTAAATTGTCGCTCTTCTTTTGTTTATAGCGCAAAACATAAAAACACAGGTATTTTAAAGGGAATAAACTCTATCATATTATCAGGTGGATCCCAGGACTTTAAAGGTTGTTTCTAGTCCCCGTAGAAGAATGTTTTAATTACTGCGTGTAATGGAAAGGGATTTGTAGCTGTAAGAACTCTAAATTACCTTAGACCTAAAGAAGCAGACTGATACTGTAAAAGCAATGTAGTAGGTCCGGCATTAACCAGGTTAGAAACAACCTCTTGTAAATCCGAGTCATATGGAGTTTTTACAAAAACAACCTCTCCAAGGGTAGACTGTGAGGATTATCAATCTGAAAGAGATAATAGGGGCTCAGGTACAGTTATAGATAGAAGACCAGATGAGTCAGAGTGAAACCCTGCTGAGGATGGTGCTGGAATGTGCTTGGAGCATCTTGGGCAAATTTCACCATTAAATGTACACAAACTGATAAAGTCTAAAGTGAATATTAAGGCTCTGTCAACAAAAGAGGAGGTCTTGACCTCACCAGGCAGAGCTAAAAAAAGACTAAAATGAGGATGACCCTATAAAAATAGATCTTAGAATCTAGGTTACAAGTGTCAGTTCTTTCTGGGGATAAATTGCTCCTAGAAATATTAAAGGAGCGTTGGGCTCTGGTCATTTGTTGAAGCGGGACTGTACTCTGTGCATCTTTGAGAATACCTGTTCTACTACCGTAGCAGAAAGCAACTGGGCCCAAAGTAAGGCAATGCTTCGCATACTCACAAATCCAAGCAGCTGGAGCTGATGAGGTTTCAGGTGGCCAGAGGTATTGAAGTCACTGAAAGTGGGAAGTGGAATGATACAGTACATTGGAGGGCCAATCAGCACTTTCCAGACAGAGGGTCAGGGGTCCTACAGGCTCAAAGGACAGCCAGAGGAGAATGACAACTCCTCCTAGCTTTAACCAGACACTGATAGAAGTCATAAAATGTCTATATACTGCTGATGAGAGAGAATGTATTTAGCAGGTTATATTTACTAAAATAATTGCATTTCCATGTTCTGTGTACTGTGAGAGATCAGATATAGCTCTGGGTTTAGTAACACTTTAACTGTCATTTAGGTATGGTGATGGTGGGAGAAATTATAAAATGACACCCAGTGAGATAGCTTGTACTGCTTCAACCTATCCGAAAAAAATATAATTTTACCCATGTACAAATCATTAGTAAGATCTCATCTGGATTATGCAGTACAGTTTTGGGCACCAGTTTACAAAAAGGATATGGGATATGGAACTGGAGTAGGTGCAGAGAATAGCAACCAAACTGATGAAAGGCATGGAGGAGCTCAGCTATGAGAAAAGATTAGAGGAACTGTTTTTTTTCTTAAGAGGAGATAAGGGGCAGGGCTGGACTGGGACAAAAATTTGGCCCTGGACTTTATCATGACCGGCCCACTTTAATTTTGAGTGTCTCCATATCAACATTTCCCCTTACATCAGAGTGTCCTCCCTCTCCTCCCCCTCCCATGTTTACTCAGCTTTGAAGGCAGCTTCTTGTTCCTCTCTCCAGTCATATGATAAGTGACAAGTGATAAAGGGAGAGAGGATGGAACGTCTGCCAGCTGTCTATCTCCCCCTACAGGCTGGAGGGAGCGGAAAGCCTAATGCTCTCTCCAGCAAGTGACGGCAGCTGCTCCTCCTAACAGGAATGAAATCGCGATCACTCACTGTCAGAGAGGAGCGGCTCCAGGACTGCATCTAACCGGCCCACTGAGCCATCGGCCCACCGGGAAACTCCCTGTAGTCCCGATGGCCAGTACATGCCTGATAAGGGGGTGTATGGTCAACATGTATAAATACATACAGTAAGTGGTCCATATCATGAACTTGATATTGATTTATTCATTTTAAGGTCATCACAGAGGACAAGGGGGCACTCTTTATCTTTATGGAGGAAAAGAGAGTCTATCTCCAAATACAAGAAAGGTTTCTTCACAGTAAGAGCTATGAAAATGTGGAATAGACTCCCTCCGGAGCTGGTCCTGCTTTAAAAAAAAGCCTGAATTCTGCCCTAAATGTACATTATATAATTGGATACTAATTGGATACTGTTGGATACTAACATTCATAGGTAAAGTTCCTCCAGGGAATATCTGATTGCCTCTCAGGCAATCAGAAAGGAATCCCCCCCCCTCCGCTGGAGTAAATAGAGGGGGGGGGGGGGGTTGCCTTCCTCTGCATAAACTGTGGGTATTGGATTGTGTATATGGGATTGACTATTTTATTTATTTATTTGTATTCTCCCCTTTTATAGGTTGAACCTGACTATGTAAATATTTCTACTAGTTCTCAGAGATGAGGTCACAGCAGAGGCAGTGTCAGGACTCTGAGCCAAGAAAGTGCTCTGAGGGTAACTAATGCAGTACACACAAGTCTGGAAAGTGCCACAATGCAGAGCCCAGCACCCAAAGGTCACATTCCAGGCTAAGGCTAACCCTGCAATCAAGGGAGGACTTTAAATGTTCCCAGAGTTCAGCCTTTAAACTCCTGTGTCCCTCTATGACACATAAAGACTTTTTATTGCTAGGATACAAAATTGCAAAAAATACTTTAGCAGCAGTGCAAGAAATACCTAAAAGCCTGGCAGCAAAAAGGTTAATCAGTTTGTCATCAGGTCTGCACTGAAGACCCAGCTACTGTGATGCTGCACAATATCCTTGTGCTCAGCGTGTCTGTCTGATAGCAGCAGTGATGATAAATATTCTACCCCCCCCCCCCCCTACACACACACACACACACACACACACACACACACACACACAGGCTCTGCAATTTCAGGAGCTAAGCACTGAACAGCTCTTTAAACTGGCCCCAGCTCTCCTTAATAAGCTGCTGTGGAGACGCCCACCTCTTTATGCCGCTCTGGGCAATGCCTAATGGAATCGCTCTCCCTCACTCATACATATAAGCTGTAACCCTGACACTGGGGGGTGGGGGGTGTAAACTGGAATGAATGTCGGTCTCCAGCCTAGAAATGAGTGCATTGAGTACAAGCCCATTTAAGTAATGGGAGAGCGAACAGGAGGCATTCAGCACCTTAGACAGCTCAGTGGCCGTTCAGCACCTTGGACAGCGCAGTGGCCGTTCAGCACCTTGGACAGCACAGTGGCTGGTAGGCACCTTGGACAGCGCAGTGGCCGTTCAGCACCTTGGAGAGCGCAGTGGCCGGTCAGACCATCGGACAGAGCATTAGCCGTTCAGCACCTCGGACAGCGCCCTGGATAGGAGGCGGTCAGCACCTCGGACAGCACCAGCACATCCCAACCCCTTGGCAGCTCGTCACCCGTGCCTAGGCTACTGCCATCTCTTCCCAGTGACACCCATGAGGAGCTCATTTAGCGCAAAGCGGTAATAGTCTTCTGATCCGTGTGTAAAAGATGACAGACAGGAAAAGTTTGCAGAGCAGCAGAGCCGGGAAACGTAAGAAGAAGCTGTGAGAGGTGGGGGAAGGTGGACGGTGCCGTTTTCCTGGCTGATCTGGAAGGAAGGATGACAGGAGAAGCATGTGCACTAGCAGTCAGATCATCGGCAGTCTCCTGGTGCTCTCTGTGCTGGAGATAGGACTGGGCTTATCCAGCGTGGCAGTGGGAGCTGTCACCTTCATCAGGGTCAGGAACAGGACGGAGCCACCGCCGCAGCTGGGAGACTCTTCTCCGGTATGGAGCGGGGCGTGTGTACGTTAGCCATTTCACTACCTTTATTTCTATACCCTTGTGATTAGGTTAGTCATGCATCCTATTTCACATGGACATTCCCTAAGTCTCCTGTTGCTCATTATCATTCCGGTCAGTGGGGTTTTCATAGAGAAGGGTAAACTTGTGCTGTATGTCTGGGTGTCCATTCCAGTAGTGCTACATAATATTGATATAAGATTACAATTTAAACCAAAAAATAATAATTTGCAGCTTACCAGTCCTTGCAGTCTATGTGGTGGCTGCATTTGTTTTTTTTTTTCTTTAAGGCTTAAAGTGGTTGTAAAGCTTAAACGTGTTTTACCTTAAAGTGGTTGTAAAGGCAGAACGTTTTTTTTTTTGTTTTTTTTTGACGTAGTGCATTCTATGCATTAAGATAAAATGCCTTCTGTTTGCAGCAGCCCCCCTAATACTTACCTGAGCCCATCTCGATCCAGCGATGTCCACAAGTGCCTCAGTTGTCAGAGACTCTTCCTTCTGATTGACTGAGACACAGCAGCGGCGCAATTGGCTCCCATTGATGTCAATCAAGGTCAGTTAGCCAATGTGGAGAGAGAGGGGGTGGGACTGAACCGTGACTCAGTGTCTGAATGGCTCAGCTTGAGTGTCCCCATAGCAAGCTGCTTGCTGTGGGGACACTCAACAGGAGGGAGGGGCCAGGAACACTAAAGAGGTACCTGAGAAGAGGGGGATCTGGGCTGCTCTGTGCAAAACCACTGCACAGAGCAGGTAAGTATAACATGTTTGTTATTTTTATAGAAAAAAAATGAGACTTTAGCATCACTTTAATGAATTCCTTGCAATAAAGGAGCTATAAAGTCAAAAGGTTTTTTTTTATCTTAATGCATTCTATGCATTAAGAGAAAAAGCCCTCTTTATGTGGCAGTCCCCCTCAGCCCCCATAATACTTACCTGAGACCCATCACTGTCCAGCAATGTCCAGGAGTGTCTTGGCTGTCCAAGACTCCCCTCCTGATTGGCTGAGATACATCAGCAGGGCAATTGGCTCCCACTGCTGTCAATGAAAGTCAGTCAGCCAATCAGGAGAGAGAGGGGCAGGGCCTGGCTTCAGCTCTGTGTCTGAACATACACAGGGAGCTTTGGCTCAGCTCAGGGCACTCAACAGGAGGGAGGGGCCAGGAGAGCTGAAGAGGGGGATCTGGGGTTCTCTGTGCAAAGCCACTGCACAGAGCAGGTAAGTATAACATGTTTGTTATTTTTATTGAAAAAATTAGACTTTACAATCACTTTAAGGTAAAAAAATGTTTAGGTGGCAGCATCCCCCCTTACCCCCCTCTTCTTTTACTAAACTGAGCCCTCATTCGATCCAGCACCATGCACATCTGTAGCTCTTCTCTCCCCTCACCTCTGGGTCTTGCTGAACTTTCTGGAGTACCTGATTCCCGCTTTCTGTGACAATGGATGCAGCAGTGGGGCACGGGTGCGGGCTCGCATGAGTGCCCCATGGGAAGTGGCTTCCCATGGTGGCACTGTACAGAGGGGAGAGACTAGAAGAGCTGGCAGGGGACCCAAAAAGAGGAGGTTCGCGGTCACGCTGTGCAATTCCATTGCACAGAGCATATAAGGATAGATATGTTTGTTATCTTTAAAAAAAAAAGACCTTTGCAATGACTTTAATTTTCATCTGTTTATCTGCCATTAAGGGCTCCATCACACATGTTGCAGAGGGTTGATAAAATAGGTGGTTTAGCCCCAATCTTATACAGAGAGGATTGTACAGGTATGTTTATGCTGGCTGTAGTCCTTGCCACACAAAACTGAAAAGCCCACATAACCACTCTGCAACTGTGTACATTGTATATGGTTGCAGGGCAGTTGAAGTACAATTTTATCGACTTGGGAAATACCACATCTGAACACAGCAGGGGGTATAATTTATGTTACGGCTGTGAAGCAAAGCGAGACAGCTGAGGCATGTATACAACCTGCTCCAGCTGCTGTGTTAGGTTAACGTGCTATTAAATCCATAAGTAAACATTTGTTATATTGCAGCTTACCAATTCTTTTGCTTCACTGGCAGATCCTGAACTTGAATTTAGGAGTTTTTGGTGGGTTTTTTTTGCCAAAGCTCCTAAACTCAACTCCATAAGACCCCTTTCACACCAGGGCGTTTTTCAGGCGCTATAGCGTTAGAAATAGCGCCTGCAAAACGCCCTAAAGAAGCTGCACCATTGTGTGTAGTGTGAAAGCCCGAGGGCTTTCACACTACAGCGGTGCGCTGGCAGGACGTCAGAAAAAAGTCCTGCCAGCAGCTTCTTTGGAGCGGTGAAGGAGCGGTGTGTTTACCGCTCCTCCACCGCTGCTGCCCATTGAAATCAATGGGGCAGCGCTGTAATGCCGCCGGCAAAACGCCGCTAATGCGGCGTATTGCCGGCGGTTTTAACCCTTTCGCGGCCGCTAGCGGGGGTAAAAGCGCCCCGCTAGCGGCCGAAATGCGCCGCAAATCCACCGCAAATCCGGCGGTAAAACGCCGCTAAAAATAGCGGCGTTTTACCGCCGCCGCTATCAGCGGTGTGGTGTGAAAGGGGTCTAAAAGCCTATGGGGTTTATTTACTAAAGATAGAGAGTACAACATTCGTCAAATGTTTGCATATAAACCAATAAGCTTCTAACCTCAGCTTGTTCAGTTAAACTTTGGCAATAAAACCTGGAAGCCGATTAGTTTCTATGCAGAACTGTGACACATTTTTCACTCTCTAGCTTTAGTAAATAAACCCCTATGTGTCCATAGGGGTTTATTTACTAAAGGGAAATCCACATTGCACTACAAGTGCACTGCAGTTGCTGTAGATCTGCGGGGAAGCTCTGCTAATTTTATCATCCAATCATGTGCAAGCTAAAATGCAGTTTTTTTATTTTCCTTGCATGTCCCCCTCAGATCTACAGAAACTGCACTTCCAAGTGCACTTTAAGTGCACCCATAGATCAAAGTGGTGTTCCCTTTAATAAATAATCCCCATAGTCTTTTATCAGAGTTTAGGAGCTACTGCGGTTAGGGGAGCTTCGACCTTCCTCAACCTCCCGCTCCTGAATATGGAAGAATCGCATTCAGGATAGGAACTTTTGACCGCTGGCTGCTGGAAAACACAAACTGCGTCAAAATAACGCCATGATTTACATTTTCCCAGGGCCAAAGTAGGCAGTGTGTACATGAAGCCTTAAGCCAAACAGGGACTGGCTGAGATGCAAACCATCTATGAGCAGGCTGAATGTCCCCAAGTTCATTGATCGATCAACTTGGATACAACCAGTCTGTCAGATTTTACATGTGATTATTGCTAGCGGCTATTATAGCCACTAACAGTTATCACTGCGGGGTTGATTTACTAAAACTGGTGCATGGTAGCAAGTCTCTAAATTCAGCTTGTTCAATTAAGCTTTGACAAAAATAAAACTGGAAGCAGATGTGTTCTCCTGGCAGGACGGCTCCCCCCTCCCCCCGGGATAACACAATGGGGGTTGATTTACTAAAGGCTAATAGACTGTGCATTTTGTAAAATGCAGTTGCACTCTGCAAGTATAGTTGTTCCAGAGCTTAGGAAATGAATAGAAGCTCTGCTGACTTCCAGCATCCAATCACGTTTTTTAAATTTTCCTTTCACATGATTAGGTATGCTTTGCAAAGTGGAATTTTACCTCATTTACTAATCCCTGGATCAACTGCACCTGCAGTCTCTTTGCCTTTAGTAAATCAACCCCATAGGCTCTGTGACAGGGATTAATAGGGGAATCAAGTTATTCTCTTTCCTGCATGACCGGCTTTAGATGTGATGGCTGTATTCATTTACTTTTTTGGGCTTTCTTTCCTTTATTTTCACCTAGCGATCAGGCTATTAGGTCTGTTGTTTTTCCAAAGAACAACCTCTACCCTAGCATTTTCAGGGATGAGGCAAACCATTTGCCACTGACAGGGGTGTTTACAATGATCAGCTGTTATTTATTTATGTAAAGCCTTTAACCCAAAACAAAAAAACAACAGATTTCTGTAACTGCTTATAAAGTATTAGGCCCCTTTCACACATGCGGATGGTATGTCCGTATTTCATCCATCCGTTTGCGGATGAAATACGGACATACATTCATCCCTATGGGATAGCGGGTGTCTGCGGATGCACATCTGCAGACACCCGATTTCGTCCGCCTCCGCAACAGTCCGATTCTGCAGACGGAGGAAAATCCTATTTTTCTATCCGTCTGCAGAGCGGATCGGACAAACACGGACAGACGGTCCGTGCTCGTCCGATCCCCATAGAGGAGAGCGGAGATCTGACAGGGCGGTCCCTGCACAGTGTGCGGAGACCGCCCTGTCCGCAGCCAGCTCAGCGGGGACAACGGAGCGATCCCCGCTGAGCGAGCGGATCTTCACGGGGCGGATCATTACTGATCCGCCCCGTATGAAAGAGGCCTTAGGGGGAGTTTGGCTTCAATTTGTTAGTGTGTTTAAATCTGCTAGTACACCTAGCATTCCCCTCTCCCAAGGTTAACAATACTACTGTTCAAGGGTGACTCTGTTGCTACTTCAGTGGAGGCACTCTAATACAAGAGGTGTGTTACTGGCCAGATCACCAGGTGAAAACAGAGGGGAAAAGGCTTAAAAAGAAAATGGATGCAGCCACTACATCTAATGATTGGTAAGCCGATACATAATACATTTTTGGGTTTAGGTTTAATACTTCTCTAAAGGGGTGATAAAACCATGTCTTAAAAGCCTATGTTTACTGCTCCCTAACCACATGAGTAAACAAACCCCAAGTCTGTTGTTTTTCAACTTCTATTGACAGAGGTGCTTACAATGATTAACACATTATGTAAAACCCTTATCCTAAAATGAAACAACTTATGTTGCTGTGATTGTTTGAAAAGTGATAGCTGGAGTTCAGCCTTAATTTGTTAGCAAAGTTCATCTAAATATTCTAGCACATCGAATGCCTCGTGCACACGATCAAACTATCTGGCGGACTTGGTCCGGCGGACCAGAGTCTGCCGGACAATCCGCTCGTGTATGGGCTCCGGCAGACTATTTTGACCCAATAGTCCGGCGGACTTAGAAAGTAGTTTTGACTCAAAAATTGTCTGCCGGACTGCGAGTTCGGGAGACAATCCGACCGTGTGTGTGCTAGTCCGCCGGACTTTTGAAATGAACGGACTTTCCTGCACACGGAGGAAAGTCCATTCATTTTGAATGCGGCTCCAGGTAGACGGGACTAGTGAAGGAAGTCAATGTCGCCCCCTTTGGTGGCGAGATTGACACGCCACTGGCCCTGTCACCTGGTATGGACTTAATGGGGAAGCCCTACGCCAAAAAAACGGCTTGGGGGTCCCCCCAGGTCCATATCAGACCCTTATCCAAGCACGCTACCCGGCCGGTCAGGAAAGGGGGTGGGGATGAGCGAGAGCCCCCCCTCCTGAGCCGTACCAGGCCACGTGCCCTCAACATGCCCCCCCACCCAAAAGCAACATGTCCCCATGTTGATGAGGACAAGGGCCTCTTCCCGACAACCATGGCCGTTGGTGTAGGGATCTTATCGGAATCTGGGAGCCCCCTTTAATAAGGGGGCCCCCAGATACCGCCCCCCCATGTGAATGAGTATGGGGTACAATATACCCCTACCCATTCACCTGTGAAAAAAATGTAAATAAAACACAACACACAAGGGTTAAAAATAATTTATTGCATAGCTCCGGGGGTCTTCTTCCGTCTTGGGGGGTCTTTTCGCCGGACTCCTCCACTATTTTCTGATAGCTCTTATTAAAGGGGGCTCTCGGATTCCGATAAACCCCCGCCTGCAGACCCCGACAACCAACGGCCAGGGTTGTCGGGAAGAGGCCATTGTCCTCATCAACATGGGGACAAGGTGCTTTGGGGTGGGTGGGCATGTTGAGGGCACGTGGCCTGGTACGGCTCAGGAGGGGGGGCTCTCGCTCATCCCCACCCCCTTTCCTGACCGGCCGGGCAGCCCCCCTTCCCAAAAGCACCCCCCCATGTTGAGGGCACGCGGCCTGGTAGGGCTCAGGAGGGGGGGGCGCTCGCTCGTCCCCACCCCCTTTCCTGACCGGCCGGGTAGCGTGCTCGGATAAGGGTCTGATATGGACCTGGGGGGGACCCCCACACTGTTTTTTCAGCGTAGGGCTTCTCCATTAAGTCCATACCAGGTGATGGGGCCAGTGACGTGTCAATCTCGCCGCCGAAGGTGGCGACATTGACTTCCTTCGCTAGTCCCATCTACCTGGAGCCGCATTCAAAATGAACGGACTTTCCTCTCTGTGTGGGCAAGTCCGTTCATTTCAAAAGTACGGCGGACTCCCGCCATAGTCCGGCGGACGTAGTCCGGTGGACTTTCCGGCGGTTTGTCTGACAGACTAAGTCCGCCGGATAGTCTGATCGTGTGTACGAGGCATAACACTACCCTCTCCTCAGATCTCCTCCTCAAACACTAAACCAGAATATTGTATTTTACTTTTTGTGAGGGGTTAACATTTCTCTAAACCCTAGAATGGAAATTGATAGTTTTGCAGCTTACAGCTCCTAAGATGTGTTGGCTGTATTACTTTTATGAGTTATTTTCCTCCTTTTTGTTCCCTTTATTTTACCCACTTGACCTCCGTAAGGTTTTGCACACTTCAAGACCATTTTTTGCTATTCAGCACTGCTCTACTTTAATTGGCAATTGCGGCTAATGCTTTATGTAACATAAGTTTATATAATTCTTTCACACAAATAGAGCTTTCTTTTCGTGGTATTTGATCACCATTGTTTTTTTGTTTTTTTTTATTATATAAATGACAAATGACAACACTGCTTGTTTGTGGACACTATACTAATGGGGACACTAGTATAGTTCTGACTGTGACCAGGATACAGACCTGTACAGACACTATACTAGTAATGGTGTGATCAGCGACTTACAGTGTGACTGTGATAATGTGGCAGGCAATCAGGGACTATGCAATCTGACATCGCTAGTGACACTAATACAGTGATCAATGATAATACTGTATGCTGTCACTGTACTAATGGCACTTGTTGGATGGCAAGGGGGATCAGGAGAGCAATCAAAGTGTTAACTGTGTGTCTAGCAAGTGTATGTGTCCTGACTTTGCTCACAGACTGGCTGGCTGGCATTTCTTCCTGATTTCGGTTCTGAACGGTAAGTGAATTCAGGGAGGAAAAAAACAGCCAGATCTGTGTTGTGTGCATGCTGTGTCCAAGCACAGCATGAGAGGCAGGGCATGTGCTCATGCCTGTAAACCAGGAAGTTTGGCGTGGCATACGCGTATGTCGCAGTGCCCACCCAGATAGCAAGGAAAACTTGCTATAAATTTGTGGCAGTGTTGAATTGTAAGTCTGTTAACTTGCTGCACATTTTCACTGGAAAGTTGTACACTTGCAGAGCACTTGAAGCACAAGTTCTGGTTGACACTTTTCCAATTTGTAGCACATTTGCATGGCAAGCCTCTAGCAAGAGCAAAGTTTCAGTGGTAAGTCTACAGAAAGAGCTCTGCAAGTCTACAGCATGAAATTTCAGCCACAGTGACCCCTGTGGTGGGATGACTATTGCACAATAAAACTAAACCAGAACTTGCAGCAGACTTGCAGAATGTTTGCAAAGAAAGTTGATCTGGAGTCATGCAATGTGGACTTGCTGCAATTGTGCAACAAACTTGCAAAGCCTGGCAAGTCTAGCAATAGCTTAGCAATAGCAAGTCATTTTCAAACTTGCAGCACAATTGCTTGCTATCTGGGCAGTGGAGCCGCCATTCAGCAGTAAAATTACTACTGGACTGTCGGCAAGTGGTTAACCTATTAACCCTGCCATTAAGTCACTACCTGTTCTAGGGTGACAACCATACAGAGTAATGCTATCACCCAAGGATAGGGAGCATCTTTTGGACTACATAACATTGTGTTACTTCTCTGATTAGCTACTTTTTTTGTACTTGTCAAACAGAAATACAGTAACAAAACACTTTCTGTTACATACTTAACAGAACAAAATGGAATAAGTAAGAGAAATTTACTTTGAGCATTTACCGGAACTTTAACCATGAAAAGAGTTGTGTTTTCCAGCCAGTGGCTGGTGAATAATATGGGGCACATACAGTAGGTCCTCCTGATGTTGCCAGAGGCAGTGATTCTTATGCCTTGTACACACGATTAGACTATCCGGCTGGTCCGCCGGACAATCCGCCCGTGTGTGGGCTCCGGCGGACTTTTTTTCCCCAAAAGTCTGGTAGACTTAGAAAGTAGTTTTGACTCAAAAACTGTCTGCTGGACTGCAAGTCTGGCGGACAATCCGGCCGTGTGTGTGTGCTAGTCCGCCGTACTTTTGGAATGAACGGACTTTCCCGCACACGGAGGAAAGTCCATTCATTTTGAACACGGCACCAGGTAACAGGGACTAGCGAAGGAAGTCAGTGAGATTGACATGTCGCTGGCCCCGTCACCTGGTATGGACTTAAAGGGGAAGCCCTACGCCAAAAAAACGGCGTGGGGGTTCCCCCCAAAGGTCCATATTAGACTCTTATCCAAGCATGCAGCCGGCTGGTCAGGAAAGGGGGTGGGGACGAGCGAGCGGGACAAGACCCCCGAAGTCATTTATTGCACAGCTCCAAGGGGGGTCTTCTTCCGTCTAGGGGGGTCTTCTCGCCGGACTCCTCCACTATCTTCTGCTAGCTCTTTTACTAGCGGAGGAGCCCAGCTTTCTTCTTTGTCACCACCCGGGGGTCTTCTTCCAACTTTGGGGGTCTTGTCCCCCCTCTTCGGTTCTTCTTGCCGGGCCTCCGCTTTCTTCCTTTAGCTCTTTTACTAGCAGTGGCCCAGTCTTCTGTCGCCGCCTCTTCTTCTGACTTTGGGGGTCTTGTCCCCCTCTTCGGTTCTTCTTGCCGGGCCTCCGCTCCTTCTTCCAGCTCTTTTACTGGCGGTGGCCCGGTCTTCTGTTGTGCTGTCTTCGCCGCCTTCTGTTCTTCTGTTCTTCTTCCTAGAGATGTTGACTCGTCGCTGTCTCTGGCCGTAATGACAGGGACATCTTGCGCAGCGACTTATATAGGGACAATGGGCATGGTCACCGGGTGATGTCCCCGCCCATTATGATGTCACAGTCCCAGAGGATGCTCCGCTAGTAAAAAGAGCAAGCAGAAGACAGCGGAGGAGTCTGGCGAGAAGACCCCCCAAGACGGAAGAAGACCCCCGGAGCTGTGCAATAAATTATTTTTAACCCTTGTGTGTTGTGTTTTATTTACATTTTTTTCACAGGTGAATGGGTATGGGTACATTGTACCCCATACTCATTCACATAGGGTGGGGGGCCGGTATCTGGGGCCCCCTTATTAAAGGGGGCTCTCTGATTCCGATAAGCCCCCCGCCTGCAGACCCCGACAACCAATGGCCAGGGTTGTTGGGAAGAGGCCCTTGTCCTCATCAACATGGGGACAAGATGCTTTGTGGTGGGGGGGCCGCACGGCCACCCTTTCCCCAAAGCACCCCCCATGTTGAGGGCACGCGGCCAGGTATGGCTTAGAAGGGGGGGCCCTCGCTCATCCCCAACCCCTTTCCTGACCGGCTGGGCTGCGTGCTCGGATAAGGCTCTAATATGGAACTTGGGGGGACCCCCACACCATTTTTTCGACGTAGGGCTTCCCCTTTAAGTCCACACCAGGTGACGGGGCCAGCGACGTGTCAATCTCGCCGCCGAAGGCGGCGACATTGACTTCCTTCGCTAGTCCCGGCTGGAGACGCGTTCAAAATGAACGGACTTTCCCCCGTGTGTGGGCAAGTCCGTTAATTTCAAAAGTACGGCGGACTCCTGCCATAGTCCGGTGAACCTAGTCCGTCGGAAAAGTCCAGTCGTGTGTGGGCAGGTCCGCTCGTTCGGAAAGTCCGGCAGACTTTACGGCGGTTTGTCCACCAGACTAAGTCCGCTGGATAGTCTGATCATGTGTACGCTGCATTAGGAGGCATTGTAAGACCTGTTCTTTGAACATTAGAACATTGTATCCACTGCATAGAATCAGGTTCATTTTATAAACATGTAATTAAGTGCTTGGTGGTTTTCATTTTTTAAATAATGTTTTGAGCAATACTTCATCTATTAATAGCTGGAAGCCTATTTAACAGAAAAGTTCAAAGGGCATGCATATTACTATATGACAGATGGTGTGGCCCACCAAAGGTTTAAAAATACTAACCCAGAATATTGTATTGTGTCCTATAAAATACCCTAGACTTATTATATTTCTTTCTTTCTTTCTTGGTAGTGCTATATACTTTTATTCTGAGAGCAATGCATGCATTTTTGTCTGTAGTTAATGGGATCCAGAAAGTACCAAACATGGCAATGATATAGAACCTATATTTTAATTTTACATAACCTACAAAAAAGCAATGTTTGATATTTTTAGGCTACCTAGTTTCCATTTATGGTCTGCTTTTGTAAATTCACATAAATGTCTTGACAAGTCTTGTAAGTATAAGGCACTTGAAATACTGAAGGTGCAGTATGTTACAGTTTATTTGCAGGAAGCCATCTGCTTATTGGTCTGTTTGCTTATGTCATGCAATATGGTATCATTGTTATGTATTACCAGGTCAGGGCACATGCAGTACCACAAACTGATAAAATATTGCAATACCATAAACATATCTGGTGAGTTTTATGGGATCTCACTCTGATTAGATCCACAGGAGGGAAAGCTGTGGTGCTCTTTCAGTAGGTGGCACTTTATTACTCCAGCCAAGCTTCCAATCCAATTGACAAAAGAAAACCTCCTCTATAACTGTGTACGTGTGCCAATGTGATCAAATGCTCTAGATCAGGGATCTCCACATTACGGCCCCTCAGCTGTTGTGGAACTACACGTCCTATGAGGAATTATAAAACTCTGACATTCACAGACACGACTATTCATGATGGGTATTGTAGTTCCTGAACAACTGGAGGACCGTATTTTGGAGACTCTTGCTCTAGATGATAAGTAGATAAGAACTATGTAAGAATATCATGGAGCAGCCTATACAGTACATTTACCATTTGTTGGAAATTTATATGGAAAACTACTTTTGCTGATGATCTATGTGAGTATGGGCACCTTATGTGTGAGAATGTGTATCAGAAATGTATTCAATACTGACCTAATTTAACAGAAATTAAACATAATTTTGTGTTCTTTTATTATCACCTCATGTTGGTTTTCAACAAATAAATGCAATACATTTCAATTGCAGGCCTCCCACTGTTCCTGAACCCTGGAAAGTCTTCACTACATAGTCCAATAAAATCTTTGTTTAGCAAATAGTTACCCAAGGGACATGATAACATTAATTATGAGAATAATTAATAGAATATATTAAACATATTACTTGCAAAATTAATATTTTCCACCTAGTCGCATAAACAATTTTGCATGAGGGTACATGTTGTGTGCAATTATATACAATAGTGAGTATTTCTAGCATAATTTAAGGAGGGGCAGAAGGTACTGGAGAGGTGGGCATGGGTAGATTATAGTAAGCAAGGTTTGGAATCTTTTTTTGGTTTGATGATAAACTAAAGTATAAAATTAACTTTAGTTCTCCATTCCCACCTGAGTGTTTTGTCAGGCCACTTCCAAAGAGTCACAGTGCTCAAGATGAACAATTCCATTGCTCTTAATGGGACTATTTACACCTGAGCATTGTATTACTGGCCGCCTTTTGCATGAAGCTCAAAAAAGTACATGATCATCTTTAACTTGATTGTAAAGTCTCAAGGTTTTTCACCTTAATGCATTTTATGCATTAGGGTGAAAAACCTTCTTTGCTGCCCCCAGACCCCCCCCCCTTTTTCTTACATGAGCCCAATTCAATCCAGCGACATGCACGGACCCAGCGGCTCCATCTGCTGTCTCTCCCCTCATTGGCCAATTGAACAGCAGAAGCAATTGGCTCCCGCTGCTGTCAATCAAATTTAGTGAAATGGGAGCAGGAGGCAGGGCCGTGTCCCACTGACTGTGTCAATGGATGCAGCGGCAGGACATGGGAGTGAGCTCACATAGGTGCACCCATTGAAAGTGGGTTTCCGTGGGGGCACACAATAAAGGGGAGGAGCCAGGAGCAATGGTAGGGCAACCCAGGAAAGGTGGATTGGGGATGCTCTGTGCAAAACCATTGCACAGAACTGGTAAGTATAACATGTTTGTTATTTTTATAAAAAAAAAAAAAACCTTTACAATCACTTTAAGAATGGCATGTTATGGCCCTATAGACTTTATTGTAAGCACCCACAAAAATGTTTGAAAAGATTTGTTTTTACCTTCCTTTTTCAGACACTCCAATTTAAGAGTTTACCATGCCAAAAACAATCAATTATGCTTCTGTACTCCTGGCTATATTCACGCCTAAATGTGAATGAGGACTAATAGATTATTTAAACTGTAAAAAAATTATAGGGACACTTTTTTGGCTGTAGGCGGAGTCTTATAATTAGGGTATGCATTTATAGGTGTGACATAGCAAAAAAAGAAAAATGTGGCGTGCGCTGAAAAATGGGCCTAGTTTGTGTGAAATAGTGGGTGTGGTTCAACTGGAGGTGTGGTTAGAGTGTGAGATGAATGAGAGATGGAGAAAGAAAGGGGAAAATAGGGAGGGAGGTAGAAAGAAAGAAGGAAAGAAGGAGGGAAGGAGAGAGAAGGAAGGAAAGAGGGAAGCAGGCCCAGATCCTACACCACTATAGAAATGTATATTCCAGAGTTTAACAAATCAGCAAAGATACTCCAAACACCTGGTGTTAGCGCTTCAATCATCCCAGCACCATGGTTGTTGTGGTGTCAGGATGATTGAAGCGCATTATTACTATTATTACATTGTAATATAGAATGAAATCATTCAACTCGCCATAATCCAGAATCAGTGGGACCCCAGAGCGTGTCACCTGCCATGTCCAAGCAGAGTCCGTCCTTGCATTAGGTGCCCCCAGAAAAGCCCCTCCTTATAATGTCCCCAGCAGAGCCCCTCCTTATATCAGGCATCCCCAGCAGAGCCCCTCCTTACATCTATCGGGTATCCCAGAGCAGTGGTGTCTCCGCTGCCATTACAGAAGAGAGGCCGAGGGGGAACAAAAAAGAGGAGGAGTTGGCCATGTGGTTAAAATAGAAATTGAGCTGCGGCACCGCCCTTCCCTTTCCATAACAGGTAATGGAGACTGGCAGCGGGGCAGAGCGGGGTGGGGGTGGATGGTGCTGCAGTTAAATTTCTATTGCAGCCATCCGGCCAGACTACTTCTTCTGGTCTTCTTGACAATGTCTCTAGAGGTCCGCGCCCGGCAATGCGGACCTCGACGGCGAAAAATTGAGAAAGAAGAAACTAATTTCCTGGGACATTTCCCGGGAAACTATAAAATCGGGAAAAGGGACTAAATCCTGGGAATTTCCCGGGACAGTTGGCAAGTATGCAACTCCACCAATAGCTGCATGGCATTTCTCATGTCGGGTTTCAGGATTGTTATAATAAATGGATCATATTTTGTGAAATGTGTATTGAAATGGCCCACTTTTAGTCTCTACTGGGGCCAATGTGGCATGGTGACAATGCATAACAAAAAGTATGACGCCAGCACACCAAGGATCTCCAGGTCCAAATCTTTATTCAGCAATCATATCATAGTTACAGAAGCAATGTTTTGGAGCCAGGCAGGACCCCTTAATCGGGCATGAATGATGAAGCGGTCCTGGATGGCTCCCAAACATTTCTTCTGTAACTATGATGTGATTACTGTATAAAGCTTTGAACCCGCTTTGAAGATCCGTGGCGTGCTTGTAACATACTTTTTCCTTTGAATGTCTTCGGGTTCCTAGCTGGTGTTTGCTGAAGTCCCAACTTACACTCACAGCTGATTTGCAGGAACATGTGTGTTGGGAATATTATGTATGGGTGTCTGCAGGAGCACAATTAGGAAAAGGGACTGAACATTGTCATTATATAACAGGAAATGCCTGAACAAGGATGTCCATGAAATATTTAGAAATATTTAAAATTACTTTGTAAACAAATGTAATATGTTTAACCTATATACATTTTTAATTATTTGGTTTGAGTCTACTTTAACAACCCCCAGAACCAACTACAACTGCTGAGACTGGGCACCGTTTTAAAATGCTGCTGAGACAAACAAATGTTATTAAATGTATTCAATATGGTGCCTGAGAATCAAATGGTTAACCTCAGTGCTTTATTAAAATCTAATCTTGGTACGTTATAATTACGAAGATTTAAATGACCTTTCAAAAATACTTATTTGGTGCAATTTTCCTAAACATGTGCCCATTAAACTCAACTAAATAATTATTTTTTGTGGAATTATCCAGAAAAAAAATAAAAACATTTCATCAAAAGAGATTGCTTAGTCCAAAAATAAATATAAGATTGTTTATGAAACTCAGAAGTTAGTCAAAACTAAAATAATGCACTAATGAGCTCAGCCTATGGTCTCAGGACCTACACAAAGAGGCCAGCCGAAGAGCACAGATTGATGTGGCAAAGATCCATAGTTTCTTCCAGAATAACTTTAAGCACTTTTAAAAATCTAGCTGCAGTAGAGTTCATAAATCTCAGACTGAAGTAACTAGACACAATTATTGCTGCTTAATAAATGAAAGTACATGCAAGCCTTACAGTCCGGGTGGCTGAACTCCAGCTGTCACAGAGAGCCAGTGGTTCTAGCCTTAAAATATATGTGTAGATGTGTCCAGTATGGACCCTCTGACCTCAATGCCCAACACTAACAGATTCATGTAACTGTCTTTGACAGGTACATGTATCAGCCACAGGCACGGACAATTGTGGTCTGTGACTTCCTTTATGAATTCCCACCAAAGTTTAATAAAGGAATGAGTGTCAGAAACAGTTGCCTTTTTTTTTTCAAACATGTTAAAGTGACACTAAATGATTTCCTTCATCTCCAAAAATAGTCAATTTCTTTTTTTGTTTACAAAAGTTTTATTTGACAGTTAGAATGTACAAATATAATGCATAATATAGAGTTTCAAAATGGATAGAGTAAAAAATAACAGTACAAATTGGGATTTAAACGAGAAGCGAATGGTACAATTCTTAGATAAGGTAGATAAAGTGATACATTTAAGAGATTTGCGAGTCTATGGATGGTTTCTAGAGAGGATGCCCAAAATACCAGCGTTAACCCGCAAAAGGCAAAATTAGGGGGGAATAATAATAAGTAATTAGGGCAAGGACCTGTATTTCCACTTGTTGTTAAAGATATGCATGCTATCATGTAGGGTGTGGTAGATCCTTTCTGAGATCTTGAGCATCTCCATACGATTCAAAACTTGCAGCCAAGGAAGAGAACTAGTTCTCCAATTGAGTGCTATCATCCATTGTATCGAGCTAATTAATGAATGAAGCAGTCTAGTACAGGGTATTGGAGTGTTTGGAACATTGGCATACAATATGCATATTTGTGGTGTGAGGGAGATTTTGTGTTTGGAGGATAGTTCTAATCTGGTAGTAGCTGCTTGCCAGATGGGTTTGAGATGGCAGCAACTCCAAAAAATGTGTGCAAATGTGCCTGGTTCTGTGCATCCTCTAAAACAGTTAGGGGATGCTTCGGGGTAAAAGGAGTGAATTTTGGTAGGGGTCATATACCATCTTGAGAATAGCTTGAGAGGGGTTTCTCTAAAGGCAATCGCACTATTGCTTTTTTGGAGATTACCAATCATATCGTTACATAGTTCAGGGGTAAATGTACAGTTAAGTTCCTCTTCCCAGTGTAGCATTGGGGCGGATTTTTCCGGGATAGAGATGGAGTAATAGTCAATTTCTTACTGTGTTTTTCTGCCTTCCTTTTGCTATTCTTTTTTTTTTGTAAATCAATATTTATTAAACATTTTCTATCAAAATACATACATATTTTCATCTCTTATATCTAACATATTATTGACTGTTCTTTCCTTATTGTTAACGATCTTGGGGTTGGCTCCCTCCTCGTCTCTTATCTCCCCCCGGCCTCAAAGAGATAAAAAAAGGGGGAAGGACCCCTTTATCCTATCTCTTTTTCTTTACCCTACTTTACCTTTTTCCCTATCCTCCCCTTTTCCCTTTCCTTTAGTGTTCTCTAAGTGAGTAATCTTCTTCGTATTGGTGATTTTAATGTTTATTAATTTCTACTAAGAATACTGGTGCCTTTATTTTCTCTCTAAGCTTTTTTTTCCTTTTTCCCCTTTCCTTCCTTTCTCTCTCCTTCCTCTTTTCCTTTCTCCCTTCTTTTTTTTCCCTTCTACCAAGTTTATCTCCTTCTTATGTGTTTGGTGTTGTGTATCTAAGATATCTAATTTTATTCCCGACATTATGTGTACTCCCGTCTTTGTCCTATTTCCCCAAAAAAATATTTTTCCTTCCCTCCCTCCCTTCTTCCCCCTTTCCCCTTTCCTTTCTCCCTCAAGGACCGCGGGGTTCTGGATTCTAAAATACTATAATTATAGCTGAGAAGGGAGCCCCCCCACCATCACCTTATATCATACAGTCGCTTCTTTATATCTTTACTTCCCCACATTGACATTTTAGAAAACATGTAATAAGGAATACAGGTTGTGGTTCCTCTCTCCTCTCATACCCTTTGGGAGTTCTTCTTTCCCATCCCGTCCTATTTTTTGGCAAATATTTATTTTTCTATCTCTTGAGCATATATTCCCCATTCCTCCCATATTGCATCAAATTTGTCTTGTTTATTTCTAATCCTGTGTATCCATCTTTCTGCTTCTCTTATTTCATCTACCTCCCTTTTCTATTCTTTCAATGTTGCGCAGGTCACCTGTTTCCAATATCTAGGTATTCATTTCTTTGCCGCATTCAATAAGTGAGGGATTACACTGCCTTTGTATACCCTTCCGGAATCCATAGCCCCGTGGAACAGGAGGGGCCCCGGAGCGAACTCCAGTCGCTCTTTTGACATCCTACTAATCCACGAGGCTATGTCCTCCCAGAACTTCCTAATCCCTTGACAAGACCACCATATATGAAGAACACATCCTCTCCAACACCGGTTGTCTGCAGTTGGATATATTTGGGCTAGTCTTGCCGGGGTTCTGTACCATCTGGTCAAGAATTTATACGACATCTCCTGTATAGCCGAGCTTATCGATAGAGAGTATGTTGCTTTGATTAACTTTTTTATTTGTATAAAACTGCAGTCTAGTTCCTTTTCCCATTCCCTTATAAAATAGGGTGTGGTATTTTTTTCCTTGCTAAGGACCAGTTTATACATTTGGGATAATAGGTGTTTAGTTCTTGATATCTTTCTACACATCTTTTCAAATGTGGTAAGGGTGTCCTGGGATCTCACCTGCAGTTCTAATTTCTTAAAAAAACTTTTCATTTGGTTGTACCTCCACCCTGCCATTTTCATACTTCCCTGTTTTATTTCTAGCTCCCATTGTGACAATAGGACTCCTGATGGTGAATATCTCAGGCACATTGTATTCCCTTCTGATTCCCATGGTCCCATAGCTCCTTTTTCTTCCCCTGGAGGGAACCATGGATACCCTCCCAATGGGGCTAAAAGAGATATCCTTGGGGCATATATACCAGTTTTATTTAATCTGTCCCATACTGCCAATGTGTTCCGCATCAGAGGGGATGTCCAATTAGATAAGCCCCTATACTTAGCTGGTATCCATGGTGCTCCTGCTAATTCTCTTTCTGCCATTTTTTTTCAATCATCACCCATTCTTTACCCTCAGAATCATGGCACCAGTTCAGTATATGGACAAAGGCCATGGCTCTATAATATCTGGCCATGTCAGGTAGCCCCACTCCCCCAACATCCTTCCCTCTGCACAGGATTTTATAGGCTATTCTTGCTCTTCCATTTTCCCGTATAAATGCAAGGAATATTTTACGTATCCTTTTAAAAAACCTTTGGGGTAATGGAATGGGTAGCGTATATAGCACATACAACAGCCTGGGTATTATATTCATTTTCAAAGTATTTACCCTCCCAAATAATATTAACGTCTGTCCTTTCCATCTCTTAAAGTCCTCTTCTATTTTTATTAATAAGGGGCTATAATTTTGTTCATACAGTAGTTTTGCATCTGCTGAGATGTGTACTCCTAAATAAAACAGGGACCTCTTATTCCAGATAAACGGGTAATTATTTTGTATACCCGCTCGTAAGGCTGTTGGAACGTGGATAGGTAATAGTATTGATTTCTCTGTATCGATCTTTTCCCATTCACTTCCATTTGTTTGAAACAAGCAGTGTGCATTAGCAGTGGTCTTGTGCATTGCTCTATGCACATTACAGATCCCATAGTCCATAATCCCTGATCCATCTTGGGAGTGAAAAGAGGGTGGCTACATTCTCAATGGAGAACAAACGTAGCCACCCTCTAACAGCAAGTAAGATCACAGCAGCAGCAAAAAAAAAAAAAAAATGGTGGCAGCTGAGAGCAAAGGAAGGTACTTTTTGGAGTTAAGAATACATACTTGAAAGTATTATTTTATTTTAAACCAGAGTTTATAGACTTGGATTACATAAACGCTAATGCTTGCTTAGGTGGTTTACAGTCGGAGGGGTACTCAATACAATATTCCTAAATACTTAGCCTAACTAGCTACTAAATCTGTTTCAGGAATAAAAAGAGAGGTCTCAGTTTCAAACATCTAAAAATAAATGTAGAAGCCCCAAGGAATCCTTTTTCTATGCTGAATGGCACTCCCATGGTGCACCTGTGTTGGTTTTTAATCACTTCAGCCCCGGACAGATTTGTCTCCTTAATGACCAGGCCATTTTTTGCGATACGGCACTGCATCACTTAAACTGACAACTGCGCGGTCATGCGACACTGTACCCAAACAAAATTGATATGCCTTTTTCCCACAAATAGAGATTTCTTTTGGTGGTATTTAATCACCTCTGTGGTTTTTATTTTTTGCGCTGTAAACAAAAAAAGAGCAACAATTTTGAAACCTAAAACTATATTTTTTACGTTTTACTATGATAAATATCCCTGATATTTAAAAAAAATAAATGTATTCATCAGTATAGACCAATATGTGTTCTTTTACATATTTTTGGTACAAACATTAGCAATAGGCATATATTGATTGATTTGCACAATAGTTATAGCATCTACAAAATAGGGGATAGATTTTTTTATTTATTTTTTTTTTTTTACTAGTAATGATGTCAATCTGGAATTTTTAGTGGGACTGCGACATTGCAGCAGACAGATCGGACACTTTTGACACTTTTTTGGGACCATTGACATTTATACAGTGATCAGTGCTACAAACATGCTCTAATTACTGTGTAAATGTCACTGGCAGGGAAGGGGTTAATACTAGGGGGCGATCAAGGGGTAAAATGTGTTCCCTCGTGTATGTTTCTAACTATGGGGGCAGGGTACTGACTGGAGGAGGAGACATATAGCTGTTTCTAATTATTAGGAACAACAGATCTGTCTCTCCTCTCCTGTCAGAATGGGGATTTGTGTGTTTGCATACACAAATCTCCATTCTGGCTCTCGTGCCCACGATCGTGGGTGGATGGTGGACATCGCACCCGCCAGCCGCGCACATCGGGTCCCCTGCCATGCAGCAGGCATCTGCTAAGACTTCTAAAGGAGCCGACGTACAGGTATGTCGATTTGCACAGGGAAGCCAACCTGCTGCCGTAAATGTACATGAGCCAGTTGGGAAGTGGTTAAATAGACCGAGTAGCAGATAACATTTTATCTGTTAGTTAAAATTAGTGTGTTTACTTTTAAAGATTTTTTTCCCATGCAAGTTTCTATTCTTCAGGAGTATGCACTACATGGAGAATATGCCACCAGCATAAGCCTAGGCTCTAGCTGGGCATTCACTTAATTTATGTAAAATATTTCTCACTGTTTGTGCTCTTATAGATTTGCACCTTGATCTGGAGTTCCCATATATATTTTGAAAGATATGTAACTGAAAGGTTCTCTTCACTTGCTAGGTAGAGCCAACTACTCTGAAATTTTGTATTGTACAGATCATATATTTCTCTTCAACATCAATGAAAATGGTATGTTTTCTATAAAGTACTTTTTAATGTTTTACACCTGCATTGTATTGTAGTATGCATAATTTAATCAACGAATGATAGGTTTTATTTTGAACAGGAGCCACTACTGCTTGCACGTACCTTTTTTCTGATGACTGCCTGAATGATTAATGCTTTATATTTATGTACAATTCAAATGAGCACAATGGAAAACATAATAATAATGAGAACAAAATGACCTCCTGAGTTGAACTATTTTTGTTTTAATACTTTTCTTTTTGTTGTACCTAAGCAACAAAGAAAATTGCCTCTGACTTTCAAGCAAGTTACATTAGGCTTTTGCAAATAAACTCTGCATGCCAACCTGCTTATAATTAAGTAATGATGTCACAAGCCCTATAGTAGATTCCCTGCAGGACTATTTTGATAATATACTCTGAGATGGGAACTAAGGGGGTCCAGCAGAGTCCAGGCTGTCATGGATAGAGAGAGGTTGGGGAAATTTCCTCATGAGTTAAGTGGAGATTAAAACCTGGGCTCATCCCTTGCAAGACTTTTTCAAAACACGCCAAAGCTCCAACTCAGGCCAAAAATTAGATTTTTGTACTTTTTCACAAAATCTTTTTCCCAGGTTATTGAGTGTATGTGCTGAGAGTATGGGCTGAGGTTACCCGTTGCAGCTAGACTGTCCATATGTCTTTGAGAAGATGTTGCATGATGTGGCAGAGAAAAACTGGGCCCCAAATGGAGAAAAGCCTTGCATACTCATAAACTCAACCAGCTTGTGTTAATGAGAGTGTCTAGTGGCCAGGAGTGACCAAGTGGTTGTAAGTGACCAGAGACTGCATGAACCATATTGTTCTTAAGGAGTAGAAGCTATAGCAGAATTGTTTATTCTCTAGACTGAAATGGTGGCAGAAAGCATGTTTGCACAAAACACTCCACCTAGGAGACGATGTTGATGCTCAGTTCCCTTAGCCTCAACCCTTAATGTGAGAAATAGAATTACTGGGGAATTTGAAAAGGCACTCAACATTGCTAACTGTGAAGAAGTTCACAGTGATTTAGTCTGGATAGCTTTACTCAATATGTGAGTCTTCAGAATTAGTGGCATACCAGAGGTTATACCACACCTCTGGACCCAGAAAGCACTCTGAGGCTAACTAACACAAGGCTCAAAGGTCTCAAAAGCACCAAGAGCCAGCCCAGTTCCCGAAGGTCAGATTCCAGGCTAGCCCAGTAAACTCCCAGTACAGCAGGGTGAGAGTACAGCTTCCAAATCTGTTGCTGAGGATATGCCAATCCGGATAGCTGACTTGCAGAGACTAGCTCAAGTGGTGGTGTGGAAATCTTGAATGAAGTCACCAAGGGAATAAAATTATTATCATTAGTGTATCAAGAGTCTTTGATTAAGTTTTCAAACACATAATTAACATAAAGATGCAGTATATATATATATATATATATATATATATATATATATATATATATATATATATATATATATGTGTGTGTGTAGTTTAGATCCTCTTACAAAGGGTAAGTTCGTAGTATATCGATATTGAAGAATTAATTAATCGGTAGAGGCTGGTGAGCTGCTTCATAAATGGCCATTATTATTTTAATACCCAGGAGAGGTGACCAGAATTGGGAACCCAGGAAATGCATGAATGCATAGAAAATGTAACCCCCTTCCTCCCTCTTATTTGTTACCTGCTCTGGACTGTTTACTACACATAATGGTTCTTTGCGGGTGGCCTCCCATGACCTTTTTACTTTCCTGTAAGGGATTACACCTCTACCTCTGTCAACAGTTTCTGGTTTCCCTGTTTTATGTATGTTACCATTGTTTATATATTTTCCACTTTATTTGGAATTTTGTCCATCCAATGTGTGCTTCCTTCCACTCCATTGTCTAAATACTACCTGCACATTTCCATGTCTCTCTCTGACTGCAAACAGTATCATTGTAACATTTCTGTGCTGTTCATTAATAAAACCTGTAAAAGAAAACGTAACCTCAACCTGACTAAATTTGCAAAAAAAAAAAACATTGCTTGTATAAGTTGACCTAGCATCAGATATAGTTTTTCTTATTGTAGCGATGGTCCCACAGGGTTTCTATGTGTTACAGCATCCACACATTTCACCCTGCTCCCAGACCTCCATTAGACACACTTCTCAGTCAGTGAACAATATTTTTCTTGTTTTTGCTGTTTTTATTAGGGGATTGAACTTGATTGAGGAAAAGGCACACGGGATGCCCATAGGATAAATTGTACTTTGTAGAATAAAAGTAACTTTGTCACACTTCACAGAAGAAAAGATGGCTGACCCTAAACTTGAAAGACTTATACCTCAGAACACTTCTTCCAGTACACTTCCTCCAGCAGACTACTTCACTGTCCAACTTTAGTAATCTGAATCAGAACACGACTAGGCCTCACTCTGAATAAGTCTCAGTGTCTTTACTTGATGGCCTTTTTCTAGGCCGGGGCCTGTAGTACCCCTTTTTGGCAGCAACTGATTTACTTGAGAATAATAAATGTAGATAGACTACTGATCCCAGCAAGTCTGACTTGCAAATCCTGCCCGCCCTCCTGGTTGCATCAACTTGACACAAAACTCCCACAGTCTCTCTCTCTGGCTCTACATCCACCTCCCCTGGCATGCCTCTTCCAGAGCTTTCCACCGTGCTTTCAACTCACTGACACCTGCACTGGATCCTTCTAAATGACTTTACTCGGAACGTGCGGACCAACTGTCTCCTCCAACTCCTGTTCCAGGACACCTCTCCATGACCATATAAGGATAGGCTCCCTCCCAGCTCCCAAGCTCCCTGCCTGAGGTAAACTCCCACAGAAAGGGGGTTCCCTAAGACACGACAGTCTAACACTCTATCATCCAATTCACCCAGCCGATGACTCCTCCCCCAGCAGGCTGACCATGGGTATATGTAGGAGGCCTGCCCCCTACCAATCCTAGTTGGGGATTGGTCAGAGCTCCTTACATGCACCCCATGTCACTCCAGCTCTCTGCCCTGCCCCTTTTCCAGAACATTCTCCCTGGAAACAGAGGAGGGGCCCAAGAGCTGAAGTACATGTCAGTCGCCTACTGCTGTACTAAACCACTTCCCTGCCTCCAGATCAAAACAAACAGGCCTAGCTCACAGCATAGGCCTGCTTAAATTTACCTGCACTGGTAGGTTACACAAAACCTACACTTAGCACTTACCTACCTAAGGTAGAGGGTGCTACATTATTAAATTAGAACTAAAGGAAAAAGAGGTAATCTGTCCAAAGTCAGGGAATCCAAAGTTGTCAGCCGAACTAGTGTCCCCATTGGTCAATGTTTCGCTGAGAATTATCCCAGTATTTTCGTCCAGCAGAACAATCTCAGCAGTTTTGTCCAGCCCTGCTGCCAGCGGCCTGACAGTTTGAAGTACGCTGCAACTGAATGCTGCACCAAGGGATGCTCATGTTTAGGGCCCTATGAATTCAGGGACCTATGCTCATAAAAATAGAATTCTGTACTTCTAGCATACGTCACTTAAAGGGTTACTAAAGGCATTTTTTTTTAAATTAAAATAACAAATATTATATACTCACCTATTGCACAGTACAGCCCCAAACCTCTTCTTCTGGTGTCTCCTCTTCTGGTGTCTGCAATCTTGGCTTCTCTTCTTCTCCATGTGCCACATAGCAAGCCACATGCTCTCCCCTGAGCTGTGTGTGTCTATGGAGCCATACTCCATAGAAATGCACAGCGTGACTTGGCCCTGCCACTGCTTCTTCCTCACAGCATTTGATTGACAGCAGCAGGAGCCAATGGCGAAGAGGAAGAAAGGGGAGAGAAGGCATGCAGCTGTGCACAGAGCTGGATCAATTGAGGGCTCAGATAAGTATTTAGGGAGGACAGCAAGCTGTAAAATGTTTTTTTCCCTTAATGAAGAGAATGCATTAAGGTAAAAAATGTTTTGATTTTAAAACCACTTTAATGCATTCCATCCTAAATTTAAGTGCCACTCTGTGCAGCATTCAGCTACATACAGTCACTGTGTTTTTTAGTCCAGGATTTGGCTCATATGGGCCAACCCTTCCATGTGCATGTAGCTAGCATAATATCAAGTATTTAGGATTTCTTATAAAGGATTATAGTATTCCTGCTTTGGTCCAGAAGGGCAGGGCCATTTTTGTGCAGCTGTTAAATACAGCCATCAATTTGGGATCTGTACTTTCCATTTCATACATTAAAAAAGAACTAAATACATTTCCTATTAGGTTGAGTTATGGGTGAAAGCAATAATAGCTAAGTCCCCTTTGTTACAGTAGTTAGGAATGCTGAGATCAGCAGAACTTTGTATTTGTATCCATGTGAAAAATTCTTTCCAACTGTTTAATTCCCTAGCTATTATAAAGTCAGCCCTCAAAATTTCCACCCACCTGCTCACATTTGGCAAGTGGAAATTACCTGAGGGTGACAGTTTCCTCGCTGATCGCATCTGGCAGAAGCAGTGCTGTCTTTTTTACAGGGCATCAGAGCAGCCCAGGGGGGCAATTGCTCTGATGCCCTGTAAAAAAGGCAGCACCACTTCTGCCAGAAGCAAACGGCCAGGAAACTGTCAGGAGGAGAGGCAGTGGGATCACACAGAGCGAGGATCTCCTGCTGAAACACAGCTTGGATATGAAATGCCAGCCACTGTCAAACAAAGTTTCACCTCTTGGACCAGCTTCTATGATAGGGCTGCACTGAGGGGCACTGATGAAGCGGAATTAATGGGAACTGATGAGGTAGCATTAATTGGCACTGATAAGCTCTTATGAGGCTGCACTGATGAGCACTGAATAGTTGGAACTGATGGCAACTAATGAGGTGGCATTGATAATGCACTGATTGGGGCTACACTGATAAGGCAGCACTGATATCCTTCACTGATTGGCACTAATAGGCTGTGCTGATGGGCCCTAATAGGCTGCACTGATGTCCACTGATGAGGTGGCACTGATGGCCACTGATGAGGTGGTAATGATGGGCACTGATAAGCTGCACTGACGGGCACTGATGGGGCTGTACTGATGCCCAGGGTCCAATCAATATTAAAGATGGCCCTGGTTGTCAGCCTGTTCAGTGGGTTTCTTATGGAGACAACACATTTATGCAGCTATGGATCCCTGTTGTCACCAGGAAACCTGCCCTTGGAAATTAAATGCAGCTCATGCTGAAGTGCATGAATGTAGAAGAAAATGACACCAAAGAGACTGCATGGGGTCAGTAGCACTGAGATGCAGCACGAGAATGAAAAAAAGTGGAAACAAGTATTTTATTTAAAGAAATATACATTGATTTAGCAAACAAAATATTGTCCAGTTAGGTTTATATACAGCTTTTATTGTTGAATGTATACTTTACTTCGTGTTATGAAAAGCACACACTTAAGTTGTGCATTTTTAGTGTTGCTAAGGCATGCATTATTTACACTGTTTCACAAAATGCTCTGAACTGCAGCGAAGAGATATAAATAGGCCTGACTACTTTTCTATGAGAATTCATGTTGCAGTTAACTGTGTTTTACCCCTGGGAACTACCTAGTGAGCAAAGCCTCAAATACTACCTGCAGTTTTGCATCTTAGGACCCATTCACATCAGCCTGATCTGCTGCAGTGTGTTGTGCTGCATATTAACATTCATTGTTGCTGATGCACCAACGATCAGCTATGAAGCATTTTCAGCAGCACACAGCAAAACATGACAGTTGCACTTATGCTTGAAAGGTGCATGAGGTTGCCATTAAGAATGAATGGCACTGAAGCACATCAACATGCATTGTTCTGTGCTGCAGTAATGCACACTGCACAGAGTAATGTACATGTTACTGCAAAGCATTGGTGTAAAAGTCATAGATCTGAAGGGGGGAGGATTCCATGTAGAGGAGATTGCTATGACATGGTGGCAAGAGAGAGACTGTGCTAGGGAACTGACCAGCCAATTTTTGGTAGGTTCAGAGGCACATTGTAATGTGTGTGCGGCTTGATCTGCCAGGTGCTGATCAGGTAGGCAGCATATTCAAGTCTATGGAGATGCAGTGGCTGCACAGACACAACTCTTGGTCTGATTTGACAGGTGTGTGGGTGTAGGTAAGTGTGCCACTCACCTATATCTGCACACCTGTCAAAAACATGGACCAGAACCTGTGTGCATGCATACACAAAGACTTGGATGGGCTGCCTACATGCAGCACCCGACGCCTCAAGCCACAAATACATGGCCCATTCACAAACTACGGGTCTCAGCATTCATGTGAATGAGGGCTTAAAAACATTTTAAACATTTAAATATGGGATAACAAAATATGTAGCAAATGAAACATAATGGATATTAAATATTTAATTAGCACTAAGTCCTAAAACAAACAAAGAAATTGCGCTGTGGAAGTTTCCATAAGTTAGTTCAGTTATATTGTTACTCAGTTACTGTATATTGTGCATTGATTTAAGTGTACAGGCTGTAGTATAATGATATGTTTTGGTGCACTGCTTTTACACACCTACATACATAGCTGTGAAGTCAGATTTCACTGGCCATGTGTATATTAAAGCTAACGACTGAAAAAAATGAACGGTGGGCTTTTCTTAGTGCTTTGTAGTTTGAAAAGACCCAGAGTCATGCTATATAATTTACTGGCAATGCACTCTGCAAGCCATCAGTCACTGGATTGCTCCCACCTCTAATTCAATTACAATATGTCTTGATGAACAGGCAATACATACAGTATGTATACTTTCGGTTCATTTCATTGCACCTTGATATTATTGTCTCTCCTGTCTGCTTCTCTATAAAACACATTTCAGCTATTTAAACTGCATCTTTTCCACAGGGTTTTACTGTCAATTGAAATATTCCCCAACAAAACAGGGTTAGCATAGAAACATTGATATCTGCAGGCGTTAAAACCTAATGCCTGGAATGACTTAAAATGTACATCAAGGCAACATGTAAAAGAACCTTTTTTAGTACAACTCAAGAATGCATGCAATTTTTTCCATGTTTTCTCCCTTTAAACACCCTACAAGTACAGAAAATAATTTGAAATATTATATGCTCCTACCTTCCTCTGTAACATGACAATAGAGGTTTAAATTCCTAGGCACGTGGTGTCAGCCCTGCCAACTTCACAGCATCTCCACATCTCCTTCCCCTCCTCATCTCCATAACCCCTCCTTGTTAACACCCAGAGAGCACGGGAAGGGATCATCTCACAAGAATTCTGACAGAGTAAACAGATAATTTTGCATTTATCAAACAGAATAACAAAACACTTTCAATAATATATTTAGTAAAGCAAAAAAAAGCAAATAAGAGATGTTTATCATTATGGTTAAGGTTTACATATACTTTAAAAACAGTTGTTAAATGATAACAGCACAATATAAATATATAATTTCTAAAATTGTACTATGACATATCCCATGGAAATGTAAGTGCTATATTTGAAGCAGGTGTAGAACATATTTTGTGTTCAATTTATCGCCCTCTCCTAGAAGCCCTTTAGCTGGGTCTTAATGTTGAGAGGCAGAACAAACTTCCTGATCATGTGATCACTGCAACTGGTCATTAGGGATGAGCTTCGAGTTTGAGCTGAAGGTAAGTTCGACTCGAACATCGGGTGTTCACCCATTCACCGAACAGCAAAATTTTATGGGGTGTTTGCAGCAAATTCAAATGCCCCATAATGCACCACATTGCTGTATGATGATTGGCCAAAGCATATGCCTGACCTGCATGCTTTGGCCAATCAAGGCACGCTCCTCAGCGAGAGCCATAATTGGCCAAAAGCAGGGTTAAGTCCATGTCCCACACAATATAAGGCTGCTTACACAGTACCTGTATCATGTGTTATAGTGGACGGATCCAATTAATAACCATACCAGACCCAAAAGGCCTGGTAATGGACTGGGGGGGGGGGGGGCATGCTGGTTTTTTTCAATGATTTTTTACATTACAGCCGCGAGTAGTTTTAAATGGCATTTTTTATTTTAGAAATGTAATTTTGCTGTGGTATTGTTCTAAACACAGGAAAAATTTGCTACTTTACAGGCATACTAAGGACATCCCCCAGGCAAGATATTTAAAGGAATATTTCATATTTGCATTGGGGCAGGACCCGGGTCCCCAAACACTTTTTATGGCAATAAGTTGAATATAATCCTTTAAAATGATCATTTTTGGTTTTTCATGTTGGTGTCCCATTGACTTTAACGGTGTTCTGCGGCTTTTGAATTTGCCGCATATTGTTCTCTTTTTTCGGCGAATGAGCAAAAACCTGATGTTCGAGTTGAACTTACGTTCGACTCGAACATTGGGCTCATCCCTAGTTTTCAGCTTCCAAGAATTGTGTACAGATCCTTGCAATATGGGGCCGTGCATTATCATGCTGCAACATGAGGTGATGGTTGTGGATGAATGGCACAACAATTGGCCTCAGGATCTCATCACGGTATCTCTGTGCATTCAAAATGCCATCAATAAAATGCACCTGTGTTTGTTGTCCATAGCATATGCCTGCCAATACCATAACCCCACTGCCACGATGGGCCACTCAATCCACAATGTTGACATCAGTAAACTGCTCACGCACACAATGCCACACACCATACACGCTGTCTGCCATCTGCCCTGTACAGTGAAACCTGGGATTCATCTGTGAAGAGAACAACTCTCCAAAGTGCCAGAAGCCATTTAATGTGAGCATTTGCCCACTCAAGTCAGTTATGATGACGAACTGCAGTCAGGTTGAGACCCCCGATGAGGATGACGAGCTTCCCTGAGACAGTTCCTGACAGTTTGTGCAGAAATTCTTTGGTTATGCAAACCGATTGTTGCGGCAGCTGTCTGGGTGGCTGGTCTCAGACAATCTTGGAGGTAAAGATGCTGGATGTAAGGGTCCTGGGGGGTTCAGTCAGAGGCAGCGGTGGTGGTGGGGGATTCAGACAGAGGCAGCGGTGGTGGTGGGGGAAGGGGGATTCAGTTAAAGGCAGTGTTGGTGGGAATGGGATCAATGGTGCTGGCACTTACATGCTTATAGTGTCAGTCGTGACTCCAGCAATGCCTTTTCCAACATGGAGTCTCTGCTCACAGCAGAAAGCTCCTCCTCCTCCTTTGCCCATCAGCTGGTCAGCTGACTTTCTCATGCAGTTTCTGCATCTTGTTCTGACAATGCATTTTTCTGCAGCAATGGGGGGGTGCGTGGAGAGGATGGACGGTTGGGTCCGCTGGGTGGGTATGGCAGTGACAGGGGTGTATCCAGAGTCTAGTCTTGAGAGGGGTACTGCCATAAAATTATTTTTTTGCAGATAATTTATCAGGGAAATGGCTGATGTTGACGCTTCAATGGTTGTTATGGTGTCATAAGCTCATTATTTCTATTATTACATTGTAATATAAAATAATTCAATTCACTATAATGCAGAATCAGTTGGAGCCTTGAGCCATGTCGCCTGCCTTCAGATGCGGATTGTCACTTGCCACACGTTGTGGATTGTCACTTGCTGTGTCACAGAGTGAAGACAGGCAGCAGAGAGATTATGTGATCTCTCTGCTGCCCACAGCAGCACAGTGAGGGTGGAACTGCAGTGATGCAGGGCTGGCGGTAGGAGATGATGTCACCTCTCTGCTCCCCCGCCCATCAGCCGCTGTCTGGCCAGCAAGCCCACTCATCTGCCAACTGACCTGTTCACCGGTTTGCCCGCTCACCTGCCGACTGACTTGTTTGCCAGCTCACCCGCTGACTGCCCCACCTGTTCACTCATTCACCGACCCACCAGGAAACTGGGCAAACATTTTCCTTGGCCCCCTTTTGTCCATACAATTTCACTCTCCACTCCAAAATCACAAAAAAAAAACATGTAGATGTATCTCAAAAAACTTTAATGATGTAAAAATAAGAACTGGTCCATACTCACTGATTGGTTGCTAAAGAGTAATTGCACATGCTTACTGCTCACTGATTGGTTGCTAGAGGTTGCTACGCATTATTACTACTCAACAATTGGTTGCTAGATGTTATAGCACATCATTACTGCTCACTGATTGGTTGCTAGAGATTCTGCACCTCATTACCACTCCCTGACACACCAGAAACATATCACAGATTACAGACTTAGCAATAACACGCAATGACATGCAAAGCCAAGCTGCAGTAGTTATCAAAGCCAGCAGACTACTCTCATGCAGTAAAAAATGGCACACATTCAAGAGGTGAATCAATTATTCTACCCTTTTACAAAACACTGGGGGGGGGGGGTCAGGAGGATATAAACCATGGAGGATTTAGGGGGGCACACCAGGGAGGGTCAGGAAGGCAAACATCAGGGAGGGGTCAGGACGGTATACACCAGGGATAGTCAGCAGGATATACATCAGGGAGGGTCAGGAGGGATTACACCAGGGAGAGTCAGGAAGGTATACACCAGGGAGTGTCAGGAGGGCACAAACCAGGGTGGGTCAGGAGAGCACACAGCAGGGTAGGTCAGGAGGGTATACACCAGGGAAGGTCAGGAGGGCACACACCAGGGAGGATCAGGAGGGTATACACCAGCGAGGGTTAGGAGGGCACACACCAGGGAGGGTCAGGAAGGTATACACCAGGGAGGAGTCAGGAGGGTATACACCAGGGAGGGGTCAAGAAGGTATACATCAGTAAGGGGTCAAGAGGATATACACCAGGAAGGGGTCAGAAGGGTATACACCAGGGGACAGTGAAAACCTGGAGACAGTGCCAATCATTAAGCCCAATTACTTATGGTGTGTCCCTCTTGTCAGCTAATAGGCTGCAATTCCATGCTAAACTGCAGTAATCCAGCAGACTTAGCATAGAGGTGCCTGCAAGCTACACGAGGTACGACAAGATGATTTTACCTCTACACACGCTGGCACGATCTCATAGTTCAGGTGCATCCCCATCCTGTTCCCTCAAACAGCCAGGTGCCACCTCATGGATGTCCTGCAGGACAGTGGCGGTGCCTGAAAAAACTGCTGGAGGAGCGAGGTGGGGGGGGGGTACAGGGGGCAGAGATTCCAGTCCCCATCTACAGCGATGCGATGAGCAATAAAAGTAGTGGCTGTAATCTGTCCCAGGCCCACTCCTGTCACCTCTAACAGCAGCGGGCTCCCTCACTGTGGGATAAGCAGCAGACAGGCTGGTCGGCAGGTGGTAATTCTGCCACTGCTCTGGGGTGGCAGTTTGCCGCTTCCCCTGAAAGTGCCGCTCGGGACCCATGGTCTAGCTGGGTCCCATGGTAGGGCCGGCCTTGGCAATAGCTCTGGTGGACATTACTGCAGTCAGCATGCCAATTGCTCAAAACTTGCGGCATTTATAACATTTTGCTGTGTGCACATTTGTGCTTTTATTGTGGCCACCCTAAGGCATACTTGTGCAATAATCATGCTGTCTAACCAGCATCTTGATATGCCATGGATGGATTATCTCGGCAAAGGAGAAGTGCTCACTAACACAGAATTAGATATTTGTGAACAATATTTCAGAGCAATAGGCCTTTTGTGTACATAGAAAAAAGTTGTAGTTCTTTGAGTTCAGCTGATGATAAATAGGGGCAAACACAAAAGTGTTGCATTTATAATTTTGTTCGGCATACATGTCAACCAAATTGTCTCTTACTGAAATCAAATTATTGAGAACACCATGTTAGAAAAGATTAGGAGCAGCTTTGCAAAGGTTCTGTTTTAATAAAAAGGAAATTCGTATATATGAGCAGAATTATGGAAAATAGAGTTAAAAGACGAGTTTTCCTTTAAATTCCCAGGCTGCTACCAATGGCTTTTATCTGCTACATGTCAGATGGTTTTGAGCATCTGGCTTAAATAATTCTATACGATTTTTTCTTATAGTTACACTGGTAAGAACAGATCAGTAGGGACTGTTTGGACCCCTGACTACTTTCCATTGTTGAGCATATCATTGATCTTGTTGAACATAATGGCTTTTCTTGACATAAAGAAAAAAGAGAACAAGGAACCCATATAATAACTATAGTATAAAGCTAGGGAGAACAGAAAGTATTACAACTGTAAGTGAAACTTCGTACTGGCAGCTATTAGAGAAAAACAGTAGACATAAAAAAAAAAAGGAAGATACTCAGCAAAAGGCTGGAGGAGACACGTCAGCTTAATAAACAGGAAAGTTGTCAATAACATCTAATCAGGAGTAGGGATGACAATCATTAATGAAATGATACATTTGACAAGGGCAAAAGGTCATGAATGTTAGGCTTATACAGATTACCTAATAGTGATTGATTTTATCTTGTCCTTATCCACTGCATCTGTTTAAATAAGGAAATATTTAATAATTAAGAGCATAATGAGCCAAAAATATTTGCACCCTTAAAACAAAAAAAAAACACAAAAAAGCTGAAATAAAAAATGTAAAATAGTACTGACTTATCCAGAAGTGTCTTATTTTTAGTGCTGATGTGATGCCTATAAAATATAAATATTAATAGAATATTACTCTTGCTCTGCAAAAAAAACTGGTATGTCATAAATAATAAGCCTGTACTAAATACTGTATGTGAATATTACCACATGCACAATGTATACATATTTAACTAAGAATCCCAATTTTATAAGCAAGAGTTTACTATAGGAAAGGGATTAACAATTGGTAACACCTACTCATTTGCTTATGTGTTGTATATATATAGCTATTTGGACCTGAACATTTATTTTTTCAAATATTTTTCAAATATGAAAAGAATGTCCCAGATTTATATAAGTCCAACTTTAAAGACACCAATAATCGTCTTTCAAGAACTTCTCCACCCAGAAATGAAAATGAAAAAAAAACTCCACAGTGATTCCACCAATCTCTCTATGTTATTAGATGTACTATCGCCTTGTTTTCTGGACCACAATAGTTATTATGCCCAATAAATCAGATCAAAGCACAAATCACTCTGGAATGGTTGGGGCTAAACCCTCAAGGGTTAATCTTTCTCCATAGCTCCAGGCATAGTTAAATCAACAACAAATCTGTGAATACAATTTCAAAGTGCACCACTGTGAAATTCACCACCTACAATGTCATCAAGGCAATTCTCACCTTTTTGCATAGGACTCCAGTCTATCAAGGGTCCACTATGAACTTGTTGAAGTCAAGGATAAAGCCTACTAAAACCATCCGATTCAAGAAGATCTGTTCCCCAAAGGGGTTAATCATCCATGTGATTTCAGGTATAAGTAGGATAATAACAGAATCCAGTTGCACAAGTACTGGGTATATAATGCTGAATAGAAACTAGACCACTTTCTGCTCCCTATCTCATCTTATTTATTTAGTTTATATATTGTGAGATACAGTGGTCTAGCAGTTTACCAGGGTTAGAGGTATTTTTTATTTTATTTTTAAGAAAGAGGGGTAGTGGTTACCCGGTCAGGAAAGGGGGTGGGGACGAGCGAGCGCCCCCCCTCCTGAGCCGTACCAGGCCGCGTGCCCTCAACATGGGGGGGGTGCTTTGGGGAAGGGGGCACGCGGCGTGCGGTGACTAATATAGGGACATCGCCCAGAGGATGCTGGGACTGTGACATCATAATGGGCGGGGACATCATCCAGTGATGTCCCTATATAAGTCGCCGCACGCCGCGTGCCTGTCATTGTGACCGGAGACAGCGACGAGGCAACAGCTCAAGAAGAGAAGAACAGAAGACCAGAAGACGGCGACAGCAACGAGAGCGACAGAAGACCGGGCCACCACTTGTAAAAGAGCTAGAAGAAGGCACGGTGGCCCGGCAAGAAGAACCGAAGAGGGGGACAAGACCCCCGAAGTTGGAAGAAGACCCCCGGGCGAAGAAGAAAGCCGGGCTCCTCTGCTAATAAAAGAGCTAGCAGAAGATAGCGGAGGACTCCGGCGAGAAGACCCCCAAAGACGGAAGAAGACCACCGGAGCTGTGCAATAAACTATTTTAACCCTTGTGTGTTGTGGTTTTTTTTTGTTTTTTTTTCGCAGGTGAATGGGTAGGGGTACATTGTACCCCATACTCATTCACATAGGGTGGGGGGCCGGGATCCGGAGGCCCCCCTTATTAAAGGGGGTTCCCGGATTCCAATAAGCCCCCCGCCTGCCAGCACCGACAACCAATGGCCAGGGTTGTCGGGAAGAGGCCCTTGTCCTCATCAACATGGGGACAAGGTGCTTTGGGGTGGGGGGGCCGTGCACCCCCCCTCCCCAAAGCACTCCCCGTTGTTGAGGGCACGTGGCCTGGTATGGCTCAGGAGGGGGGTCGCTCGCTCGTCCCCACCCCCTTTACTGACCGACTGGGTAGCGTGCTCGGTTAAGGGTCTGATATGGACCTAGGGGTGGACCCCCATGCTATTTTTTCGCCGTAGGGTTTCCCCTTTAAGTCCATACCAGGTGACGGGGCCAGTGACGCTTCCTTCGCTGGTCCCGGCTACCTGGAGACGTGCTCAAAATTAGCGGATTTTTCTCCGAGCGGGAAAAGTCCATTCATTTCAAAAGTACAGTGGACTAGCACAAACACGGCCGTATTGTCCACCAAAATGCGAGACCGGTCGACATATTTGAGTGCAAAACTACTTTCTTAGTCGCCGGACTTTTGGGTAAAAAAATCCGCCCGAGTGTGGGCTCCGGCGGACTTTTTTTTACCCAAAAGTCCGGCGACTAAGAAAGTAGTTGACTTGAGTCCGCCAGACTTTTCCACCGGATTGTTTGATCGTGTGTACGCGGCTTAAGATTGCCCTGTATTTGGTTCCATCCAACTTCCCACCAACTCTGACCAGCTTCCCTGTCCCTGCTGAAGAAAACCATCCCCACAACAAGATGCTGTTACAACCATGTTTCACAGTGTGGATGGTTTGTTTAGGGATATGTGCAGTTTTAGTTTTCTGACAAAAAGTTAAATTTTGGTCTCATCTGACCAGAGCACTTTCTTCAAGATGTTTGCTTTGTCCCCCACATGGCTTATCGCAAACTGAAAATTAGACTTCTTATGGCTTTCTTTCAACAATGGCTTTCTTCTTGCCACTCTTCCTTAAAGACCAGATTTGTGGAGTGCATGACTAATAGTTGTCCTGTGGACAGATTCTCTCACCTGAGCTGTGGATCTCTGTAGCTCCTCCAGAGTTGCCATGGGCCTCTTGGCTGCTTCTCTGATTAATGCTATACTTTCTTGGCCTGTTTATGTGGACGGCCATATCTTGGTAGGTTTGCAGTTGTGCCATACTATTTCCATTTTCAGATGATGGATTGAACAGTGTTCCGTGAGATGTTCAAAGCTTGGAATATTTTTTTTCTAACCTAACCCTGCTTTAAACTTCTCCACAACTTTATCCCTGACCTGTCTGGTGTGTTCCTTGGCCTTGCTGTTTGCTCACTAAGATTCTCTAACAAATCTATGAGGGTTTCATAGAACAGCTGTATTTATACTGAGATTAAATTACACACATGTGGACTCTATTTACTAATTAGGTGACTTCTGAAGGCAATTGGTTTCACTAGATTTTAGTTAACGGTATTAGAGTAAAGGGGGCTGAATTCAAATGCACGCCGCACTTTTCACATATTTATTTGTAAAAAAATGTGAAAACCATTTTATCATTTTCCTCCCACTTCACAATTATGTGCCACTTTGTGTTGGTCTAACTCTATCACATAAAATCTCCATAAAATACATTTAAGCTTATATCTCAACAGCATATTTAAAGTGAAACAAAATATATTTGGATGGCAGGAACTGACACTGTCTCTTGGCACCTACTACATGCTAACATTGCGCGAGTTGCATGCATGGCTCAGTGTACAGCTAGGAAAAAAAAAATTGTGGCAGGTTGAAATGAGAGCTCCTATTGCACAGGAATCATACAGAGTCTTGTATGCAATAAAATCCTACCTGTCAGCAATTTTTAAAAAGAAGCCTTTAGTTCCAATTCAGTTGTCAACTGAGTTCCATTATAAAACTAGCACCAAAGAAGTATGGAGACAATGCTACAGAATCCTTTGATTAAGTATAATAGACAAGGAATGCTATCTGCCTGGCTGTCATGTTAAATCAATGGTGTTTGTAGTCATTGCCCCAGAGCTAGTATGAAGATCAGGAGTTTGGACTTTTGATCCAGGATAATGTCTCATACAGTATGGTATTATATCAGCATAACAATCAAGAAACTAGCGTTTTCAGAAGGAGATAAGCAATGACAGTCATTCATTTCTCTTAAAATAGGTTTCCTTTAATAATTTTTATTGCCATATGTTTTTTCTCTAAAGACTTTTTGTTGTGCTGTGATTTAACGGAACTTTCTTGTGGGCCTACATTCAGGTAGGGGTGAAGCTACAAAATTTTTTTTTTTTTTTTTACAGTAAACCACCCCAACAGGCATAGTGTATGTAGGTATAAAAATACATTATTTAACAGATTTATAGATTGGATAATGTGCTGTCCTTAAAGTAAATAAAAATAATCAACAATATTTACAGTTAACTGCCATGCATAAGACAGTACAAAATTAATGGATGGTGTATAAACGCACAATAAACCCATGGAATGGAAGTAATGTTGCATATATTAAATATTCATAAAGCAGAATCCATCAGTGGTTTGAATGCTTTATAAAATACTAAACTTATTGCAAAGGGCAAACTATAAAACTGTTGTATGTTAGGCAGCAAGGATAGGATTTGATTGCTGATCAAATTGTATCTGAATGCATTTTTTTAAATAGAATAGTGTGAAGACTCTGCTAGTGCTGGTGGACACTGTCACCTGGACTGAGAGGTAAGAGAAAATACAAAATTTAGTGTTGTCACAACTCCAATAAAATCTTCTACCGAGCGATACTTTTACTAGTGACATCTGTCCAATGCCTCGTACACACGAGCAGAATGTACAACAGAAAAAGTCAGACAGAAGCTTTTCATCGTATATTCTGATCGTGTGTATGCCTCATCAGACTTTTCTGTTCGAAAATTCTGATGGACCTAGAAATAGAACATGTACTAAATATTTCTGACGGAACCAATTCCTGTCAGGAAAACCGCTCGTCTGTATGCTGTTCCGACGGACCAAAAACAGCACATGCTCTGAAGCAAGTACAAGACAGAAGCTATTGGCTACTGGCTATTGAACTTCCTTTTTCTAGTCCCGTCGTACTTGCTGTACGTCACCGCGTTCTTGGCGATCGGACTTTGGTGAAATCGCGTGTATGCAAAACAGTTTCAGCGGAATTCCGTCGGAACTCCGTCTGAAAAACCTTCAGAGTTTATTCTGACGGGAAAACCGGTCATGTGTACAGGGCATAAGAAGGCATTTCCCTCTCTTGTGTCTACAGAGCAGAAACAAGAGGAAATCTACTCAATAAGACACAGTTAGCCAAAAAAAACGAAACAAAAAAACAAAACAATTGACAGGGGTTTGACCATTTGCTTTAAAATTTTTAAAAAAGTTTTGTCTTTGAATGTACATTAAATTTAACCATCTGTACACATTTTTTTCCAAAGTACACCCCATCCTTCTGTTCCCACTTTCACTTCCCTACTTGTATTTGCTGGCCATTCCCAGCTGCCAAAATGACAGCTGGGAGTTGCTGTGTGAATACAGCAGCTATTATAGCTGCTGCTGTCAGAAAAATAGACTTTCTGACAAGTTGTTTATAAATACTGTTCAGATCCTGGATAGGCAGATACAAAGTAATAGTAGTATGCCAACTTAGGCCCCTTTCACATGGGACGGATCAGTAATGATCCGCCCCGTGATGATCCGCTCACTCAGCGGGGATCGCTCTGTTGTCCCCGCTGAGCCGGCGGCGGACAGGGCGGTCTCTGCACACTGTGCAGGGACCGCCCTGTCAGCTCTCCACTCTCCTCTATGGGGATCGGATGTACACGGACCGTCTGTCCATGTTCCTCCGATCCGCTCTGCAGACGGATAGAAAAATAGGATTTTGCTCCGTCTGCAGAATCGGACCATAACGGAGGCGGACAATAGCGGGTGTCTGTGGATGTGCATCCGCAGACACACGCTATCCCATAGGGATGCATGTATGTCCGTATTTCATCCGCAAACGCATGTGTGAAAGGGGCCTAAAACAACTGGACAAGAGATTTTTTTTATTTTGTATTTTTTTTTAATAGTTGCTCTTTTAACTACTTAGTATTCTTTAACTTACCATAATCCATCTGAATTGACACTTGACACCTTCTTCCCCTTTTCCCCATTTCCTGTAGATTTTTTTGTGTTTATTTTTATTTTTTCCTAACGATTAATATTTTTTTCATTAGTTTTGTTCATTCATTTTCAGTGTTGCAAATGTAGTGGTACCCCCATAGGGGCTGCAATGTGATGTGGCCCACCTGCCTGATCCGGCATCCACTTCCCAGATGCTCCAAGACAATGAACAGTCCGTTGGCTTTGTTTTGTTGTTTTTATTGGGGGAATTTAACTTGGATGGGGTATAGGAATTATGGGATGCCCAATGAAATAACAGCACTGTTACTAGTGACAACTATGTACACTCTGTGTACACTTTTTCAAACTCCTCCTGCACAACTATTGCTTGTAGACTATTACTCTCTAGGAGCAGCTAGCACATGGTTAGGCCTGACACTGGCTCAGCCAGGCCTTGGGAATTGTCCTTTGCAGGCAGAGACCGTGGGTCCCTTTAGTGTAGCAGAGAATATGTAAGTTCTCTTAGTGCTAGCTGTCCTTCTGGTAGACTACTGCTCCCAGTCAGCCCCAGTCAGCCCTCTTCAGGCCCTGTCAGCCCTCTTGGACATCACTGCCCTTGACATTGCAATCCTCTCTACTGGCTCCACTGTTTCCTCTCAGTCCTCCCTGGCATGCCTCTCCTGTCCACCTGACTACACATGTCACCCACCAGCCCTCCTGGCTGCAACCAGTAGTTCCCCCTTGAAGACTTGCTCAGCAGCATTAGCTTCTGCTTCCAGCTAGGCCTGCCTAAATTCCTGTACTAAAAAAATCCTCACTTCTAGCACCTACCTAGATAGAGGGTGCTACATTCACTCCCACCAAAATCCAGCTGGTCCCTCAGCTGGGAAAATTTACAAAAATGACTCCTGAGCCCAGATAAAATGGAAAGAGGGAAGGGAAACAACTTGGATGGGGAACTGTACAAATAAGTTGCATACAAAAATATATGAAAATTCCTGGTAGGTATTTACATCTGTACAAACAACATGAGCCTAACTTCTGGTCCCTGTAGCTAACAATAAATCACACACAATGTATCTCTCTCACTTGAGAAAGATACTCTGCCCGCAGGAAATCTTGACTCCAGTCAGAGGGGATGAACAGCTGTCCCATCCCAGGGAATCCTGAAAAAACACAAACACAACAGCATCCTAAACTAAAAGCTATCTACACATTTTATACAGTTTCCGTCGGGAGGGGGTTAGCATCCTACCGACAGAAATATCAAACAAATGTTAACTTTAACACAATTCTTCTATTGTTCTGTCAGGATGGGGTTATGGCCTGCTGACAGAAGCAATGGGGAAAAAAACACACAATATTAAAGTAGAAAATTCTATTCGAATCCCCTGATAGGAGGGTACGGAGGGTCCCTCCCCAGACTGACAGGCTCCTTAGAAAAGTTAAAGTAGGGATCAGACATCACCCTCAGTGTCTGTTAGGAGTCCGGTTGGAGGCCAAGGTGCTGAGAGGGCTCCCCTTGTGGGTGAGTGCAGTGAAACCCTGAAGGTGAAACAGGGAATGCAGTGCCAAGAGAAGCACTGTTTGCCAGTGGTGGTGGTTTTAAGACTTAATGATTGGAACAAGCGGGGTGCACTGTATGGCAGGTGTGCTTGTGAAGTGCCAGGTCCAGAAGGAAACTCAGAAGCCAGGCCAGGGGTCATACCCAGCAAGATCAGTCAGTAGCAGATTCAGGATTCAGGCAGTAACACTGGAACAAGCCGGAGTCATTAACGGTGAGACAGGCAGATGCAGTGTCGGTAAGCCAAGCCGGGATTGAGCAGGGAAGCAGGCATAAGCAGGTCAGGATACAGGCCAGAATCAAATAAGGAGAACAGGATAAGCAGGTGAAGGAAGATGGGTCAGTAGCGGGAAGTCCAAGATCAGAATACAGGAGAACAGGGGACATGGGGGAGCTGAGGATAATCCAGCAACTCAGGGATCTCAGTAGAATGTTTACATAGGGTAGAGAGCGCCAACCTCTATTACAACCGGCTCATACATGTGCCCATTCATGCCGTCGCGCTTCATCATGCGCGGATTCGCCTCATCACGCATCTAAATGCACCAATGCGCCTGGAAGCTTGCCTGGTGCTGCCATGATGAATATTGGCAATATTGCCAGTCCTGCGGCAATTTCCCGTACGTGTTTGACGTCACCTCATTCAGAACGATGGGATTTTCTGACAACTGTGTATGACCGTGTGTATGCAACACAAGTTTCGGCCAAGACAAGTTTCGGATTTTGTGGTCGGAATGTGCGTCCAACCGTGTGTATGGAGCATTATACAAGTAAAAAAAAAAAAATTTTCAGGCTTTGTTCGTTTTTTGTCTATGGATTGCGGAAAAAAATCATTATTACAAGACAATAAAACCCAAAAGAAAGCCTGATTTGTCCATAAAAAAAGAAAAAAAATTATGTATTCGTTTGTTATCTTAAAGACGTTCTTCGCTCTGGAATTTTTTTTTTTAAAGTCAGCAGCTACAAATCCTGTAGCTGCTGCCTTTTAATAACAGAACGTCTACCTGCCCAGGGATCCCGCACCATCTTCACCCAGGCTAGTTCTTTACTGGCCTTCAGATATTCAGTACCGGCATCTTAACTGTGGATAGCTGGCTGTGCTGCTTGCGGCTTTGCAGCTGGCTGCCCATTGTGCATGTACGAGCCATGCTTTGTGAATGGTCCTGCAGGCTTCTGGGACTTGTGACATGTCCCAGAAGTTGGTGGGGAGGGAGGGGGAGAGGAGAACTTTCAATCGCATTGCTTAGGCATTCCAAGTGGAAGTGGGAACAGGTACCTATCAAAACTAGATAACTGCACCCCCCCAAAAACAAAATCTGCCACAAGTGACAGAGGTAGGAGGGAGGCTTAAAGCAGAACGTCCCCTTTTGGTGAAGTGCACCTTTAAGTAATAACAAATTAAATTCTGAACAAACAGGTCTATAGCAGAAATGTAAAAATTGTTCTCAGGGTATACAAGCTCCAACATTAGAGCTCTCTCTATGAAGATACCACTACATATTCACTCCCCCTCCCAAGGACTGCAATGTGTTCTGCCAATGTGTGCGCTGAAACACATAGGCAACTGGAGATGAATAGGACCTGTGACCCTCCTGCCATCCAGCAATCTTTCTCTGATGGACATAAGAACTGTGCATGAGTGTTGGTGAGGGTGCACACCAGAAGTGATGGGAGATGTGGCCTGACCGGTGGGCACGAAAGGGAGAGAGAGTGTATGCTCCCCCCACCAGAAGTTATGGGGGAAGCACTGTGCCTGGAAGATGTATATGTAAGGTAAATATCAGTTTGGAAATGGATAGTATAAAAAATATTATAATTTTTTAAAATATTTTAACCATGTACACAGAGAAGTTTGTTTTCTAAAGAGGGTTTAATTCTGTTTTAATCATTGATCCAAGAGGTAAACTTTGACCTCGCTATTTCTCAAGATTGAGAAGGTGTGCTACAAAGATGGATCATTTTTTCACTTTTCTTGGTACACAACAGTGTTAGGTCTTTAAAAGCAGGACTGGATGAAGCTGGTCAGGGGAAAGCCTCTGAAGAGGAAAGAGAACAAGATCATTACACAGGACTCATCAATCAGCACTCTTGCTATCTGCTATTCTGTCTTTACATCTGTGAATGAAGGATATAGGAACTCTTAAAGTAATATACAGATTACCACTTCCCTGTACGTCAAATGCACACTTTTGCATGAAAATACAGATACACAATGAAAATGTATGCATTGTTTATTTATGTAACATGGCCCTAATGCACAAATGATATGAATGCCCTGAAGAAACATTAACATCCAGTGAATAGTAATGTAGTTTTATTCAAAGATACCCAAGCTGTAAACTATAATTTATACTTCATTTACAGTGATGTCACTTTTTAATTTATAAATCTTTAGAGAAGGGATGGCTCAATAATGAAGCCATATTGATGACATGACCACTTACCAATCACCGTCAAACATAAAGTGACTAGAAAGAGCTAAGTAAAAACAGGAATAAAGGAGCTGGCCCTCTATAGAATGATGGGGAAACTCTCAAAGTTAGGCCAAAGGCATTGGGTAGGCAGGGTATAAGAGACTCCAATCCTTGTAGACATGATCCCATATTACCAGTTGTCTCTGCACAACTCTGAACTTCTGACATCTCATCTTCCACTTAGGCCCTGATCACACTTGTGTCTTTTATGTGCATTCTAGGTGTGGTGCATTAAAATGCATGCTGCATCTTTAATGTGTTTTCTTTAAAATTACATGTTCTATAGACTTCATTGGAAATACAGCTAAAATGCATGTCAGGGGTTCCATATACACAGGCTTTTCTACCTTGTTTTCAAGTTGTGTGCTAACTATTTACCCTGTGGAAAAGGTAGATCATTCACTTTCCTTTACATCTGTCATACCATCATGCTATCTGCTTTCTGCTCATTTGTTATATACTGTTTGAGTATTTGAGGAGCAAGTCTGACTATTCCAGAAATGTATATTATCAATTTAACATAACTTACCATATATGGAGATTATAGTACATTTTTGTTCACATTTTAGACAATAGTATTTATTTGCTTTGATTTTCTTTTTTCTTTGATGTTTCAAATTAATATTTATACTGAAGAAGCTCTAGTTAATTTTAATACAATATATCAAAGGCCAAAACTTGTGGACACAACAGGAAATAGAAGGAAATCCATCCAGAGGAACTGCCCACTTGCTGTCATCGGGAGAGTTGCCATCTATTTCTGTTTTGGTGACAATCAAAACTTAGTATTTTCCTCAGTCAGTCCCAGTAACAACTGTCACCAGGACAATCAAATGGTGAATCGCCTCAAATAAGCTACATAAGACAATACAAACTCCACAGGGGTTTTAATCTATTGATACGCCATATCTAAAACTTTTCAGATTTGCAGGGCTGGCGAGTTGGGGTTCTGATCCCCCCCCCAGCAATATTATACACACAGAGATTCTTAGTACTTCTTCATCCTTAAGCCTGGTCAAGAGTCACTAATTGCACTTTACTCTTGAGACCTCTCAGTGGTTACAGGCCTAAACTACAGGGGATTCCGTCTAACACCTGAGGACCATAGGACTGGGTGACTAGATGACCAACATCCCCAAACAACCTCTAAGGCTGGCCACACATTATACAATTTTCTTATTAAATTTCCTTTAGATTTACCTCCAACTATGTAGTGCACGGGCCTGCCTGATTGCATAAAAATTGAAAGTGTTTAGGTTTGACCTCCTATTACATGGTTTTAGTAAATCTAAGGGAAAACTGTACAAGAAAATTGTATAATGTATGGCCAGCCTTACCCCTGCCGCAAACTCGATGCTAGATTATTCTTTCCCCTAGGTATTGGTTTGTGTCTTACAGAGACCTTCATACTTGTCCAGCATATTTAACAGCAACATCGCTAATCACACCAGGCTGTTGGAAAATGGTTAATTAGCCAAGTTTCACTTCAAATGTTGAACATATTTGCCAAACACATCACATGAGACATTTTTTGATTTAATGTTTCTTTTACTGAGCATTTATACAGTTTACACAGTAAACCTCAACTTAAGTTTTATGTTCTATAGTCCAAAAGCATGAAAAGACAAAGTCCAAACGTATAGTACTGTTCCAAAAACATGGCTGGCAATTTTTAACAACTGTTCCTATTGTTTGGATGTCTTAAAAAGGGTGCTGTGATGCTCACAAGGCTGTATCAAAAGGACTGCTCCAAAATTCACTCTCTCCAATTTCTTCTCTTGGCCTTAGGACTACCTGCGTACCCCAAAAGGAAATGCCTACTAGTCTCTCTATTGCTCTGTCACTACTCTACTGCCACGCTCTTTTTTCCAGACCTTCTGTGCCTATAAGCCCTTGTACACACGGTAGGAAATTCTGACGGAAAATGTCCGATCGGACCGTGTTGTCAGATAATCCGACCGTGTGTGGGCTCCATCTGACTTTTTCCGTCAGAATGTCCGATCAACAAAGTTTGAGAGCTGGATATAACATTTTCTGACAACATGATCCGATCAGACCTTGTCTGATCGTTTGTAGAGAATTCCGATCGGAAAAAGTGGCACGCATGCTCAGATCAAATTCCTAGAACAAAGCTATTGGCTACTAGCCTGAACGTAGTCCCATGGTAATGAAATAACGTCATCGCGTTCTGAACGATCGGATTCGCCAACAACTTTGTCCTACCGTGTGTATGCAACACCAGTTTCGGACAAAATCCGTCGGAAAAAATGTGACGGATTTTGTTGTCGGAATGTCCGACCGTGTGTAAAAGGGCTAATAATAACATGACTGGTCCTTTCCCTTGACAGACAAGAGACTAGTAAGGCAGGACCCACTGACAGGGTATAACCCTCATGAAATACTCCATTTACAAAAAATACATTTCTCTGTATAATCCCATGGGGAGTGCATCAGTAGTGCAAGTGAAAACCCAAGTTAAGTCTGTCATAGCTGTTTCAGGAGTTTGAGGAGATCTCCCATACAGAAGTACAGACCTGGTTGGGGTTCAAACACTATCTCACGTCATGCAAGATAGAGCAAAAAATATTGGGTGGCATTTTCTTTAATTCTCTGTTTAGCATATGCAAATTACAATGTGTTAAATGTTTTATGTGCAAACTAAACTTCTGTATCATTTAATGTGTGCAGTACACTGTGAATAGTTGAGAGCATAAAAGCTACAGCATTTTCACAGAGTATTTTCATAACTTACATGGACATTTTCAATTACTGTATGTGAATCAATTTGTAGTAAACTTCCTCATGTAATAGTAAAGATTCATATCCCCTTCTTCTAAATTCTGCTCCATATAGAATCCATTCTGTTCAGCAAACAATGGATGATTTAGTAGTTTATGGTTCACATTTGTCTTTTCATTGCAGTTCCTGATATGTGGAGTGTGCGGCATTTTCTGTGCAAAAAAGAAATCTGGACTCATAGTAAGTGCTTCTGTTTGAAAGTGTGGCTATAAAATAAGAAAATGAAACTGTAGTTAACTTTTAAATTATGCCTGCAATATCTGTGCAGAATTAGACAATATTAATCCACCTGTCAAAGGTAGAATTGCTTGGCATAAAATAATAATTTAACCAAAACTGTAAACACAGTGATACTTTCAGTGCTAGAGCACACTATGAAATATAATGTTTTTAACTAACAGAAGAAATTCATGCAGTTAATAAATTCTAGTAAAAGTGTGCCTGTTCCAGAACGGGCAAGGTTGGGTTTGTAATAAGCAATGCTGGAGAAGTGTTTTATATACAGGAGAGTCAATAAGACGTAGAACCACAATTTTGTTGTAAACAAAAAAGGGAACATTTTCTTTGTGCAAAAGAGGAGCACTGGAGACAGGAGAAAGCCTATTTTCGTTGCCGACTGAGGCAAGTGAGTTTGTTAACATCCAGGTTGCTAGGATGCTGGAACAGCAACCAATGACACTGTGGCATGGACACTCCACCCTCAGAGCTGCCCTATTGTCATCATGCCCCTGGCTGAAGGGTTTGACAGTAGGCAGAATCTGCAGGACAGGACAGATAGAGGGTATAACAGTGGGCAGTATCTACAGGGCAGGAGTGTTAGATGGTATAACAGAGGTTGGTATCTGCAGGGCAAGAATGTTAGAGGGTATGACAGTGGGCTGTATCTGCAGAAAAAAAAGTCTTAAAGGGTATAACAAAGAGAAGTATCTGTGGCACAGGAGTATTAAAAGCTATGACAGAGGAAAGTATCTCCCAGACTGAAGTTTTTAAAGGGTATGACAGTGGGTAGTATCTGAAGGACAGGACTGGGGTGCTATAACATATGATAGTGGGCACTATCTACAGATGCCTTTTTCAACCAGGGTGCCTTTAGGTGTCTTCAGGGGTGCTTGGGCAAAATGCCCAGGAATTACTCAAAAATGGTATGCAAGCCAGTGGGCGGATCAAGCCTTCCTATTATTTACGTAAAGCCACAAGTTTGAATTGTGCACCATTACAGCCTTCCAAGCACCAGTGTCCAAACAACCAAGGACATCATCTGTTGATAAGGAGGATGTTAGGCAATTTCACAGCATCCTTGTTTGTCCCTCCCCTGCACCTCCCTATAAACTCTGGAGTCACATTAGCTGAACGAGAGAGAGAAACTGAGGGCGAAGAGGAACAATCAAGACTAGTATGCAAAAGTGGGATTTGCTTTGGAATAATAATCTCTAACATTGTGTGTCCTACATATGTGGTTGTTGCTGCGTTATGTAAAACTATTTTTTTTTAAACTTTAGAATGGGGTGCCTCAAGATTGCAAGGAATTTTAAAGGGTGCCTTGGCTGAAAAAAAGGTTGAGAAACACTCATCTACAGGACAGGACTGGAGTGCTAGTGTGTATGACAGTGGGCAGTGGCACAGAAAGCTTTGTTAATTCCCTCATAATGTTAAAGGGTGTCATTCATCAAGATAAAAATTAGGTATTCAACAAGTGCAAAGAAAATAGCTAGCAATATTCTATTTTGAAATTTCAGCAGCTCCTCAATTGTAGTCAATATTTTTTTATTTAGATGTGAGCTGTTTTTTAACGCCGTTATCATTGACTTTTATACGTTCTTTGACAGAATAATGGGCCACTGCTATTTTTTGCACAATGCACAAATATGTTATTATATTTTATGTTTTTCACATTCTAGATGATTCTTTTTTCTGCCTGCTGCATCTGTGGACTCATTGGAGGCATCCTGAACATTCAGTTTCTAAGAGCTCTGTCCAAGAGGTCGTCTTTGCACCTTGCTTCCTTGTCCCTCGCATGTATAGGCATCAGCGGATGCACCATCTCCACTTGGCTTACTTGTCGTTTGGCCAGTTATGAGCAAAGGAGGATGTTTCTAGAAAGAGAACACTCACTTCATCACTCTCATGAAATGACAGAAAAGGTAATTTAATATTAGTTTCTTAGATAGCTAAACTAAACATTGCTCTGGCAAATGCTATTTGTTGTATTAAGTATGGGGTAAGTGAAAAGTGCTCATTTAGCAGAAAATGACAGCTGGAATCAGAATGGTTGCTGCACACAATAGATTTTGTTTTCCCTTGTTTTTGCACTCAGCCTGCATATGTCATGATAATATCAGTGACAGTAAGATACCTAAACAAATAAATGCATAGATTATAAGCATTGTAGGTTGTCTGTAAAAAGGAAAGTTGTGTTTCATTATTTCATAATTACTACAGTAAAACATTTTTTTATAAGTGGGGATAAAATGTACTCTTTAGTAGTATTTGCTTACAATTTTTTTAATAGTTTATTTGCATTCATGGCTGTTTTTACCATAATAGTACCCACAGGCTAGTACCTAGGGCAGTGGGATAAAATGGTTAGCATGTTAGAAGGATTTACCTTTGTCCCTTTTATTTTTATCCCCCCCCTCTGTTCCATCACTAGCACAGCCCTACTGGCAGACTGGATATAGTTAGAGGTTGGAGCTAAAGGAGGCGTTAGTTGGGGGAGTAATGAAGAGTCCAATGAGAGAGTTGCAGGGTAACTGCATGCTGCAGCCCTCTCATGGGCGTCCACTGTTAGTGGTTTCCCTGTTCTTTGTACTGGGCTCTGAGGGGAACAGCATTCTCAGGATCATGCCAGAAGATTGGAGTTATAGACTGCGTTAAGAGGTTTGTAGCCTTTATATTGTGCCTTTTGTACCATGCCATCATTTGGAAGTTGCAAAGTTTTCTTATCTGAGAAAACAGTACAAACTGCATAGGGGATTCTTTGTTGTTAGACTGATAAGGATGTGGAACTCCATTCCACAATTGGTGGTGTCAGAGGGGAGTGTTGATCATTTCAAAAGCTCTAGTGGAGGCGAAATATACAGGGATATGGTAAATGGTAGAAATAAAATTACAAACACACTCATACACCCACACCCACACAGGTTGAACTGGATGACCTAATGTCTTTATTCAACCTTACTGTTATGTCCCTTCGACAAAGGGTCTTTCAGGGTGTTGCTAGCAATGCTGCCAGTGTCTGCTCAGCAAGTTACACACAGGCTGGATGCACTTCTTATGCAGAGAAGGGTTTATTACTCACTCAGAAAGCAATGTACATTCTTACATGGAGGAGTCATATCAACACTTACCAACTATGAACAACTTCTGGCTAGATGTGTTGTTATTCATAAAGGATGCCTATGTTTTCAAGTGTCCGCATTTAAAATAGGTCTGGATAAAGTCAAGCTGCAGGTGGCTGTACAAGTGATTACATTCTCATAATATGCTGCACTGGTATTAATCACAAGGCCCTGAGAAAATTTGGTAAAAACCTGGTCAGGTCAAGAGGTAGTGGTGGCTAACTGAGAAGAGGTCTACCCTTCTGTCAGTAAGAAAAGGACCAACTGATAGCAACACCGGTCAGGTGACCTAGGTCTCCATGACAAATGGGCCTCAGATGTGCAGCCAGACCTTGTGAGCACTAGCCTGGAACCACGGGAAAATACAAGGCCTTGCAAGTAAATAAATTCCGACCGATAAAAGGGCTTGATACTTCTGTGGTCTGGGGTATGGGGTTTTGAACTCATCATTAGTATACATAGGAGCAGATAGTCAGTGTTTGGGTCCTGGGCTAGGAATGGGCTTAACAACCTGTCCCCTTAGTGACTGATACCTCTAACTTGCTAATGATAGTAGCATAGTTGGCAGGATTGGCCTCCTGACATAACATGGGACTTGTTGGGGGGATCCTAAAAGATTCTAGAATACACTCAAATTTACTAGAAGCCTTGAGAAAGTGCTGGTACCTAGCTGAAGGGTCACTGTGTGCATTAGGAGTGGAGGGGGTGCTCAGTGGTGTGTGGTCTTCTTGTGTCTGTGAGCAACAATGGCTGAATTTCATGGAAGAAGGCTAGGGCACAACCAGAAAGGCGTTGGAGGTTGTATTTATTAGACCCTAGAGTGGTGTTGGATACTGGTCTGAGATTTGTGCCACAGAAAGGTTATGCCCTTTGCAACCAGGTGATGTCTGACTTTTTACCTGAATGTGACCAGGTAACTCCAGAAGTGTCTCCGTGAACAAGCTGTAGTTTCTGCTGTGCGTTCTTGTCCCCACTGTTACTGGATCAGGCTGAGCCACAAGACCTGTGAATTTAGGGTGGATTGTGGAAATACAATCCCTAAACTGGCAATCCCAGAGCTGGTGAGGTCCCCAGGCCTGTATGTGTTACCTACTTGGGTTGAGCCAGGGGATCCTGAAGAATAACACTGTGGCAAGTGCAATGTCTGTACAGACTAACTTTTCAAAGGTACCAACTGATCCACCTGCACTAGTGGAATGCATAGAGTGCAAGGGTCAGGAGTAATGCATAGTGTGCAAGTCAGTGGTGGGTTTAGGAATGCATAACGCAGAGTGCAGGGGTCAGGGGTGTGCAAATTGCTGCAGTCAGTGTTCTCTTTAGGAGTACATACCACACAGAGAGCAGGGTCAGGATTAAGTTATGCGCAGAATGCAGGGGATGGGACTGTGTAAGAGTCAGGAGTACAAAGCAAAAAGAGTGCAAAAGTCAAGGGTGGGTAACACACAGTGTAGGGGTCAAAAGAGTGCAAAATCCCCCCTCCCCCAACTATTCTCCCCAACTTTACCCTTTCAACAAAAATCACCACTCTTTCTCTCCAAAAAAAATCCAGCAGGCTCACCTTAATTCTCCCAATAGAAACTCTTCCCCCCAAATTCCTCCTCCCAGCACAAATCCCCCCCAAACCCCTCTCCTAGCACAAATCCTACCTCCCCACTAAAATCCTCCTTCTTGCACAAATCTTCTTCCCCACCAAATCTCATCAAGCACAAATTCTCCTTCCCTCCAACCCTCCAGGACAAATCCCCCCATCCCAGCACAAATCCACCCCATTCTTCCAAGCACAAATCCCCCCAATCCCTCTTTTAGTACAAATTCTCTTCCCCCGGACCCCCCATCCCAGAACAAATACTATTCTCCTTAAGTACAAACTCCTCCCCCAATCTTCTTTCCATTTCAGCATACATTTCTGTGTCTCACCCCCCAAATCCCCCATTCTAACACAAATCCCTTCTCCCAGCACAGATCCTCTTTCCCCTTCTAGCACATTTTCTTCCCAAAACCACCTTTCCCTCCCACCTTCCAACACCAATTCTCTCCCCTCCCAAATCACCCCCAGAACAATTCCCCTGTCCTTTCCTCCAGCATAAATTTTTGTTCCCTGCCCCTACCTTGCCAAGTTATTCTGTCCCCTCAAGTGCAATTGTCAGATCCCAAATAGAGCACTGCTCACTGCACGGGAAAGTCCCTTCTCCAGGACTCCTCCTTCTGTTATATATGATGCATCTCAGAGCCGAGGAGTAGGCTAGTGGAAGATTCCCCCAGCCCTGCTGTATATTATTGTGTCACAGTGGGCGATTGTGGTAACAGGGATCTAAGGCATATAAAGCAGTGGAGTCAAGTGCCAGAACTCACTCTGACAAGGGGCTCTAGGATTTAAACCCAGATCCATGGGCACAGGGATTTTGTTTGAATCCAGGCTGGTTATAAGGTATGCATTATTGCATTTTTAACTGCTTTCCACCTGCCCACTCTCAAATGATGGCAGGGCAGTGCAGCTCTAGTTCTGGGACACTGTCATATGATGGTGGCCCAGAACGGCCATTCTTGTGTGCCTGCAGTGTGCTAGCACACTGTGCAACCCTGATCTGTGTAAAGAGCTCTTTAACCATGTGATCGGCTGTGTCCAATCACAGCTAGTAACATGTAAACATGGAGATGTCGCTAATCAGCTCTCCTCGCCTCACACTGACAGAGTGCGAGGAGAAGAGAGCCGATCAGCGGCACCTCCTCACAGGGGGGACATCTAGGGATGTAATCAGGGCACTGATCATCAGTGTCCTGATTACAATAAAGAAATAAAGTGTAACAATAAATGCCCACCAATGCCAGCATTTAGTGCCCACCAGTGGCAGCAATCAGTGCCCACAAGTGCCACAAATCAGTGCCCATTAGACATGCCAGTCAGTGCTAACAATCAGTGCTGCCCATCAATGCCCATCACTGCTGTCCATCAATGTCACCCATCAGTGCCACCCATCAATGCCCATCAGTGCTCATCTGTACCACCTATCCATGTTGCCTATCCGTGCCCAAAAGTGTGGCATATTAGTGCCCACCAGTGCCAGCTATTAGTGCCCATCAGTGCCAAAAAACAGTGCCCATCAGTGCTGCCTATCAGTGCTCATCAGTGCTCATCAGTGCCACCTATCAGAGCCCATAAGTGCAGCATATTAGTGCCTCCTCATCAGTGCCCATAATTGCCACCTCTTCAATGACCACCAGTTCAGCCTATCAGTGCCCATCGTTGCCGCCTCATCAGCGCACATCAGTGAAGGCAAAAAATTACTTAGTTACATAATTTACTGATGGAAAAAAACATTTTTTTTTTAAATGTTTGTCTTTTTTTTTTTTTTGTAAAAGATAAAAAAAACAGCAGTGATTAAATACCACCAAAAGAAAGCTCTATTTGTGTGAAGAAAATTATAAAAAAGTTGTTTTGGTACAGTTTAGCATGACTGTGCAATTGTAATTCACAGTGCGACAGCGCTGAAAGCTGAAAAGTGGCTTGGCCATGAAGGGGGTTTTAGTGCCTGGTAGGCAAGTGGTTAAATGTAAGTAGTGCAGCTGTTCTCATGTGCTAACAAGGAGCTTGCTGATAGAAAGAGAGAGCAGAGTGACAGAGAGCTAAGCTCATCAGTCTGTGGCTTCTCCTTTCACTGTCTAATCACTTAGCTAAGGGTGGAAAGGACACCTATGTTACTAAACTGCAGCAAAGAAAAAATTGATCCCCTGCCCCACCAAACAGGGCTGTGCTGTGTAGTCGAGCTGTGTAAATTTCAGAACTGAATGGACAGAAATACACTATAGATCCTTTGGCTCATAAATAGTTGTTACATACATATGTATTTCATCTGTATAATTAGCTGCTTATTTGGAGTTTAGCTTTAATGATTTGCATAAGAATGTTAAATGTTCACAATTATCTTTTGCCAATGGAGATCCTTCAATTTGTACTTAGGGATGTCAAAACTCCTACTTGAGAATAAAGAACTGCTTGGTGTTTTCAGGTTAATGAGAAACAAATCAGTCCACAAATTAGATTAAGTTGTGCATTTCACATTTTTTTATGCATGCAGATTTATCAATGCCCAAACTAATTTTATTGACCATGAATTACAATTGGCTGGATTCCTGAACTATGTGAATCTCTTTGGATTATAAACATCTAAATGCAAATATTCCGGTAAATCTGACTTTGTGAATTACTGATTCTTCTGATTTGATCTCTATTGTTGGGTCATTGAATAAACAAAAATAAGAGAGAAATTTCAATAAACATCCAGCAAACCTGTACAGCTAATACTTTTCATTGTTTGCAAATTATAGATTGATAGGACAACATAAGGTTAATGAAAATAAGTGACATCCTGCTAATAAGGTACAGTGGCAAGTCTATTTGGGTTACATGATTTTCATTAATTCTTCTGGGAGAGAGGGGTTGAAGACGTATGCAGTAAGCTAAATAAGAGAATGGGGACTATATGGACAATGGGTACAATCCCTGTTCTTTAAGATGCTGCTATGTCAAGTTGTGTCATATTAAATGGGATGTTTAGTGTTTTTGTATATACTTGTATATATTACTTTATAAACTTCTTTTCATTTTTTTATGCATTATGCATTAATTGTGAGTTTATATTTACCTTTCTAACCCGTTTGTTGAGCTTTAGTCTCCTTTCTCATGCTTACAGAGTGATTTGTTGAAAAAATTAAGTATGTTGTCCACATAACCAAATAGCTTAAATAGTTCATCCCTTTTACTTCCTTTTTCTTATGAAGTCTGACAAACGTTCAATCAGAATGACAGTCTAAAAGCAGCTACTGCTATGTTTTAGCTTTAGAAAATCCATAACACTCTGTGAAATTAAAGTACAACATATTTTACAATTTCAATAATAAAACAGAGATTTTATATAACTAGTAAAACAATATAAAATGTTTTTAAACGTATGAACATTAACCAATTTTCAGCTTTCAATGCTGTCACACTTTGAATAAGAATTGTGCGGTCATGCAATGTTGTATTATTTAAAAAAAAAAATTATGTAGCGGCCATAACCCTTTGTAGGGCGGCCTTGACTTATTGGGCTTACCGGTTACCTCCGCTTGGCTTGTTCTTCCACGTCTAGGGGTTCCCAGGGTTGATACCCAACAACTTGGACGCTGACACCAATAAAGTCCTTTTGAAAGATTTTATTTTGCAGGGGTAACATCCAACAACACAGTCTCGTATAGGAACAGAGGGCAAGGGTGAAGAACTCAGGCACCTTGAACTGCAGACATAACAAAGTCTCTAATACCACCCAGAGAGTAGCCACTCGCAGCTGGGCACTTCAAGGCTGAACAAATCTCTAGCCAGAGATTATGGCAGTCAGCACTTTGATTCAGAACTTGTAAAATCTCTGACCTTGAACAAGTTGTAACTGAAAGTGAACAGGAACCTTTTTCCTCAGTACCTGGAACATTCTCTGTCTCCTTAGTAGTACTGGAAAAAGCGTGGATTCGTCAATGTCCTTCCCAACTCAGTAACCAGGCATTTCTCAGGATGCCAGCTTGTTGGCCTTCCTCTGAAGGATCCTCCCCCGGTCACTTTCACGAGCTGTGGTGCCCCTCCAAGCCGACAGTACACCCGGACACCTTGAATCCTCCCTCAGTTACTGCGCCTCGGACCAGCTGGTTCCAAGACTTGGGAACAGACGGATCCCTACCCCAGACCAGGCAGGTCTATTGGGGGTAACCAACAGAAGCATGTTGCGGGATGTCAAACACCCCGTGACCGGGACCCCTCATGGGGCTACCACGGTCCAGGAAACAAGAACAGACCGCTCGGGCCTCACAAACTCCTACTGAACACATGACCTCAATATCTTAAGTACCCCCTCCCAGACTCTTCAGCAGGGCCCGGCACACCCACTGATTGGTTCCGAGAAGGCTGATACCCAAAACGTCCAACCAGGCCTGGTTCTGGCCTGTCATGTGCATCTTACTGCACACATGACCAAGCAGAACTTCTAACACAGCCCAGCCAAACTGATGTCAAAGTTAACCTACATAATTAACCCTCAGAACCCCACTACTGTTCTGAGGCAAAAAAATAAATTTACACATGCATGACACTTTGTCCAAAATGTCATCCGCTACATTTATTATATGTAATTATTTGATTTTGTGATAAGCATGTTGTTAGAGTAGATACAAACGCTAACTAAAGAACATTTAGTTTGATAAAGCTCAGTGTATCATAGACAATTGTAATAAAATACATTTTTTTATTTATTGTTATATCTCAATGTTGTTGATCTCAGGCAGCCCTTTTGCAGCACTGCCTGTCTACATACATGTATTCCAGCGATGGCTGCTTTCCATTTCTTAGGGCCAGTTTTCTGATGGTGACAGTGCATGTTGAAACAATCTCTAGACTGCATTGAAAGAACATGTAAGAGGGTGACAACACAGGAGCATGACTAGGAGACAAAGACAGAATGATGTTACCCTATAACAGGATATGCCTAAACTAGGTTCTTCATTTTAAGGAATGCTGCAGATGTAAAATGCTGATAATTATTTTGAGAATTACATTAAAGCTGAGGTCCGTCCACCGCTGCAAAAATTAAAAGCAATGAGCTACACATACTGCAGCTACTGACTTTAATAATAGGGTGCTTACATGTCGGCACCGCATCTGTTTCCATCAGCTGTCCAGTGCCGCTGCCACCGCCATTTCCTTACGGCTTCATGCTGGGAACCCTACAGCACATGCCCAAGGCTCTGCTCCTCTCTCCTACTGGCATGGTAGCTGGGGAAGGTGGAGGAAGCCCGAGCGGTGATGCACATATCTGTGGCTGAGGCTCCCAGAAGTGGGGACAGGATACCTGTCAAAGACAGGTATCCTGTCGCCCCCCTGAAAGGTGCCAAATGGGGCACCGGAGGGGGGAAGGAGTGCAATAGGTGGAACTTTGCTTTAACAAGGTAAAGCTTTTATGATATTTAAGTGATTGAGTTTACATATACCTTATTTATAAATACAATTTTATAGGGCCAGTGACATTGAATTACATTACTGCTTACTTTTTATGTAATCTTGCTGACAATGGGCATGAATTGGTGAAGTATATATATATATATATATATATATATATATATATATATATATATATATTTATATATATATTTATTTATTTATTTTTTCAATAACAGTAAAAACTTTCCTTATCTTAATATAAACATTCCAAGATCAGCATTACCATTGCCAGCAGCAATAAACTGTGCATGTCATTGTGCAGCATATCAATTAACTCTAATGGAACAGAAATAGAAATGACATGACTCATACTTTGCATGGCTGTATAGTGGAGGCATTGTCCATCACAAATACGAGGAATTTATTTTCTGCCAATTAGAAGTGAAATTACAAGCTACTTGTAATAAAGTAAAATGTGCCCGTGGAATGGAACAAAGAATATTTCCTGGGAAGAATATTTCATGCAAACAAATCTCTAGCAAACCTAACACAATTGAATGAAAGTGTTTATTTGTCATAACAAGTAGAGATTAATGGTTGAAATGTGGAAGGTAGAAGCATTTCTTCTGCAAACAGGGAATTGCTCTACAATTTAGGGCTTGATCACACTGCCTGAATGCTAAATGCTTAGAGTGCAGGCAGAGGTCAGTTTTTGAATGCAGTGAGGGGATAGAGTGGTGCGTGATTCAGCACATCATACTGTTTACTTTTTTCTTTTTTATTTTTAACTGTATTTCAAGTGCACAAAGTGACACTTTATTCATGTCTTGGCAAAGCAGCACGGGGTGTTGTGCCGCTGTGCAGTGACATGACTGCCACCCCAATACAATCCAGCTGAGGGACCAATATTTTTGAATGTTGTGCAACTAAAACTTTTGTTGTTCATGCACTTTTTTTTTTTTTTGCTAGCTAGCTAGTAAGTGTGCTGGGAAATATGTTTTGCTTGCAGTGTTCAAAGCCCTTCCATATGCACCTTCCCAGCGGCAGGCCGTTCATGCAGGGGCACCTCCCCCCCAATCCATGCGCCCAGCCCCTAATCTCCATGCAGGGCACCAGACACATGGATTTCGATAGGGATTTGTTTTTTGGAAGAACGTGATTAGAGCCTGAGGCTCTAATTGGCTTAAAAAAAGGGTGGGCTCGGGGCGCAGAGCACTGAACCCTGAGCCCACCCAGTTGTGTAAATGTATTGAATGAATATTCACTATTGTCTTCCTGATTCTCCTCCCGGCCAATCAGGAAGCAGGTCTTGAGACACGATTGGCCAGGGAGTCTTAAGCCCCATACACACGAGCGGACTTATGTCCGACAGACTTCCGAAGGAGTTCTGCCGGAGTTCTGTCGGAGTTCCGACAGAGTTCTGATGGACTTTTCGAATGAGCGGACTTGGCCACACACAATCACACCAAACTCCGACGGATTCGTACGTGATGACGTACGACTGGACTCGAATAAGGAAGTTCATAGCCAGTAGCCAATAGCTGCCCTAGCGTCGGTTTTAGTCCGTCGGAATAGCATACACACGAGCAAATTTTTCGGTAGGAACTGGGTCCGGCGGAGTTCCGTCTGAAAAATTTGAAGCATGTTCCATTTTCTAAAGTCTGTCAGACTTTTGCGAATCAAAAGTCCGTTGCAGCCCACACACGATCGAAAAGTCTGACGGAATCATTCCGTCAGACTTTGGATGTCGAAAAGTCCGCTCGTGTGTACGGGGCTTTAGGATTCCCAGCCAATTGGGTCTCAGGGCCCACTTCCTGTTCTGCCAGGAGGAGAAGCAACGTCTGTCCCACCAGGAGTAGAAGCCCTGAATTTTTCCCTCGGCTGGAGCAAGGAGCAGCATCCCTACCCTTTGTCCTCAATCCTCGTCATCTGCTAAAGAAAGGCCATCTTCACATCTGTCTTTCACGGAGGGGGGGGTGTGATGAGGGTGGTGGCAGTGTGAGTGAGGAGGTAGGCTTGTTTGACACCCCCTCCAAAATATTGAGCACCAGCTACCCCTGCACCTTAAGGACTTTGTCCTTAGTTTGCTTGTCTTCAGCAAACTGCTAGCAGGCTTTCTTGTGCATCATCTTAAGAAGAGGCTTCCTTCTGGGTTGACAGCCATGCAAACCAATTTGAATGTTGACCCCCCCCCCCCCCCACCCCTTCAACCTCTGCAGCAATGCTGGCAGCACTCATACATCTATTCCCTAAAGACAACCTCTGGATCTGACGCTGAGCACGTACACTCAACTTCTTTGGTTGACTATGGCGAGGCCTGTTCTGAGTGGAACCTGTCCTGTTAAACTGCTGTATGGTCTTGGCCACCATGCTGCAGCTCAGTTTCAGGGTCTTGGCAATCTTCTTATAGCCTAGTCCATCCTTATGTAGAGGAACAATTCTTTTTTTCAGATCCTTAGAGAGTTCTTTGCCATGGGGTGCCATGTTGAACTTCCAGTGACCAGTATGAGAGAGTGAGAGAGATAACACCAAATTTAACACACCTGATCCCCATTCACACCTGAAACTTTGTAACACTAATGAGTCACATGACATCGGGGAGGGAAAATTACTAATTGGGCTGAATTTGGACATTTTCACTTAGGGGTGTACTCAATTTTGTTGCCAGTGGTTTAGACATTAATGGCTGAGTGTTGAGTTATTTTGAGGGGACAGCAAATTTACACTGTTATACAAGCTGTACACTCACTACTTTACAATGTAACAAAGTGTAATTTCTTCATTGTTGTCACATGAAAAGACATTATAAGATATTTTCAAAAATGTGAGGGTTGTACTTACTTTTGTGAGATACTGTATCCATATCAAATAAAAACTTATTTTTTTTAGTAATAAAATGATGGCCATTGCTGCTTAATCAAACGTGAAATATTTTCTGTCTTTGTTTTAACAGGAAACCATTGAAAACATCAGCAATGGAGGAACACAGCTTGTTTTTAATGGACGAATGTAGAACAATTTTGTATGATGCATAATGACCAGTTCAAATTATACAAGAAGAAGTGAGGAGTTGTAGAACAATGTTTCTAAATTATTCAACAATGTATCCATATATCTCAGCATATTGCCATCCACTAACTGCAACCTACAAGAAGCATTGGTGTATAATACAAAAAAAAAGACTTGTACCAAGGTTAAACATGTGTTCTTTCTGGAAATAGGAGACACTGAAATTATGCACAAAGCTATTATTAAGCATGCTACTTTGGAAAGCATAAGGCTTCTAGAGATATAGTTTGAATTTCTTTTACAGCAACACATTCACACACAGTACAGCAAGCTGAGTAAATTTGTGTTTCCTTAACATTCTGATCCAACCTCAAGAGAAAGTAAGATGTATGTATTAAGCTGTACCAGCATCATTCCAATTCTTAAATAATTTGACATGCCTTAAAAAGTGTGTAAAACCAACATTTCATATTCCTGATATGTGCCTGCTGTGCCATGTACTTGTATGCAAAAGGACCATGTTCTCTTTGTATTGCTTCCTTTGTGTGACATCCCTGGTGTTTCTGCCAGAACCTCTGCTTTCCTGTTCAACTGACCACACCAAGCAGAAGAACACATTGTGGTCAGCTCTCTAGCTGTGGGAACTGAGCCTGCTCTCCTCCCATGAAATGGCTTGTCTTGAACCCCCCTCCCCCTCACAGCCTTTTACACGGAAGATAAGTGTACTGTTGCTTCTCCTCTCCCAGCTCTTATGCAGCTGAGAACTGAGGGAATGTGCTCACTTGTGAAAAGGGGAAAAAAGGTATTTATATATATATATTTTTTTTATATCTATACACAAATATTTTGCCTTTCATTATTATTTTAAACTGAATGGGTTGTTTTAAAAGGTGATCATTTACAACCACTTTAAGGACAAATGGTACCTTTCCAGCAATATTCACTGTGTAGCCCCACCCAGAGGCTCACAGCCTTTGCCCAAAAAAGGTCCCTTCCAGGTCCTCCACTTACTACGCATGCATGTCTTGTTCTGGCCTGTAGCTATCCAAAGAAGTAATATCACTGCAGTGTCTTCATGGAAACCTGTAGGAATTTTAAAATGAACAATGTTGCGTCAGAAGAGGCCTGTGCACATGCTTCCGCTGAAAAATGTTGTATTTAGCAAACAATAACCAAATCTCTTATGATTGCGCTTTGGCTTGTTCCTTCCTGGCTCTCTTCATTTCTATAGAGGACAGTAGGGCTGTCCGTCATGCTTTACATCTACTAGGAAAGCAAGGAGAGTGGTAAGGGAAGCTGTAGCGTGAACATGAGAGATCTGGTTAGTGTTTTGCAGAATATTGTATCCAGGATTTTTGGCTCACCATGGTACAACCTGGAGTTACCTACATAATCATTCCAGTGTCAGTTTGATGTGATTATGCAGCAAATTCTAGATGTCTGCTCTTTATTGTACATCTATAGCTCCTATATAACAGCCTAAACGAGTACCAAATCCAGTTACTATGTGATGTACAAACCTAATGAAAAAATGATGTGCAAGCCTCATAAAGTAAATACAAAACTTCCTTTGCCGTCCCTGACTGAGCCAAATCTGCCTTCATGTATATCTCACAAGTTCCCTCTCCTAGAAATTGCAGTCTACTGTGGGAGGGTTTCACCAACGTAGTTTATGCTGCCAATCTAGAAAGTGGGGCACCATATACAGAGTGACAATTTGCAGCTGATAGCCACACCCATGCAACACTTTTTCATTCCACTATAGAGTAACCAGGCACAGCCTACATGGGAGTGGCAACTCTGCTTTGAATTCAAGAGCAGTGCTGTATCATTGCCACACCATAACAGGCAGCTGCATTAGGTGGACTTCAGTGGCAGGTTAACCAGTGGTTGGGGAAATTTGCAGGCAGCAGTGTTAATTTAGTTAATTTAGTAGTGCATGTTCAAACCTTAATACCATAAATAATAACATATTATTCGCATTTTCCTCCAGGAGGATATAATGAGTTTGGCAATTCTAGAGAAATGCTTAAACAGTGCATTATAATTTAACTAAAGTCATTCGATTTTAGTTGACTAAAATGTACTGGAGATTTTAGTCGACTAAAATGTACTAAAACCATTCATATATAATTAAATGCAGAACCAAACATATTTAGTGGGGGGCAGGGGCGTAACTATAGGGGTTGCAGCAGTCGCGACCGCAACCGGGCCCTGTGATGCAGGGGGCCCATGCAGCCCCCTCTACATATGGCTAGCAGCAGCATAGGCAGCTAGGGGTACCAGTGCACCATGCACACAGGTGGCTGGAGGTGGAGGGTGACTAGCAGAGCTCCATGCTCGACTATCGCACTGGCTACTCTTTAGTTGTGCATTCCCCGCATGATCTGTGTCCTCAGAGTACCCCTATCCTGCTCCATGCATTGCCGCTCAGTCCGATGTCTGTTCTCCCCAGCCAGAGTCCCGCCCCCCCCCCCCCCCGAGTCCGGCCCACACTGCACTGCATACTTCTCCCGGGTAAACAAACTTTAAGCACACAGATGCAGTGCAGCCCTATGAGAGCCAGCTCCTCGGAGGACACTGCAGGCTTGTCTGCCAGCCCCCCTCCTCCCCCGTCATACACAGATGATGAAAGGTCTTTCTGGGCGATATGCTGATCGTCCATCCAGCACACTGGATGGAGCCCAGGCCAGCATGGATGAGTGCGCGGCCTACAGCTTGGTCATGGTGAGTGAGAGGACCCCATCCCCCACACACCATTACATACCCCCTCCCTCTCCCCCTGGGGACAGGGACCCCTTCTTACGTGGGGACAGGGACCCCCACCTCCCCTGGGGACTGGGACCCCTTCTCACCTGGGGGCAGTAACTTCATCTGCCCTGGAGAAAAGGGCCTCATCTCTTCTGGGGACGGGGACCCCATCCTGCCTAGGGACAGTCCCCCAATGTGGCACCTAAAAATTAAAAAAAAAATATTTAAAAAAAACTACTGATACCAGTGGTGGAACTACAGGGCTCACAAAGGTCATACCTGTGACCACGCCCTGGAGTTCCACCGCCAGACTCGGAGGGAAGGGCCCTGGATGGGGTTCAGGGGGGCCCTTCATGGTTTCTTGCATCAGGGCCCTGAAGGTTCTAGTTACGCCACTGGTGGGGGGGATATACAGTAGACATGTGCACACTGAAATATTTTGTTTCGAAATTTCATTTTCGTCTGAAAAATACATTTATTTAGTTACTCCCGAAATTTGTTTTTATTTATTTAGTTTAGTTAAAAAATGCATTAGTCTGAAAATCTGAAATAATTAACGTCGAATCCGTCATTGAAGGCTTATGGTATCTGTTGAATGTTCTAAGATGATTTGACGGGCCAGCTAAACTGTACGACGTCGCAATCGTACATTTCCGGTTGAATGTTCCGCCTACAAGCTATAGTATTCTCATTCTCCCTATCCATGTTAGGGTACCACTTCAATTCATTTGTCACCAGGCTGTTTATAGGGCTCAGTTTCATTCTAATTTAGCAAAACTGAGCCTCCACCCATCCTGCTAGTGCTAGTGGACAGCACTTAATATCAACAGAAGGGGAGCCTGTTCTGTACAGCATAGGCCACAAAATCCATGACCTCCACAAGGATACAGGAATTGATTTGAAGATTAACACAGCAGTATGATTACCTCAGATATGAAAAAGCCACCATGTGTGTCTGCTGAGAACAAAGATTTAGCATGCTTATCTATCACTGATCTGAAAATTAAAGTGGAAGGTTGTTATTTAGATTGTGTAGGCAAATTAAGTTGCAGTCTCATGTTTATGGCCATTTTGGGCCCAAAACTATGCAAAATGAATATTATTAACAGATTGCAAAATACCAAAACAAATAAAATTCTACAAAAATGTTATTTGTAAAGGGTAAAAGTGTGGTGGTGTAGAAATGCATCGAATGTACTTAGTAGCTCAGTGTGGTCAGTTCAGGCAATTAAATGTAGGAAGGATGACTATGGTAGCCTGTGATTTACTGCTTGGTACAGTTAATTCAAGGCAATGAGTGTAAGTTGTGGTCCGCAGTTTTTATCATTTGAACTGATATGACATTTTGCTTTGCACTTGAGTATTATTTAACCACTTAATGCATTGCAAAAAAAACAGATCAAGCAAACTGTAATTTATCCTCTGTCAGTTTTTTCAAATAACTCCCGTTAACATGGCACCATTGTAGAAAAGGTTGGCATATCTAGGCAAGTAGAAGTAGCTCACAGATATATTTATGTGCACGCACACACCTTTTTCTACAATTTGATAGGCTGTAACATGGAACAAATATAATGAATATAAAGGCAAAATAATTTGAAAAAATCTACGAGAACCAGTGTAAAAATGACAAATAATGTATATATATGTACAATTTATGAATGAGGTATTGTATGTTTTATAAGTTATAATATTGCAGCTATAGATCAAATGTGTTTCTTGATCTGCTGGTTGAAACATTTTGTTAACAAAGCAATACTTAGAATTTAATGAATTTTATGGAGAGAAATAATAAACTAGACTTTAAATACTGTACATATAATGTGTTCTCCTTGCTGTCCTGCTTTTTAAACTCTTAGAAGGGCTACAAAATTAGATATAAGCTCCCACCTTACCTTACTCATTATTACCTGTCATTAAAAAATTGTATGGGTATATTTTTTTCTGTATGTCTGTCAGCTCAATCGGTGATTAGAGAGTCACAATACAAAGCAGTGAACTATACACGAGGACCGACTGCAAACATTACATTTATTCTCGCTGGAGATGCGATGTCTGAGGGGGGACATGATAGCAATCTACAGATACCTCAATGGGGATCCCAGCATAGGAAAAAATTCAGTCCCAGTGAGTGTAAGAGGACATGGGGCCACACATTGAGACTGGAGGAGAAGCTGTTTAACCTTAAATTGTGTAGGGGGTTCTTCACTGTCAGGGCAATAAGGATGTGGAACTCTCTCCACGTGGCTCCCTGGTGGTCGCGAGAAGTATGGATATTTTTAAAAGTCTCTTGGATGTATATCTTTAAAAAACACAACATACAGGGATATGGGAAATTATTATAGACACTGGCACAGGTACACCTACACAGGCTGAACTGGGTGGACTATTGTCTTTTTTCAGTCTTACCTACTATGTGACTTGTAACCATGTAAATAGAATATGTGCATAAAAGTCTACCAAACAAGTGGATACTGGCACAAAGCTACTGTCTACTTGGAAATTGAGCTCCAGTTGTGTGAATAACTGGTTGTTGTTTGCTAACAGTCTATTCTCTTCTTCTCTCTGAAACCCCAAAGGTAAGTATGTTGTAAGCAACTTGCATACCGGTGTGATCCTGTACACATGAGCGTTTATCGAACACTGATTATTTTTTTTCCTTTTGAGTGTTGTTAAGTATAGGGCTAAACTTGTTTGCAGTGTATAAACATATATCTACTGTTTCTATATATGACATCTTCTCGATGTAAATGGTTCGTAAGGACATGGCAGCCACTTTTTCGCCTTCACTGATACATTGGCTTACATGGCCAGGAATTCCCGACTCTTTGTTTACGTGGCCGTAACATCACTGCCTAAATATGGTCACTGGCCTTATGGGGGCAATGACATTAACAAAGATGTTATTTATATCTCCGCCTCTTCCTTATATAACCAATGACAGCTTGGGAACTGTCATATGGCTATTAGTATCATTGGGATTGAGCATGTGGGTACCATTGGGTTTTTAATTTCGGCGATTTGCCAGGCTGTGTGCATTGTGATTGAAAATTCATTTTCAAAGAAGGACTTTTTCTGGATTTTTTATTCTAATAAAGTGTCAACATGTCAACTGTTAAGATGTTGTTGTTTCTAGGTTAAATTTGTATTGTGAATGAGAAGGGGTACCCCTTTTCCATTCATGGGGGGGCAGTATCTGGGATACGCTTATTTTTAAAGGGGGATTCCAGATTCCAATAAGTCTGCTGCCCACAGAACTTCACAACCACAGGGCCAGGGAAGAGGCCCTTGTACTCATCAAAGGAACATAGAGGGTGTGATATGCACTTTTGGGGGGGGGGGGGCATTTTTTCCCATTCTTGTGGTACAATGTGCTACAGAAAAAGTGACATTTACAAAGAAACAATTATACAGTTTAAATTTTCAAATTGTTGGTAAATTACATTTCATTGCCATCTTCTTTACCCACTTCCCATCCGGCCTATAGCAAAATGACAGCTGGGAAGTGGTTCAGTTTGCCTGACTGGGCGTCATATGATGTCCAGCTGGTTAAGCCGTGATTGTGCGAGCAGCGCAGCGATTGTTGGCATGTTGTGTCAGTCTGACAAACCACATGACCGATCTTGGTAAAGAACATCTGATGGAGGCCCTTTACCATGTGATCAGCCATGTCCAATCACGGCTGATCACAATGTAAACAGGAAGAGCCGTTTATCGGCTTTTCCTCACTCGTGTCTGACAGACGGGAGTAGAGGAGAGCCAATTAGGTGCTCTCCTGACAGCGGGGGTCTGTGTTGATTGTTTATCAGTACAGCCCCTGCGGATGCCCGCCCATAACCACCAGCGATGCCACCAGGACCACAAGGGATGCCCACAAAGGAACCCCATCAGGTATGCCACCCTAGACCACCAGGAATATGCCAAACAGTGCCCAGCAAGCTGCCAATCAGTGCCCAGGAAGCTGCCAATCAGTGCCCATTAATAATGCCTGCCAGTGCCATCAGTGATGCCTATCAGTACAATCTATCAGTGACAGACATCAGTGCCCATCAGTGCCGCCTATCAGTGCCGCATATCAATGCCCAGCAGTGCCACCCATGAGTGCCCATCAGTGCAGCCTTTCAGTGCCCATCAGTGCTGCCTATCAGTGCCCATCAGTGCCACCTATCAATGCACATCAGTGCTGCGTATCAGTGCCACCCATCAGTGCCACCCATCAGTGCCCATCAGTGCTGCCTATCAGTACCCATCATCAGTGCCCATCAGTGCCACCTCATCAGTGCTATCTCATTGGTGCCACTTCATCTGTGCCACCTTATCAGTGCCCGTCAGTGCAGTTTATTAGTGCCCATTATTGAAGGAGTAAACAAAATGTTTTACAACATTTTATAAAAGAAACAAAGAAAAAAGTTTTTTTTTTACTTTTTTTATTGGTTTAGCAAAAAATAAAAACAACAGAGGTGATCAAATACCACCAAAAGAAAGCCCTATTTGTGGGAACAAAATTATAAAAATGTTGTTTGGGTACAGTGTTACATATCCGTGCAATTGTCATTTAAAAGGTGACAGCACTGAAAGCTGAAAATTGGCTTGGGCAGGAAGGGGGGTAAGTGCCTGATTTTGAAGTGGTTAAAAAAAAAAAAAAACACAGAGCACAGACCTTTCAAAGTTTCCTCAAATATTTTATACAAAGCCAGAAAGGAAATGTCTTTTGCAGAAATGTAAACCCATTTATCATAAATGTCAGTGCTCATGGCCAAATAGAATTTTAAAAAACCTATTGCACTGGTATATGTTCCTCAGGGCAGTGCCCACCTATCCCCATGCTGTTTTTTTGATAGGTTCAGCATCCAAACCCTGCTCAAACCAAACCTAGGCTACTTCAACTCATACCTAATTACCACACACTTCTGAGATTCATTAAAGGGGTTGTAAAGGCAGAAGGTTTTTTTTTATCTTAGTGCATTCTATACATTACGATAAAAAGCTTTCTGTGTGCAGCAGCCCCCCTCACCCCCCCCCCCCCCTAACACTTACCTGAGGTCCCCCTCTGTCCAGCGATGTCCACAAGTGTCTCAGACATCCGAGATTCTCCTTCCTGATTGGCTAAGACCCAGCAGCGGTGCCATTGGCTCCTGCTGCTGTTAATCAAATTCAGATAGCCAATCAGGAGAGAGAGGGGGCGGGGCCGGGTCAGGGCTCCATCTCTGAATGGACACGGGGAGCTGTGACTCAGCTTGGGTGCCCCCATAGCAAGCTGCTTGCTGTGTGGGGCACTGAACAGGAGTGAGGGGGCCAGGATCATAGAAGAGGGACCTGAGAAGAGAAGGATCTGGACTGCTCTGTGCAAATCCACTGCAACAGAGCAGGTAAGTATAACAGGTTTATTATTTTTACAGGAATAAAAAACAAGACTTCACAATCACTTTAGGCTATCCTGTGAGCTAGGATTGTTGTGTTATCACTTTTTGCACTGCCACACAAACCAGACACATGACTTAGTGTAGCTTGCCACCACCTGCAGTTTGCCAATTTACTGGTCTGCTAGGCAACCACACACACCCATCACTGACACTAATCTGCTTGCAGTTATCAGCCGACAGCCACACAATGCAATTTCATAGATATTACCAAGCCTATATCAAGAATACAGACACTGGTAGCACAGAGTGGCAGTCTCTCTACGAGTATGAATTCTAAGCTTAGTACACAGAAGGCATTTATTCATTTTACAATATGATATCCCTAGGTGAGCAGTGAATAGAAATATGTACAAAGGAAAAGTTACAAAAATAAAAGAAAGAAAAAAGGCATGCAGAGTTTTTCCTATATGTTATATAATAAAAGGGGGGAAAAAACTTTACTGTTTGGGCAGTATTGTTTTATCCTGATGGTAGGAGTCTTTGAACATATTCTCCCAGACAAATACAATGTTCATTTTCTCAGACTGTTTAATTTTCAGTATAGAGGTATGGCTGTGAGACAGACTTTAACTATCTTTTCAGATTCTAAATGGTGAATAGGGATGAGCTTCGTGTTCGAGTCGAACATACGTTCGAGTCGAACATCGGCTGTTCGTTATGGGCCGCTCGCACCAAATTCGTGTGGCGCTCACGGCCCACAATGCACTGCGATGGCGCAGTGCATTGCTGGCTCATGATTGGCCAAGCATGCACTGTGACCCCGCATGCTTGGCCAATCACAGTGCCGGCAGCGAGGAGAGCCATGATTGGCCACAGGCAGGATGCTTGTGGCCAATCATAGCTCAGGCTGTGTAGTACACGCCCCACACTATATAAGGCCGCCAGCGCGGCGGCCTAGTGTAGTGTGTTGGCGTCTGAAGCAGTTAGTGGGTGTTCTGTGTACCCTCAACAGAGTATACACCGATCGTTATCGGACGATTTTTCGATCTTGCTCTTCTGTAGTGGTTGTTGTCTGCATGCCCTGACCGCAGTATACACCGCTATATTCACCTATATAGCTAGCGATATATCTATCTTTTATAATAGAGCTTGCAGTCAGTGTTAGGAGCTTGTGCGTGCTGTCTGCGTGCTCTGTACCCAGTACACACCGCTATATCCACCTACATAGCTCTTCTCTATTTGAGCCATCTGCCATCTGCAGGAGTTATTGGAAGTTGTGTGTGCCTCCAGCACAGCACAGTATACATCTGTATTTACCCTTTATTGCTGGTGTTCTATAATAAAGTCATCTGCAGGAGTTAGTGGGTGTTGTGTGCCTCCAGCACAATATACACCTGTATCTACCCTTTATTGCTGTTCTCTAATAGAGCCATCTGCAGGGCTTAGTGGGTGTTGTGTGCCTCCAGTACAGTATACCCCTTTATCTACCCTTAATTGCTGGTGTTCTATAATAAAGGCATCTGCAGGAGTTAGTGGGTGTTGTGTGCCTCCAGCACAATATACACCTGTATCTACCCTTTATTGCTGTTCTCTAATAGAGCCATCTGCAGGGCTTAGTGGGTGTTGTGTGCCTCCAGTACAGTATACCCCTTTATCTACCCTTTATTGCTGGTGTTCTATAATAAAGGCATCTGCAGGAGTTAGTGGGTGTTGTGTGCCTCCAGCACAATATACACTACCCAATTGCTGTTTTACCCAACTCCCTTCAGGCCATTACCATGTCTGGAATGCCAGCAAGGAGAGGCAGACAGGCGCGAGCCGATAAAAGAGGGCAAGCAGGCTCTGTGTCTGGAGACAACAGTGCTGGTCGTGGACACGGTGCATCGTCATCATCAGCACGTGGCCATGGGACACGCTTGTCCTTCTTTTCGGCAGCTGGAGATGTTGAGCCGCAACATGCCAACGACTTGGTAGAGTGGATGACCAAGCCCTCTTCATCCTCCTCATCCTCTCTCACCCAGTCTCAGGGTACTAGCAAAGCAGTTGCCAACGCATCGTCTTCCCTCGTCTCAATGTCATCATCAGTGACTCCTTCCCTAGACCCACCACGTCCTCCTGAGGAGTCTCCTGAACTCTTTGAGCACAGTGTTGGGTACATGCTCCAGGAGGATGCCCAGTGATTTGTAGGCTCTGATGATGATACTCAGCTAGAGGAAGGCAGTAGCGTGAATGCAGAGAGAGGGGATGCTCAAGAAGGACAGCAATCTGGCAGTCATGTTCCACAAGCTGCAGCATACTGCCAGGTTTGCTACAGCGATGAAGAGGGAGGGGATGATGAGGGCACTGACTCCACGTGGGTGCCTGGTAGGAGAGAGGAGGAGGCACATGTCCAACGAGGCAGGATGCAGTCCGGGGGCCAGCTTAGGGGCAGCACACCGACTGAATCACACCGCAGAGCTCCGTCTGTGCAGGGCGCTGCCTCTGCGCGTTATTCTAAAAGTTCTTTGGTGTGGGCCTTTTTTGAGACGAGTGCATCAGATCGCACCGCTGCTATTTGCAACATATGTCTCAAGTGTATCTCGCGTGGCCAAAACATCAGCCGCTTGGGCACCACATGCTTGACCAGACATATGTTGACCTGCCATGCAGCTCGTTGGCAAGCGTACCTCAAAGACCCACACCAAAGAACAAAGCGGACCTCTCCTTGCTCCTCATCAGCTGGCATCTCCAACCGCACTAGACCTTCAGTCCTCTCTGAAACCTGCTCTGAGAGGAATGAAGGTGTAGAATTAGGTGTGTCACAGCCAAGTGCTTCCGGGCACTCTGCTAGCAGTACACCCACGTCTGATTATAGCAGGCAAATGTCCCTGCCCCAGCTGCTGGACCGGCGAAAGAAGTTCACTCCCAGCCATCCACATGCCCAGCGGTTGAATGCTAGCTTGGCTAAATTGCTAGCACTTCAACTGCTGCCTTTTCAGTTGGTAGACTCGGCCCCCTTCCGTGAGTTTGTACAATGTGCGGTTCCTCAGTGGCAGGTCCCCAAACGCCACTTTTTCTCACGGAAGGTGATTCCGGCTCTCTACCGGCATGTGGAAGGCAATGTCCTTGCCTCGCTGGACAGGGCGGTCAGCGGTAAGGTGCATATTACCGCTGACTCATGGTCCAGCAGGCATGGACAGGGACGTTACCTGTCTTTCATGGCCCATTGGGTCACTCTTCTGGCAGCTGGGAAGGATGCAAGGTGCAGTAGTGTTGGAGGTTGTTCCGCCACCACGCCTCCAAAATGCTACTATTGGTTGTGACACACCTCTCTCCTCCACCCCCTCCTCTTCTTCTTCCTCCATGGCCTCTTCCAGTGCTCTGTCCTCAGAACCAGCAGTGCTCCGTAGGCGTTCCAGGGGCTACGCAAGTACGCAGGCAAAACGATGCCATGCCGTGCTTGCGCTGGTTTGTTTGGGGTACAGGAGCCACACTGGGGCGGATGTTTTGTCAGCTCTGCAGGGGCAGGCCGAGAGGTGGTTGACGCCACGCCAGCTTAAGCCAGGAATGGTGGTTTGCGACAATGGCACCAACCTCCTCTCTGCCCTCTGACAGGGACAACTGACCCATGTGCCCTGTGTAGCTCATGTCCTTAACCTGGTGGTGCAGCGGTTCTTGAGCAGGTACCCGGGCTTACAGGATGTCCTGAAGCAGGCCAGGAAAGTCTGTGTGCATTTCCGCTGATCATTTAATGCCTGTGCTCAGCTGGCTGAGCTCCAAAAGGAGTTGAACCTGCCCAAGAACCGCCTTATATGTGACATGCCCACCAGGTGGAACTCAACGTTGGCCATGCTGCAGCGGCTGCACACGCAGCAGAGGGCCATCAATGAGTACCTGTGCGACTACGGCACCAGGACAGGGTCAGGGGAGCTTGGTTTTTTCTCACCACGCCAGTGGGGCATGATCAGGGATGCATGCACTGTCCTGTCACCGTTTGAGGAGGCCACAAGGATGGTGAGCAGTGACAGTGCATGCATCAGTGACACTGTACCTCTTGTCCACCTCTTGGAGCATACGCTGCGTGGAATAATGGACAGGGCACTTGAGGCAGAACAGAGGCAGGAAGAGGAGGAATTCCTTGCCTTTCAAGGCCCCCTTTATCCAGACAGTGTTCCTGCTGTGCCACCCATCACACAGGAAGAGGATGAGGAGGAGGAAGAGGAGGAGGAGGATGATTGTGTCAGCATGGTGGTGGAGGCTGACACTCAGCATCAGCAGCAGCAGCAGTCTTGTAGGGATGATTTACAGTCCCAAGAAACCCGTGGACTTGTACGTGGCTGGGAGGAGGTAGCTGTGGATCATGTTGTCCTTAGTGACCCAGAGGACTCCGGACCGAATGCCTCAGCTAACCTACGCTGCATGGCCTCCCTGATCCTGCAAAGCCTGCGGAAGGATCCTCATATTCTTCGGATCAAGGAGAGGGACCATTACTGGCTGGCCACTCTCCTTGATCCACGGTACAACGGTAAGGTTGCCGACCTTATCTTGCCATCGCAGAGGAAGCAGAGGATGAGACATCTCTGGGAGGCCTTGCAGAAAGGTCTGTGCAACGCGCTCCTAGAGACTGGGAAGTTACAAACTCCTGGTCCTGGACAACGTGTTGCTGAGGCATCGGTCAGAAGGAGTGGTGGAGAAGGTGGCCGTCTGACTGATGCTTTCAGACAATTTTTTAGTCCGCAGCCCCAAGGTAAGATCGGTTCCAGCAACCATCGCCAGCGTCTGATTTACATGGTGCAGGAATACCTAGGGGCAAGGTCAGACTTGGACAACTTTCCCACCGAAAATCCTCTGGCTTACTGGGTCTTGAGGATGGATCACTGGCCAGAGCTTGCACAGTATGCAATTGAGCTACTGGCCTGTCCTGCATCCAGCGTTCTTTCGGAACGCACCTTCAGTGCTGCTGGTGGCTTTGTTACCGATCACAGGGTGCGCCTGTCCACCGAATCAGTTGATCGACTGACCTTCATCAAGATGAATCAGTCTTGGATAACCCACAGCTACCAAGCACCTGAAGCTGATGTAACGGAATAATTTTTTTTGAAATATCACATCCCTTCAAGACTGCCTATGCTGATGCTGAGTGACTGTCCTGTTATGTTGATTGTCTATCCTCTTCCTCCTCCGCTGATATGTTGGAAGAACATTACTGGTTCTGGGTGATGCCATCAGCCCAATTTTTCTGCCCCTGTTTAACAGGGGCGTTTAATTACAATTTTTGATGCAATGCTTTGCAGCAGGGCTAATTCCTGCAATAAAACTAGAGTATATGGGAGAGGTTGCAGTGTGGTGGCACCAGCACCAGTGCCTAAGGCCCAATTTTTCTGCCCCTGTTTAACAGGGACATGTAATTACAATTCTTGATATAATATTTCACAGGAGGGCCCGTTCCTGTGCCCACCCAGAGTAACTGTGAGGACTTATAGTGTTGTGGCACCAGCACCACAACCACCAAAGGTCAATTTTTCTACCACTGTTCAACAATGGCATGTAATTACAATTCTTGATATAATCGTTCACAGCAGGATGCTCCAGCGCCCACCAAGAGTCACTTTGAGGGCTTACAATGTTGTGGCAAAACCAACACCTTGTTCCGCCATTTCTGCAGAGCATATAGGGCAGGCCCCTACTTTCAAACATCCAACTTACAAACATCTCCTACTTGCAAACGGAAGGAGACAACAGCAAGTGAGATGAAAAAAGATGGACGACAAAACAAATTATACAGGGGTGATAACCCTTCCCTATGTTTTCCAAAAAGCTTAAAAATAGTTTTTTTGACTGGAGCTACACTTTAAAAATGTACCAGTTGAAAATTACAAACAGATTCAACACATCAAACCTACACAGTCCCTGTCTTGTTTGCACCGCCTGTATACTGCTGTTCTGAGTATATAGGGCCTGGGGGCCACACGCATTTCCTTTTTTTAATATGGGTACGGGGTTCCCCTTAATATGCGTACAAGACCCAAAGGGGCTGGTAATGGGCAGGGAGGGCTACCCATGCCATTTTTCTCAATGATTTTCAACCATATTGCAGGAACCAGATATAACATTAAAACCGCAAGCAGTTTTAAATGATGTTATTTCCGTTTAATGTCATTTTGTGCAGGGACTGTTCTAAACAAGGGAAACACGTGGCACTTCACAGGCATACTACAGACACCCCCCAGGCACGATATTTAAAGGAATATTTCACTTTTTTTTCACTTTAATCGTCATTAAAATCAGTGCTCCCGCCAAAACGGCAATTTTTAAAAACATTTTAGGCATTGACCCATGTCCCCTGGGGCAGGAGCCAGGTCCCCAAATCCTTTTTAGGACAGTATCTTGCATATTAGCCGTTAAAATTAGCACTTTTAATTTCGAACGTTCGAGTCCCATAGACTTCAATGGGGTTCTAAAGTTCATACGAACTTGGGGTCCGTTCGAAAGTTCTGGTGCGAACCGAACCGGGGGGTGTTCGGCTCATCCCTAATGGTGAATATTTGTCCATGCTTACTGACAACCAGATTAATACTGCTGACCAATGATAAAATGATAACATATTTGTGATATTAAATTGCCTTTATAGTTTATTATGAAAATGTGTATTTTCAGGAGATATTTTTAGTTATTTTCTGAAGTTTACCCTGAAGTGATACTGTCAGCCATTTCAAACTTTTAAAAGTGCATGACCATAGTATAACATACTTTCCCCATTGCTGTAGCCACTACCCCTAAAACTGCTACGTCCCACTTGTACTTGACCCCCCAGAAAATGTGACCACACCAATCTGGAGTAAATAATAGCCATAGCAGCCAATTACCTTTATTATTAAATATTCAAATAAATTAACATCAATTAACATAACTGTATAAAACCTGTAATATCAGTTAACTCCTCCCATTGGTCTTTGCAGGAAAAAACCCACCACTCTAACCACCATATCCATTCCGGCACTGCGGTACCTTAAAACTAAAATAGGCCTCCAGCTGACCTGCTGGCTCAGAGACACAAATCACTGACCGCAGTGCACCCGGTAACCACCTTCCAGCTAGACCACCATTAGCTGGACCACCACCCACGGGCCCCATACCACCGATGGGTCCCAAACTCTTCCATATCTGGGGTTTACCTTCACCAGCAAAGACCAACACCACGCCACTGCCACGACATCCAGTGTTCTGTAAATGAAAATTATAAAGATTAATAACAACAACAAACCCCCCAAAGATCAGGGAGGGAGGGTGGGAAGCTTGCTCCTCGTGGCCAGAATGAGCTGGGGAGGAACCACTCCCCCCTGTAGCTGCCCTCTGCTCCGTCCTCTCAGCCTGGCTCCAATCCCCTCCTTTACCTAAACAAAACCCTCTCTATTCCCCACTGTTAACTCAGTCATACCCGCCCTGCGCTGAGTTATTTTATTTACTTGTCCAGTCTAAAAACAGGTACATTTGCTAAATAAAATATCTACTGCTGTGTGCCAACATGATCCGATCGGACTTAGTCCGATTGTTTGTAGAGAATTCCGATCGGACAAAGTACCACGCATGCTCAGATCAAATTACGAGAACAAAGCTATTGGCTACTAACCGCAACGTAGTCCCGTCATAACTAAATTACGTCATCACGTTACGAACGATCAGATTTTCCGACAACTTTGTCTGACCGTGTGTATGCAACACCAGTTTTGGACAAAATCCGATGGATTTTGTTGTCGGAATGTCCGATCGTGTGTACAAGGGCTAACCGTCCCAACTTCAGAGCTGAGCTAGCTCTGTCTCCAAAGTTCCAGTCCAGCCCTTGTGTCAAAAGACTGGAACCTAAAGGCAAATAAGGATAATCTGACTGGACTGGGGAATGAGAGGTGGGCATAGGGTAGCTCCTTGAAAGAAGGTTAAGCCAAAGTTAGCCAAAGTTAGGGAATTCAAACTCAAATCACAAAGGGAAATCCTAATTTATGCAATGCCCGCTGGGCTCCTTTAACACTCATCAGCATCACAGGATCCTCTGCTGTACAGGCATGTTTCTCTTCTTCTCTCCCCTTGGTGATGAATAGCCCAGGGAGAGAAAAGTGAGGACACTGAGATCTGTGATTAGCTTTTGCTGCAGCTGAAGATAAACCTGCCCCTAGTAATGGGGTAAGGAGGACATTCTATTGGCTGGGCAGGACAGGAGAGCTGTAATTGGCCACCAATAGGGACAGAACTCTGTGACCTATGAGGTGGACAGGAGACCCATAAAAGTATGTGCAATGAGCCAGAACTCACAGGAAGAGCAGGGTATCCAGTTAGTACAGTGTCTGCAGAGGTGCTGCCTGCTGCCAAGTAAGAGGGCTGAAGAGACTGCCTGGAGCCTGTGAACCTGTGTACAGGGCTGTAAGTTATCATTGTTGCTGCAATATAGTCTGTGAGCTGCTTGAGATGCTGCCAGTCAGAGCTGCAGTCCAATATCTTCTGCTGTGCCGAGAAACTGTTGCTGCTGTTGTTCTAGCCAAAAATACTATGTTCTTTGACCTGTACTAAGATGGCTGCAATGATGGGGACAGACTGCTGCTGGATGCCTGGGGAGAAGGCTAAGAACTGCTGTTAGAAGTTGTTTGCTGCAAGTCATGACTATGTGCTGCTGTTGCTGCCGCTGTTGCCTGGTGTTTAGGAAGAGGACTTGGAACCTGCAGCTGTGGAGAAAGAAAACCTTTGGTCCTGAGAAACACATGGCTGCTGGGCCAAGGCTGGTGTCAGGGCCTGAATTTGAACCTTGGACCTCTGCTGTGTCTGGCAATGACTTTGTTGCTGAGCCTCCTGGGTAGCTGAACAGTTCCCCCGCATAATTCCTTGAATGACTTGCCTTGAATCTTGTTTGTCTTGAACCTTTAACTCTTTGCTTCTCCTATAAACTTTCTGATTTAAGCCATGTCTCTGCACATCCTGTTTGCCAGATTAATGTGCTCCCTGACAACCATTATCTCGCTTTTTTCTATTTACAAACTTTTTTATTTGGAGTAAAATGGTGGTACCAATATCTTGCCGCTTTTGTCTCTCCTGCTGCCATCCATATCTTTTCTACCATTCGTTACCAACCTTGTTCCTCGACTACATTTCTGCTTAATCCCAACCTTCAACCATTCATTACTGACCTTTGGCTTGTTCCCTCACTGCACTTTTGTTTGATCCCTACCTGCTGTATTGTACCCTGGCTTTCTCACCTCCTGGTGGGGTGATCCTGGTACTAACATGCAGCAAACCCCATCTCCAACATCGGGAGCTCTGGTAAATACTGGTTATTTAGATCCGGCACCTCAGGCGAACCCATGTCATCAGCGAGGGTGACCTGCTTGTATATCTGTCCCACTTGTAGGTGAGTGCTGCTCCATTGCTACTGGCCTTTGAACATGACTCCAGATTGTCACAGCTGGAACGAGTATCCTGGATTATTCCCTAAGGCCACGTGTTAAAATCTCTGTGCTTTTGCTGGACTATGTTACTAACCATTTAGATCTGATTCCATGAGAGTCCATGGCTATTTGCTGATCCTTTGAGTGAAGATGACCTGGAGATGCTGCGGGACAACAACTTGAGAGGGAGGCCTTAGGAAAACCTTTCAATGTTCACTGGGTGACTGCATATCTGGTCACAGCCCTCTTGCCATTTGCTCTGCCTGTTTGCTGGGCCTTTGTAAATGCAAATACCATTAGAAGGGAGGGGAGAGTAATCCATCAGAGTATGAGCCCCAATGCGAACAGGACTGAGTTAGCATACCACTGGCCAGAGGAGTAGGAGTAGACAGGTGTTCTTGCTTGTAGTTAGGGCTTTTGTACAGAAGAAAGCCATCCTATTGCAGAGTGTATCATTGTGCTGTAAAATGACATTGCATTGGTTAAACCTAACCCTTTTTTAAATAAAGCTTATTGAAACTGTTCAAGTGTGTCGGTGTCATTCAGGTCCAGATAAGGGTGAGTCATCATGTGGAAATAAAATCTCAGCTACACATAGAGAAAATTGTTTTTAGTCAGTCCTCTTGATATATATATATATATATATATATATATATATATATATATATATATATATATATATATATCTATATATATATATATAGATAGATATATATATATATATATATATATATATATATATACAGACGTTTGAAAAGGAAATTGTTGTCGTTTAAGTATTCTCCTCCACATAATTGGGAAATGTGCTTGAGTAACTGACTATATATCTTACAGTCCATATAGACATACTGTATATGCAGGGTTGGATTTTGCATTAGACATTCAATTCTCATGCGTAGGCCTGGAAGTGTTTGTAAAGGCAGAAGGTTTTTTATCTTAGAAGATAAAAAGCCTTCTGTGTGCAACAGCCCCCTTCATACTTACCTGAGGTCCATCTACCTCCAGCAATGTTGTATGAGAGAATTGGCTGTCCGGGATTTCCCTCCTTATTGGCTGAGACAGCAGCGTGGCACCATTGGCTCCCACTTCTGTCAATCAAAGTCAGTGAGCCAATGAGGAGAGAAAGGGGATGGGGCCAGGCTGTGGCTCCATGTCTGATTGGAGCTGCAGCATGGCTCAGGTTCCCCCATAGCACGCCGCTTTCTGTGGGGGCACTCAACAGGAGGGATGAGCCAGGAGCACCAAAGAGGGACCCGAGAAGAGGAGCGCCTGGGCTGCTCTGTGCAAAACCACTGTGCTGAGCAGGTATAACATGTTTATTATTTGAAATGAAAAACTGGACATTAGTATCATTTTAAAAACATGGATTGAAGTACTGTATACCTGTTAATCAACAATCTAACCTTCATGAGTATTTATCCAGTGCAAGCACAGCAGTGTATTGTCCACGTAAAACCAACCAGTAGCTGCCAATAGTGTTCACTTTTACTGGAGTTAGGTCCAGTGGAAAACATAAATAACATAGGGCCCAATGCCATTTTTGGGCCCTTCAATCACATCCAGGACAAATACAAACACTGTGTATAGGTAGATACGGGTGAAGAATCGCCTTTGCAATGCCCTGAATTCTCTCATAGATCATAATATGCAACTGGTAGAGAACGAAGGAGGTACATGCCACCCATCACCACTTGGATATTACAAAGAAAGAGAATGGTTAGACCTTCATAATGGCTATCTGCCTCTCCTGACCTGCTTTATGAAATAAGCAGTACTTGGCTCTACATGACAGTGGAGAATGTCTCAGCACTTGTCTAACCCACATCTAGTATAAATGGACAAAAACATGCTAGAGGGCTTTTGGGCAGTTGTACAGTCTGCACATATGCTATGGCCGCCTCTGATTCATGATATATATTTATATGGTAAAAACCCAGATGTCCATCTAGGTGTTGGAAGTTGTTTGCGGTTATGCCACTGATACTCTTACACAATGGACACAGGGGGAAAGTTACTAAAACTGGAGAATGCAAAAAGTTTGAACAAGCTGAAGTTAGAAACTAATTGGCTTTAGTAAATTTCCTCCATAATGTTGTTCTCTTCTGTTTTATTTATTGTACTGGAAATTATCAAAAAAAAATGCTGGTTTGATTTATTTCTTAATTTATTTTTTACATCTATTCCCATCAATTACAATAGAGGCGCCACCATGCTAGTGAAATCCAATAATAACATTCTTAAAGTGTTATAAAACCACCACACTAAAATCAGTCTCAGAGGAGAAAAGATTTTTATAAGAGCTGAAATACTGAAACTAAATTATAGTGCCACATCCCTTTATATATATAGTATATTCAGAAAGTTTCAATGGGACTTTTTAAGCGCAAAAAAAAATGGAAATATGGAAAAATATAAATTTTAAAACATATAAATACATAGAATAGATATTTAAAAGAATACATCACAAAGTGCATAAAGATATTTGCAATGCTGATTAGTCTCTACATGTTTCGCCATACAAAATAGGGCTTATTCAGGAGAATTGTTTATATCAGCCGTTATACATATAATCACTAGAATGAGAAAGAGAAAAAAATCAAAAAAAAAATCAAAAAGATGAACACAGTATATATATTACAATTTATAGCCATGCAGAATACCGTATAGAGAAGAATTGGTCTTAGGAGCTGACCTGTATATTCAATGAAAAAATGATGATCCAAAAGTGAGGAGGTAAAAAAAAGTGAGTGGATAAAAAGCAAAATCAGTCTGTATATGCACTAACTCTTGATTGTTTATACTCACTGTGGAACCTAAGGGATTAACCCTGCGCATTGTGTAAAAAGGTTGCTTGATCCTGTCTAATCTGATCCTCCCCTTCTCCCACTGTCCTCAATCCATCACCTGATAAGCCTTTGGAGTCACTCTGCACATGCTCAGTATGGTGTGTATTTCTGGAGAGTTTTTTTTTTTTCTTGGGAAGGTGCATGTGATCGACACAGGGCCAATTAGCACTGTAAATAGATAGAAGACAATCTGCAACTCCATACATGCTTTTCAATAAGTCCAAAATTATTGTAACTCCATAAAACATAAATATGTACAGCAGAAGTTAAAGAGGAAGTAAAGTTCCTCTGCAAACTTTTACTTATAGGTAAGCCTAAAATAAGGCTTACCTATAGGTATTGAAAATATCTCCTAAACCTGTACGTTTAGGAGATATTTCCATTGCATGCAGCTAGTGACATCACACTGAAGGAATGGCCCATGTGTGCCGTTCCTTTCTGAGTCCGTGCCGTGAACGGCAGCTCCTGTACACATGCGCAGGAGTGACGTCATCGCAGCACAGGCAAATCACAGCGATGCATACTAGCTTATTATGCCTTTGTCTTGCCGGTTTTTTGTTTTTTTGAGAATTTTTTAAAGCCTTTTTAAACATTTTTTATAACCTCTTTAACCACTTCCCGCCCGGCCTATAGCAAAATGATGGTCGGGCGGTGGTTCAGTTATCCAGACTGGGCATCATATGACATCCTTCAGGATAACAGCCGCCATGTCCCCCGTGGGGGCGCGCATCACGCCGTTCGGTGGTGCGGTGTGTCAGTCTGACACACTGCTACACTGATCTAGGCTCTTTACTGACTGATGCTCTTTACCATGTGATCAGCCATGATCACGATGTAAACAGGAAAGGCCGTTGACCGGATTTTCCTCACTCGCGTCTGACAGATGCAAATAGAGGAGAGCCGATTGGCGGCTCTCCTGATGGGGGGGTCTGCGCTGATTGTTTACACACTGAACCACCAGGCAAGCTGCCAGGACCACCAGGGAAGCCCCCAACTTGTGGATGGCCAGGAACATCTCCCGTGGCCATCCACATGTGCCCAATGTGCCCAATCAATGCCCAATCCGTGCCAACCAGTGCCCACAAATGGGCACTGACTGGCACCATAGAGTAATGGATGAATTGAGTACTGCCCAGCAATGCCACCAATCAGTGCCACCCATCAGTGTCCATCAGTGCCACTTATCAGTGCCCATCCGTTCCCATCCGTGCCACCTATCAGGGCCACCCATAAGTACCCACCAGTGCAACCCATAAGTACCCATTAGTGCTTCCTACGAGAGCCCATCAGTGCTGCTTATGAGTGCCCACCAATGCCACCTATGAGTGCCCATCAGTTCCGCATACCAGTGCCACCTATCAGTGCCCATCGGTGCCACTTATCAGTGCCCATCAGTGCCACCTATCAGTGCCTATCATCAGTGCCCATCAGTGCCACCTCATCAGTGCTGCCTTATCAGTGCCCGACTGCCATCAGTGCAGCCATATCAGTGCCCATCATTGAAGAAGTAAACGTATTTCTTTTTAAAAAAATTAACAGAAACAAAGAAACATTTTTGGCCTTTTTTTATTTGTTCTGCAAAAAATAAAAGGTGCTCAAATACCATCAAAAGAAAGCTCTATTTGTGGGAACAAAATTATAAAAAATTAGTTTGGGTACAGTGTTGTATGACCACGCAATTGTCATTCAAATTGCAACAGCGCTGAAAGCTGAAAATTGGCTTGGGCGGGAAGATGTCTAAGTGCCTGGTATTGAAGTGGTTAATGTGTTTCAGCCATAATGGCCTTGTCCAGACAGAGGGTCAGGGATCCTGCAGCCTCATAGGGAATTCGGAGGACAATGAAAACTTCTTTAGCCAGACACTGATAAAAGTCACAAGACTGTTATATACTGCTGATGAGAAAAGGTATTTAGCAGTTTATATTTACTAAAATAATTGCATTTCCATGTTTTGTGTACGGTGGAAGACCAAATATAGTGAATACAGGGTCCTGGGATTAGTAACACTTTAAAGCAATAATGGGCCAAGATATAATCATGTTTTCATCTCACTGCCAGAAAAATATATCAGTCCATAAAATTATTCTAAACACTAAAAAAAGGTCTACATGTTTTGTATAAATTAATATAAATTCCAAAGCATGGTAGATTTCCAGTAAGCACAGTGTGACAGCTCTCTAGATAAGCACATCAGCGGTCTTAGCTGTGGGTCATGCAGGTAATTTATGTATCTCTATGTTTCATCTCTCCATGGGCCATTATGCTCTGATTTTTCGATGAAGAATAACTTGCTATTAAAATATATTTTTCTACAGTAATGTCTGACAGGTCACACTGCTATATCAATCACCATGGTAATATCTAAATGCAATAATTAATATTAAGGAAACACATTTTGTCTCTTTATTTCATGTAAGTAATAAAAATAATAAAAAAAAATGAGTAAACAATAAACTGACAGGAGAAATTGCTATGTGTTATTTCTTACACATGAGGTCATGCTGAAAGCGCAACTTAGGGATTTAGCTGGAGGAAGCCCCCAGGTGAATTAGATGAATGCTAGGATAAAAAGAGCTGTCCACACAGTAAGTTTATTGTTAACGGTTGCTGGGTACTGTATCCCTTGTATCAATATTGTTTTCCAAACCATAGACATCTAGTCTGTTGACATCTGACCCGAAAAAGTGTGATGGAGGAAAAACCTACTTTTCCATCTGCGGATCGGATCGGGTCCATCTTCATCCAATACCCCATAGCTCTGACAGGTCCATCCCTGCACAGTCTGCAGAGATGGACCTGTCATCTGCCTGCTCAGCGGGGATTGACGAAGTGATCCTCCGCTGAGCACCTTATCCCTTTAAACCCGAACACAGGTTCTGAGGCTAATTTAATGCAGATAGGGCACAAAGTGAGTTTAATTACCACCTTAATCATTAACAGAACCTGTGTAATTCATATGTGTTTGGATTTAATGGGATGAGGTGGCAACTCTGGGGGGGGGGACAACTTTCAGTGGAATCGCCCTGGTAATTCCAGCGGAAGTAGGAGCAGGTGCCTGCCAAATCTAGGCTCCTGCTCCCCCCTAAAAATATATTCCTTCAATATCGTTAGAGAAGGGGGGGACATTTTTAAAAGCAGAAATTTGCCTTTTGGGTTAAAGTATGCTTTAACTGTAAAGTGAATGCAGATATATGTCCTTATGACCCAGTGTCTTATTCCTGGACAGAATTTCTGAAAGGACTTGTGATCACATAAATCAGCATGTTAGAAAAAGCCTGAAGTATATTTGCTTATTTGGGTCTCTATGTTATTGCTTTCCAGAAGGAAATCATGAGCTTTGATTTGAATAACACAGGCCTATTGCAATAACCAATAGTGCAAATAATTCATACCTTGACCCATGTGGCTAGAGTAAACTGACTTTGCAGATAACACAAGGCTTTCCCAGCTGTTGCCATTGGAATAGGAACATAGACAGGAATAAAAAAAAACATAATGCAGGTTCTAACTCTTTATTACTCTATAAAAAAAAACTTTAGTTTTTGCTTTAGTCATAGGTATGAGCCATATGTCCTTGGGTTTGGTTTATGGTGGAGTTAGAGAACATGACTAAATTTCTCATGCTGAATCTGAACCCCATTGAAGTCAATGTTAGCCAAATGTTAAAAAACACCAATGGCCATTTTTAAGGCTAGTAGGTAAGGGTTTGTCAAGCAAAGGGTGCTGGGCACTACCATGGGGTACATGAACCAGTACAAAAAATAGTATTAAAAAATCTGTTTGGTGGAGAGGAACAATTTTAATAATTGCTTTACGTGAAACATTAAAAATGCAAAATATCTTTAAATAAAATACCTGTGAAGATAAATAAAAAATACTTTTTTAATAGTTTGTTATAAAATTTTGCAACTGGGTATTTTTTCTCCTTCACTGATGTGTGCTGATGGGCACTGGTAGGCAGCATGGGCTGATGGGCACTGATAGGCATCATTGCTGGGCACTGATAGGTTGCACTGATTAGACAGCATTGATAGGTACTGATAGGCTGCACTAATGGGCACTGATGAGGTGGAACTGATGGGCACTGATGAGGCTACACTGATAGGCGGGACTGATGGGCACTGATAGGTGGCACTGATGGGCACTGTTAGGCGGCACTGAAAGGTAACAATGATGAGGAGGCACTGATGGGCATCGGTTGGCAGCACTAATGAGCACTTATTGGCAGCACTGGTGAGCACAGATTGGCAGCAGTGGTGGGCGCTGATTGGCAGCACTGGTGCGCACTGTTGGGTCTGCGTTGAATATGAGTTTACATGTCCCTTTTACACAACCCGGTTATCGGCTCTCCTTACATTGTCAGCGTGAGGAAAGGATCGCCGATAACCAGCTTCTGTTAACATGGTGATCCGCTGTAACTGGACACAGTTGATTACATGGTAAAGAGCCGCTGATTGGCTCTTTACCTCAATTGGTGATCAGCAATGTCCGGAAGATGGGCAATCATGGGAGGAAATCATATGACTGCTTCCCAGAACTGGACAACTGCGATGTAGCCATCATTTGGCTATAGAGCGGTCTGCAAGTAGTTAAAGTCCAACTCCAGGCAAAATATTTTTTCAATTACTTGTTTTTTTTCTAGAGGTGAAGTTCATACTCACCTAATCCGCCAATCCTCCAGAAAATCGCGCTCCCCGGTCCAGAGGTGGACTTTTCAAGACCATCCATTTTTAAGACTGGTGGAGTGCGGGGGTGCTGGCTGGTCTTGTGCGGGTAGAATCGCAAGGTCAGGTAAGTATATCTCCAATGTCCTCTCCCACAGAATAAAACAAGCAGTTACCTGTATAGCCCCACTGCATTGAAAGAAAAATTGCCTGGAGTTCTGCTTCTATACTAACATGGATGGAGTTATGATGGGGTCTCTTTAGTCCCCTTTCACACAAAGATTGTCTTTCCATCCTTTTGTGATATCTGTGTCTATTCCTTGCTTAGCTCCATTTTTAAACCAGAGCTTTCAATGTATGGGTGACTGTATGTAAACTGATTTGTATCATGTGACAACACTGAAGAAATTACACTTTGCTACTGTAAAGTAGTGAGTGTTCAGCTTGTATAAGGCCGCGTACACACGCGGGGACTGTTCGCTCAACTTTGTCCGCTGAACAGTGTTTCGGCGGACAGTCCGCTCGTGTGTGGGCTTCAGCGGACAGTTTCAGCGGACAGTCTGACGAACAAAGTTTTTCGGAAATTCCGTAAAACTGTCCGCTGAAACTTGGTTTGAGCGGACAGTCCGCCCGTGTGTAGGCTTGTTTGTCAAACTAAGTCTCGCGCATGCTCAGAAAGAATTTACACGCCGAAGGTTGCATTGCAGTGTATAGGACGTCGTTTTCTAGTCCCGTCGTACGTGCCGTTCACGTCATCGCGCACGGTTTCAGCGGACTGTTCGTTCGTCGTGTGTGGGCAAGTCCGTCCATGCTAATTTTGAGCGGACTGTCCGCTGAAACTGTTTGACGAACAAAGTTGAGCGAACAGTCCCCGCGTGTGTACGCGGCCTAACAATTTAAATGTGTTGTCCCCTCAAAATAACTCAACACACTAAGTCATTAATGTCTAAACCGCTGGCAACAAAAGTGAGTACACCCCTAAGTGAAAATGTCCAAATTGGGCCCAAAGTGTCACTATTTTGTGTGGCCACCATTATTTTTCAGCACTGCCTTAACCCTCTTGGGGATGGAGTTCACCAGAGCTTCACAGGTTGCCACTGGAGTCCTCTTCCACTCCTCCATGACGACATCACGGAGCTGATGGATGTTAGAGACCTTGAGACCTTGTGTTCTTCCACATTCCATTTGAGGATGCTCCACAGATGCTCAATAGGATTTAGGTCTGAAGACATGCTAGGCCAGTCCATCACCTTTAACCTCCCTGGCGGTATGATTATTTCAGATTTTTGATGCTGAAAGTGGTACAATTATTTAGCATGGAAATTTGGCGTTTTATATTGTAGGCCTGTAATTCTTAGGAATAACTCACTTTAATCTGTCAAAACCAGAGTCTAGTAGACATCCTGGATATGATAAAGTTTGAAACACAAAATCATAAATTATAATATAATAAATAACTATAAATAATAACAAATAATAATAATACATTTTATTCAATAAATTTTAGTAAATAATATAATCAAATCAAAAACACTGACTTTTTTTGGGCCAAACAAGGGTGCAATATTACTAGTCATATTGCTTCAGTAAACATCCCGGGTATGGTCAATTTTGAAACATGGGACTGCACAAAGTCCGATATCACAATTAGGACAATAGAAGCTGGTTTCCTTTTGGATTTTCATGACACTGGAAGCAGTGTCATCATGCTTTGAGCAACAAACCACACACATCCTTGTGGGTGCTGACTTTTTTTGTCAGTTGGAGGGATGTGGTCCATGAAGTGACGACCAATCAGGTGTTCCGGGTTTACAACACCAGCAGTAGGGCGTCCACCTTTATTTACAGCCGTTGGTGTTTGGTGGTTCAGAAAGATCAGTTTGGCAACTTTCCAAATTCAGCATGAATCACAGGCCTGTTACTCTTTTTTTGTTATAGTGGAATGAAGGCATTCCACAAGCATCAAGGAGATGCCTGAAGATCTTCTTGTAATACTTTTTTTGTTGAGTTCTCATTGCTGGATAAAATGTCATTGCATGGTCGGCTCTGTCAACACTTCCCATGGTGTTGCTGTAGTCTATCACCACTTGTGGTTTCAAGATGTCTTTCCCAATTTATTTTTTTTTTTTTTTTTTTTATTCTTTATTGAGAAAAGCCATAAAGGTGGTGTACAGTAACTCAATATACAGATACAGTTGGTGGTTGACATCAAGATTAAGGGTACTAATTTCTGTACTTAAGTATATTAAGTACTTAAGTATATATAGTATATATAACAAGTGTAACCTTGGTCTCTTGTATGCTCTTGTATGCTCCCGAAGGAGAGAACATAGAAGAGAGGAAAAATAAAAGGCAAATACTGTAAGAGTAAGGGGAATGGAGCAGGAAGGAAGGGAAGGTGAGAGTAGATAGAGTGTTAGTAGGTTAATGCTCAATGTTATGAGGAGTAGTTACACAATAAGCCTGTCAGTAGACAAACCCAAGTGGCTCGGTTCGTTCCAGGTAATAGGTCGTCATAGGTGATAATTCATGAATTGGTCAAGGGCAAGATAGGGCCCTATGATCCAGTAACTAGGATTGCCAGTGGCGATAGAATTTATCCAGCGTCAGCTGTGCCTTTGTAAAGACAAATTCCATTGTTAGCTGGTCATTGAGGATATTAATTGTGTCTTGAAGCATGGGTGGGCAAATCTGTTTCCAGTGCCGGGCAATAGATAACCGGGCAGCAATAAGTATGTGTGTAATGCTTGGATTGCCATTCAGAGAGGCCTAGTCCGAAGAGAGCCATCTGTGGGGATAATTAAATGCTAATGTTTGTAACATCGTGTATAAGTGTGGAGATGTCCGTCCAGTAAGCACCGATCGACGGGCATGTCCACCATATATGAAAGTATGTCCATCCAAGTCACAATTTCTCCAACATTTACTGGAGTGGGTCGGGAAGATTCAAGCTAATTTCATAGGAGTATAGTACCACCTGCACACAATTTTCATTGAGGCTTCCCAGTGGGAAATGTTTTTAGAGTATATGGTGGATGAGTGTAGTGCTCGGTACTAGCTAGTGGGGTGTATCTCAATTTGTAGTTTGGATTCCCAGTATTTTATAGTTGGGGTGTGTTCTTCCATGTTTGGTTTTGTTAGTAGGCTGTATAGATAGTATATGCCACGCATTTTGTTGTTGGATGAGGAAAGAAACTGTAGGATGTCCTTAGTCCACTTGTTGTGTGAGGTTTAGATGGTGTTGAGTATATGACGGGGCCTTAGGTATACATAGAAGTCCTTATTGGAAATGCGGAAACAGTCTTTAATTTGGGGGAAGGATAGTAGTTGATTATGTTGGAACAAGTCTCCAATTTTCCGGAGACTCAGTGAGGACCAATTCTGAAGTGGAAGGTCAGGTGATAAGAGCGATAAGGCTGATAATGGGAGTTGGTGAAGGGCTTCCACATGTATTCCTCCCGCGGATTGTAGCACTGATCTCCATGTGGATAGTGTAGCATTAACCGTGGGGAGGAAGGAGCGTGGAGGATGGTAACCCAGCCATATAGCCACCAATAAAAGTGCAGATGATTGGACAACATTATTTGCTTCGATAAGAGTCCAAGGCTGTGCTGAGGACATGTCCCATAGCTTTTTGGTTTGATCCAATATTATTGCTTTGTAGTACATACTGAGGTCTGGTAGACCGAGGCCCGCATAGGCCTTGGGTGTATTGAGTAGAGTGGCTTTGATGCGTGGCTTGCGTGCCGCCCAGATGAAGTGATTAATAATCCATTGAAGCATAGCTATGTCTGATTGTAGGATCGGTATCGGCATAGTCCTAAAGAGATACAGTACGTGTGGGAGGAGAAACATTTTGGAGAGGGCTATTTGGCCTGCCCAGGTAGCGTTCGTAGATAAAAGTGATTTCACAATATCTTGCAATTTCTGAGTTAGAAGAGATATGTTAGTACGGAGAAGTAGTGTAGAGGGGGAAGCCAGCTGGATCCCTAAGTAAGTCATGGAGGAGCTGGGTGCCCATGAAAACGGGGAAGAGGTAGTGATAGTTTCTTTAAGTTGTGGAGAGAGGGAGACTCCTAGCATGGCTGATTTAGAATGATTCAGTTTATACATGGCTACCTTACTAAACTGTTGTAGAAGATTACATAATGGGGGGAAGGAATGTAGTGTGTCAGTGAGCCAGATGATTATATCATCGGCGTATAGGCCAATTTTGTGGTGGTTTTGGTCAACAGTCAGGCTTGTGCCAGTGGTTCCATCACTAGTGCAAATATTAGGGGGGATAGGGGGCAACCCTGGCGAGTTCCGTTGGTGATGGGGAAGGGGTGGATAACATACCTGAAGTAAGAACTCTTGCGCTCAGTGTGGAGTAGAGACACAGGACGGCTTGGCACAATGGGCCATGTATACCAAATTTCTGAAGGACTGATTCTAAGTACACACAGTTAACCCTGTCAAACGCATCAAGAGAGATCAGCAGAGAAGGCGTTCGGTGGTGCTCAGCCCAATGGATAAGGTCTATAAATCTTCGGGTGCCATCTGAGGCTTGTCGGAAAGGGATGAAGCCTACTTGATCCGGATGGACTAGGTTTGGTATATATTTCGCAAGGCGGGTAGCTAATAATTTTGTATAGATCTTAAGATCTGTGTTGAGTAGGGATATGGAGCTGGATCATGGGAGGGTTTGCCAGGTTTGTGTATGGTGGCTATCACTGCTTCAAGGGATTCAGATGGGATTTCTCCTGTTGACAAGAACCTATTAAAAGAGTTACATAGGTGGGGTACTAGTTGATCTGTGTATGTTTTATAATATTCGTTAATGAAGCCATCTGGGCCCGAGGCTTTGTGGGGGGGAAAGATCTTTGATAGCCTGTTGAATCTCTCTATATGAGAATGGCTGGGCTAATGATTTGAGTTGAGGTGCAGAGAGTGAAGGTAGTTGGAGGGGGTCTAGAAATTTTTGTATAAGTTGAGAAGTGGGATGGGGTTCAGATATTGATAGTGAAAGATTATATAATTTTGAATAAAAGGCGTTGAATCTGTTCGCTATATCTTTTGGGTTTGTTAGCTTATCTCCCTTATCATTTAAGAGGAATAGGATCTGATTTTGTGCTGCTCTTCGTTTATATTGTTGTGCCAAGAGTTTCCCCGCTTTATTCCCCTGGGCGTACCAGGAGACGCGAAGGCGCTTAAGGTAGAAGTCATGGCCCTTTTCAAGGTAGGAGCTGAAGTAATTTCTCAACTTACTTAGTTCGGCTGTGGTAGTTGGGTTGGGGTTTTGTTTATTCAAGGTTTCAAGTGTTTGGATGTTGTGGAGAAGGGAATTTAATGTGTAGGTTCTCTTTTTCCTTTCCTGGGCACCCAGCTGAATACAAGTTCCTCGTATGACAGATTTCTGGGCATTCCAGAGTATACTTGTGTTAGAAACTAGCCAATGTTGTTGGTGAAGAAGGATGAAATCTCGGATCGAACCTGTTCTCGAGTCTCCAGGACGCTCAGAATCGAGGCGTTTAGACGCCATAGAGTATGTCTGGGGGTAGTGGGGGACATAGAAATAGTGATAGATGCTGGGGCGTGGTCCGACCACATGATAAGCCCTATTGTGGAAGTAATTTTTTGAAGCAGAATTTTGGAGGTTAAGAACAGGTCGATCCTAGAATATGACCTTTGGGTGTTTGAATAGAAAGAATAATCTCTCTCAGTACTGTGCTGGCACCTCCAGGGGTCATAAAGATCTTCTAGGGAGATCATGGAAGAGAGGGTTGTGGATTTTCTGTGTTTTGTATTAGATGAGTCCATCTGGGGGTCTACGACTTCATTAAAGTCACCACAGATTATAATTTGATCTTTAGGGTAATGTTGTATTTTTTGCAACACGGATTTGTAAAAAGATTTCTGGTGGGTGTTGGGAGCATAGATGTTCACAATTATGAGGGGTTGGTTATTGAATGTGGCTGATAGGATTAGATACCTGCCAGAGGGGTCCTGGTCAAGGTGAGTGAGATTAAAAGAGACAGAGGATCGTACTGCTATCATGACTCCTCTTGTTTTCTTGCTGGATCGTGATTGGAAGCAGTGGGGGAATCATTTGTGGGAACATTGGGGTGGTTTATGTTCAGCAAAGTAAGTATCTTGGATGCAGAGTACATCTGCTTTCAGTGAGATAGCTTCGCGCCATAAAAGTGAGCATTTAAAAGGGCTGTTGAGGTCCTTGGTGTTAAGGGAGACTATTTTGAGTGACATAGTACCTTAGGGAGTATATTTGATTGCAGGTACTGTGACAGTACTGAGATGGTTAGTCTCCTATTACAGAGAAGGAATATGGGGGGGGGGGGGGGGGTTGTTGCAGAAACGGTGATATAGACTATAGGGTGTGTGGATAGATCCGAGCCTACAATGGTTAGGAGGACTCGATCTGCACACATGGAGTAGTACAAAATCTGCCAATCAGTTAACCAAACAATCGAAACTGTATAATTCTTACAGTTCTATATTTATAAACTTTAACAAGAGAATGTGCTTAGCACATCAAAGAAAAACTGTGGAGCGTGGAAGGGGTAACATAAGTGCTTCCACTCCTCCACTAACCTGTTAACTTGAGTAGAGAGAATGTTACCCAGCTATAAGTATGAATTTCCTTGACGTAGCCAGGGTGTGGGAGGGCTTCCCGAATTTAAGTCGTAGCACGTGGTCTCCATGGATTGGTAATTTTAGGGGGTTGCTTCACATTGGGGGTCGGTGAGGGTGCTTGTGAGATAATACCCCAATTGTTAAGCTGTTTCATGCCATCCTTAGGTGTCAGGATGAAGACTTGTTGGTTGTGGTATGTCACCAGCAGCTTTGTGGGGTAACCCCTATTTTTAGGTTATCTTGTGCTCGCTTAGAACAGAGGTCACCGGAGCAAAGGCTTTGCGTGCTTGAGATGTGGCTGCAGAGATGCCATTGTATAAGGATAGCTTGTTAAAGGGTTCCGGTAGCTAGCTCACAGATCTTGCTGCTCACATGATATCTTCCTTCACGTGGAAGAAGTGCACTCTGGCAGGGATATCTCTGGGGACAGAGGCTGGTAGACATTGTGGTTTGTGGATCCTATGCGCGTGATCAAGGACATATCCTTTACTGTTAATGTTGGGACAAGCTTGCGGAAAAGCTGCTGTAGATATGGTATTATTTCAGGTGTGGCCAAGGATTCAGAGACCCTCCTTATCTTAATATTATTTTGGCGCAAGCGATCTTCGAGGTCTGCGACTTTTATGGGGAGCATGCGGATAGTTCCCGCTCAATCATCCCGTTTATCGTCAATGGCGTTATGGGATCTTGTGGCATCGAACAGGTGCTGTTCAATCTGGTCTGTGTTGTTCTAATGAGTTAACCTTATCTTGCATCTGGTTAATGGAGATTTTTAGTTCCCTGTGAAGGTCAGCCTGCATGGCTTTTAGAGAGTGTTCAGAGGCTTGGTTATCAGTTTTGGGATATGCTGCAAGGGATTGTGAACTATGTGGGTCTGCTGTGGGACTACAGGTCCCAGCACCATATTGCTTCTTGTTAGGAGGCAGTTTGTCAGGGGAGAGTACAGGCATTTCTGCAAGCCTCTTACCTCTGTCTCCTGGAGAGGGGGATTGCTCAGGGGTCTGCTCCATTTTGTCCTAAAGTTCAGGGTGTGCAGGGGGAGCCGCCGTGTGCTGATCCAGAGGCCGCTCCAGGTCTCCATGCTCCTGGCCAGCACCATATTGGAGTCCTTGCTGTGCGGACTGCATGTAATAATCTATCAGCCTGCGAGGTTCCTTGAGCTGCTGACGTTTGCGGGACATAACCCGGGGGGTGCCCTGTGTGTGTCCCTCTGTTCTGGAGGGTAAGCGCTGGTCTGGGGAAGGCTGGATGTGCCTGTTTGCCTGTTTGCCATGTGGAGGAGATGAGCAGCAGATTCAGGCGGCCATCTCCATTCGCGGCCAGGCCACGCCCCTGTCTTTCCACCCTTTTGTGTGTACCATGACAGTGGAGGTGTTATGAATAGTACTCATTAGGCACACATCTTTTTTGTCTCTCCATTGCAGTGCCATCATTTTGCCTTTCTGCCAGGCAACCATTTCTCCTGTCTTGAGCTTCTTATTGCCAAAGATTGGAGGCATGTCACGTCGGTTAGCCCTAACGGTTCCTTAGGCATCTATTTTGGTTTGTAGAAGGAACTCATAGAGTTCAGGAGATGTGTAAAAACTGTCTGTAGTCACACAATAGCCCCGATTTAGCAATGGCTCAATCAATGAAAGAACTGAAGATATTGCCATTCCATAATTACTGTATTTTTGGTTGAATGTGATTCCTTTCCCAGAGTATAGGACCGAATTCCAAATGTAACCAGTGCTCGATTCAAATAGCATGAAGGATTTGATGCCAAATCGTGCTCTCTTTGACGCCATATATTGTATTTAGCTGAGCCTTCCCTTGTAGGCCATTAGACTTTCGTCCACGCTGATGTCTCTATCTGGCACATAGCTCTGTTTTTTGAATCATTTGATATACCTCCCAAATCTTCTTGAGTTTGGGTGCTGGATGAGTACTTTCATCAAATTCATCATTATTTTCAAAGTGCAACTACTTCATTATCAGGGAAAATGTGTACTCCGACATGACTGTGCCAAAGAATGGAGAGGCTAGTAATTTATTGGTTGTCCAATACCACTTCTGCAGGGGCTTCTCCTCACTCCCTGAAGAATTATTACTCCTAGAAATGTCCAAATGTCCTCTTTGGTCACTAGTTCCCACTTTCTGCTCCTTGAAAACCTCTGATGTGTAGCAGCTTGTTGCTCCTGGTACCAATTTGTCTCCGTAACAATTTTTTCAATAACCTCATTGGTCAAAAATGGTTGGAGGTATGCCAAGAGGTTGTCATCTTCAACATCCACTTTCATACAAAGTTCTCCAGTAAATGTGAATCTTGGGGGCACTGCGTGATCCGTACCGCAGTCAATAGAGCATCAAGTACACACGTCACTGAGGTCAGTTGAAGAATTGTCGCTGAAATCACTTTTTGTGTCTGATGATGAACTTCCCCATGAATTGCTATCATTCAACTCTGCAAGTGATTCTGTATCACTATCACTGCTTTCCAGCACATCATATACCGCTTCTGCGGTAGAGGCACGCTTTTTTAATGCCATGGTCGTTCTGCAGTTTCCAGGCAGAAAGTACAGTAAAACTGCAGGCAACGACACTGGACAAAGCACTGGGGGGCAAACTGAGGTCAATTTATTTTATACAGTAATGTAATCCAATAAGATTACAATGTATAGTGTGTGTTGTGATTTACACTTTTTGAATCTGCTGCTGGTTCCACCCCCCTGCGTCGTGACGCTCGCAGGTAAGGGAAACCGGAACACACAGATGATCGGGCAGAGGACCTTGCCGCCGTACACAGCGGGAGTACATCCTGGGATCCCAGGAACAAGGTAAGAAACCTCTTCCAGGATTCAGCGATCCAATCCCGAGTGTGGCTCTGGGTTACGCTAATGGTGTTGAATTTTCACCCCGAGCCACACTCAGGAATACCTCCAAGGAGGTTAATAGACAAAAACAAAACAGAATAGAGGAGCCTTTAAGTGCAGTATGTTAAAACGTTTTAATATCCCAAAGGGATTAAAAACACTTACAAGATGGATGATAAAAAGGAGTTCATCATGGGTTTGGTGGGGAGGTGATCCGGCATCATTATGGTCCCAGTGTTCTATCTCTAGAATTCCAAAAGGTGATCCAGTCAGCAGCAAAAGTCCCAAAGAGGCTACAGAGGGAAGCCACAGCTCTGAGCATGCCAATGGTGCAGCCGCGATGCCAGGGACAGCGTTGGACGCAAGGTGACGTCAGCAGGAAGGGGACCAACAACCAGCGTGGAAGGCAAACCAGAAGTGAAGTAGGGACTATGGGCAAGAGTAAAAAAGGAGGAGAAAAAAAGGAAAAAAGAGAGCAAAATAGCCAGGGGTTGTGGTGTGCTATGCAAGTACTAGAAGCACAGGGGATGATAAAAATAAATGTACAAAAGCGCATTTTAGACAAAACCAAATAAACAGGACAAAACCAAATAAGGGGAAAGCTCCAATTTGTCAATGACAATGGGCATGCAGTTATAAGGTCATCCTCTCTCCATACGCATACACACACATTTACACATGTACATATATGGATAATTGGAGAACTTCATATACATTGGGGGATATAACATAGGGTAAGGGGTTTTGTAGGTAGGAGTAATATAAATTATTAAATCATATTATTAAGGAGGATTTTAATAGAGAGGTGAGCAGGATCCTCTCTCATGCTGGGGCACCGGCACATGACATTGTTCCAGTGTCACTACTATCCCATGCCCACTGGGGTGTGTAGTGAGGCGATTGTGGTCGTGCCATGTTCCTAGGACACAACGCAACCTCCATCTGAGTAAAGAGCTGATGTCATGGCTCTTTAACCATGTGATCGGCTGTGTCCAATCACAGCCGATCACATGTAAACACGGAAGTGCCATTCTCCTTGCTTCAAACTCTATCAGTGTGAGGGGAGGAGAGCCGATCAGCGGCATCTCCTCACAGCTGAGTGTGTAGAGGTAATCAGGGCACTGATCACCAATGCCCTGTTTATCAATGTAGCCCCAGCAGTACCACCAATCAGTGCCCAGCAGTGCCACCAATGCCCATCAGTGATGCCAGTCAGTGCTGCATACCAGTGCTCTGTGCCTGCTCATCAGTGCTGCCCACCAGTGCCACCTATCAGTGCCCACCAGTGCCGCCGATCAGTGCTCATCAGTGCTGCATGTCAGTGCCACCTATCAGTGCCCATCAGTGCTGCATATTAGTGCTTCCTCATCAGTGTCACCTAATCAGTGTCCTTCAGTGCCGCCTCATCGGTGTCCATTAGTGAAGCCTCATTGGTGCACATCAGTGAAGGAGAAAAATTACTTATTTACAAAATGTACTGAAACTTTTTATTTTTCAAAATTTTCTGTCTTTTTTTTTTTTTTTTTTTTTTTTTTTTTAGCAAATAATAAAAAAAACAGCTGAAAGCTGAAAATTGGCCTGGACAGGAAGGGGGTGAAAGTGCCCTGTATTGAAGCTGTTAAGTATAACATCTTTTTTATTTTAGCAAAAAATATATAATACATAAATAACCTTTAATATCACTTTAAGCTACAGCCTGGCAACTGTTTAGAAACAAGAACATATCTTGGACTACTATATAATATTCAGAGAATAAGATTTAAGTTATATAAAGGAAATATACCCCAACAACTCTACTGTGTCTCTGTATTTATCTACTGCACAGGTTTCCGTGGTCCTCCTTTCCAGCATGCCTTAAATATGTTTTACAGCTGGTCAAAATAATGTTTGCCAAAAATCTCAAAAGATCTTTGTTCTCATCAGGAATCCATCATTATGACAAGTCCATGTTGACTGCTTTCTGCAAAAAGTTCATTTTTCTTTTAGAAGTGATAATATATGACGTAATGTGCTGCTAACATTCCGATTATGCTCACATACTGTTTTATTGTATTCGTGACAAAAAGCTTTGTGTTATTTCTCATAACAGCACCTTAAAATGTCAAGTCACATAATAGGTTCTGTTCCCTGTTGCACAGCACAAGCCTTAAACTGTGTGATAGCATATACATATATTAAACCAATAGCTTGGATTTGGCCTAAAATGCATGCAATCATTTTAGCTCTTTAAAGGCAAGGATGCCTTAGCTATTTATCCTCCAGGCTAGTGAGCAAGCCTCATAAAAAAAGCCTATATATTTCCAGTTAGTGAAGTATGACAATGATTGCCATTTTCCCACCCAGAATAGAAAAGTTCTAGCGAGGCCAAAACCTGTTTTGCCTGTTTAAAAGCAGGAGCTATAACAAACTTGCGGCAATACATTTTACCATGCATTACTAGAATGCACTGCAATGTGCTGTATATACATGTTGCCATTCTTCTGAATGGCACCCAATACACAAAAAAGCATTAATAAATTCAGCTGCAGAGATTTGAATGTAAGCTGCTTTATATGCTTTGTTATCAAAAACGAATGCCGATGCATTTTTCATTAAAAAGTTAAAGGTTAAACTTTTACATTAAGCCCTGGTTCATGCTATTGCAATTTGTCATGCAATTTGACAGTGCCAAATTGTTTGACAAGTCCCACCCCATTGACCGCAATGCAACTGTTCAAGTTGCCGCAACTCGCATTTGAAAAAGGTTCCTGCAATACTTTTTTTCTGATTTCATAAATCTTGCATAGATTTCTATTAAATGAAGTTGCAAGCCGCAATGAAACCAGAAGTGCACATTGCACATATATGCGGCGGTGACGTACAACACTATGACGAGCCAAGAAAATTAAGTGCAATGCTTCCGAGCATGCGTAGGAATTTTGTGCATCGGAATTCGTACAGATGATCGGAATTTTCGATCGGAACTTTTTCAGACCGAAAAATAGATAACCTGCTCTCAATCTTTTGCTAGCTGGAATTCTGCCAGCAATAGTCCGATGGAGCATACACACGGTCGGAATTTCGGACCAAAAGCTCACATCTGACTTTTGCTGGCAGAATTTCTGATCATGTGTATGGGGCTTAGGTATTTCAATAAAGTCTACATGTATGCCAGTTACAATGAACAATATTTTGAAAACTAGCACAGTGCATTTTAAGCTACTAGGGCCATTTTATGCAAAATGTGAACTTATCCTGTAAGGCTGCAGGCTTCTATTGCCTAACTGGAAAGGTAATTTAATCCTCTGTCACTGGCATCAATGCTGTCAGACTCAGTGACCCAAAACAAGTATACAGCAAGTTAAGTCAGACGTTCTGATAGACAAGGGGTACAGCCAAACGAATGCAGTCCTCTTTTGGAGGAGGTTATGAGAAATGACCCTCCCCAAACAGGATAGTACACTAAACCTGTAGGTAAATAAGACAACCAGACCCCTGGACAAGTGGAATTGCAGGTTTGATAATAAAGTTGGCAGTGTCTCCACCTAGAACAGGTATCAAAATAACTGGGAGGAAAGGAACTCTTGCAACCAGTATACAATAGGTATGAATATGAAAAATAGGGGTGAAAATGATCTGCACATCGATGCATCACGATGCTGCCCTTCCCGATTCGGCATAGATGCGGTATCCAGCATAATCAAGTGTGCATGCGCGTCCTCCCCCCGCACAGCAGTGTCTTTGCTTGAATGACAAGCCGCCGATCGGCTGGCTGTGCCTGGCGAAGTTCCCCCCTCCTTGGAAAATGTAGCCTCAGAGTGCTGCTCCCACTCATGCTCTCCCCCTCCTTGGGATTTGTAGCTCTGGTCAGTGACACCGGTCATCTCCGCAATGGGCTGGCGCCAAGCGACATGGAGTTGTGACACACAGATCACTGCAGCTGTCTTAACATCCATGGAATGAGACATAGAGTCGACTTCAGAAAACGAGCTGTGAGGAGAGGAGGGGGATGGTAGGAGTACTCCAGAGGTGAGAGATCAGCCTGTCATGCTTGATATATGTGCAGGGTGACTGTATAGAAGTGGCAAATCCCCCACCTGCTGCACCTATCCAGTGTGCATGTGTTGTGTGCCTTGCACATTGGGGGATGCATAGTGCACACTCTTTTTTCTGTCTAATTTCTTCCTGAGATTTCCCTATCATCCCTCCCCTATGGAAACATCCACTGATCTACAAGCACTCAATATGATGCACTTCATACAATCTGCAAGCAGTATATTTCTTGCTGATTGGAATGTCTTCCTTTTTTATTTTTGCAGTGATGTGTACCTGTTTACTATCCAAGTTCCTGCCAAAAGACTTGTTTTATTAAATGTTTTATTAAAGTGATACTAAAGGGTATTATTTTTTCTTTAAAATAAAAAATATATCATACTTACCTGCTGATCTCTTGTATCATGTCCGCAGTCCACCTCCTGTATTGTGTCTGCAGTCTCTGACCATCCCCTGTATCATGTCTGTAGTCTCTGACCACCTCCTGTACTGTGTCTGCAGTCTCTGACCATCTCCTGTATTATATCCGCAGTCTTTGACCATCTCCTGTATCATGTCCGCAATCTCTGATCATCTGCTGTATCATGTCCGCAGTCTCTGATCATCTCCTGTATTATGTCTGCACTCTCTGATCATCTCCTGTATCATGGCTGTAGTCTCTGACCATCTCCTGAAGTAGGTCTGAAGTCTCTGACCATCTCCTGTATCATGTCCGCAGTCTCTGATCATCTGCTGTATCATGTCTGCAGTCTCTGATCATCTCCTGTATCATGTCTTCAGTCTCTGATCCTCTCCTGTATCATGTCTGCAGTCTCTGACCATCTCCTGTAGTAGGTCTGAAGTCTCTGACCATCTCCTGTATCATGTCTGCAGTCTTTAATCATCTCCTGTAGTATGTCTGCAGTTTCTGACCATCTCTTGTATCATGTCTGCAGTCTCTGACCATCTCCTGTAGTAAATCCGCAGTCTCTGACCATCTCTTGTATCACGTCGGCAGTCTCTGATCATCTCCTGTATTATGTCCGCAGTCTCTGATAATCTGCTGTATCATGTCTGCACTCTCTTATCATCTCCTGTATCATGTCTGTAGTCTCTGATCATCTCCTGTATCATGTCTGCAGTCTCTGACCATCTCCTGAAGTAGGTCTGAAGTCTCTGAACATCTCCTGTATCATGTCCGCAGTCTCTGACCATCTCCTGTATCATGTCCGCAGTCTCTGATCATCTGCTGTATCATGTCCGCAGTCTCTGATGATCTCCTGTATCGTGTCTGCAGTCCCTGATCATCTCATGTATCATGTCTTCAGTCTCTGATCATCTCCTGTATCATGTCTGCAGTCTCTGACCATCTCCTGTAGTAGGTCTGAAGTCTCTGATGATCCTTTGTATCATGTCCGTATTCTCTGACCATCTCCTGTATCATGTCTGCAGTCTCTGATCAGCTCCTGAATCATGTCTGCAGTCTCTGATCATCTCCTGTAGTATGCCTGCAGTCTCTGACCATCTCTTGTATCATGTCTGCAGACTCTGGCCATCTCCTCTAGTATTTTGGGGGAGAGCCTGGAGCTCCTTTAAGTTGTTATCTGCTGTGTTTAGACTTTGCTACATGTAGGGAGTGTTGTCTTTTTTTTTAAGAACCAATAACATTTAAAAAATGGAGTTCCCCTGACTGCTTGAATTTTTTTGATGAAAACCATGCACACTTGTGCTATAATCGTGATGCACCATGATGCATTGTGATGCATTGCGGAATCGAATTGAATCGTCATGATAATCGTAATCGAATCGTGAGGCCAGTGAAGCTGTGCACCTCTGGTATATAACATTAACCATAAGTATATAGATGCATGACAGTATGGAAATAATACAAGTTTTATATAAGAAAATACTACTAATAATACATACATCCAATATACTGTGCCTTGAAAAAGTATTCATATCCCTTGAAATTTTCCACATTTTATCATGTTACAACCAAAAACGTAAATGTATTTTATATGGATTTTTTGTGATAGACCAACACAAAGTGGCACATAATTGTGAAGTGGAAGAAAAATGATAAATAAATATCTGAAAAGTGTGGTGTGCATTTGTATTCAGCCCCCTTTACTCTGATACCCCTAACTAAAATATAGTGGAAACAATTGCCTTCAGAAGTCGCCTAATTAGTAAATAGAGTCCACCTGTGTGTAATTTAACCTCAGTATAAATACAACTGTTCTGTGAAGCCCTCATAGGTTTGTTATAGAACCCTAGTGAGCAAACAGCATCATGAAGGCCAAGAAATGCACTAGACAGGTCAGTCAAGGATAAAGTTGTGGAGAAGTTTAAAGCAGGGTTAGGTTATAAAAAATATTCCAAGCTTTGAACATCTCACGGAGCACTGTTCAATCCATCATCCGAAAATAGAAAGAGTATTGCACAGCTGCAAACCTACCAAGCCATGGCCATCCACCTAAACTGATAGGCCAGGCAAGGAGAGCATTAATCAGAGAAGCAGCCAAGAGGCCCATGGTAACTCTGGAGGAGCTGCAGAGATCCAAAGAGGATAAAGAGGATTCCCATGATTCTCAGGTAGGAGAATCTGTCCACAGGACAACTATTAGTCGTGCACTCCACAAATCTGGCCTTTATGGAAGAGTGGCAAGAAGAAAGCTATTGTTGAAACTAAGCCAAAAGCCATGTGGGGGACACAGCAAACATCTGGAAGAAGGTGCTCTGGTCAGATGAGACCAAAATTTAGCTTTTTAGTGTAAAAGCCAAATGCTATGTGTGGCTTAAAACTAACACTGCACATCACCCTGAACAAACCATCCCCACCATGAAACATGGTGGTGGCAGCATTATGTTGTGGAGATACTTTTCTTCAGCAGAGAAGATGGTCAGAGCTGATGGGAAGATGAATGGAGCCAAATACAGGGCAATCTTAGAAGAAAACCCATTAGAGTCTGTAAAAGACTTGAGACTGGGGTGGAGGTTCACCTACCAGCTGGACAACAACCCTAAACATACAGTCAGAGCTACAATGGAATGGTTTAGATCAAAGCATATTTATGCGTTTGAATGGCCTAGTCAAAGTCCAGACCTGAATCCAATTGAGAATTTGTGGCAAGACTTGAAAATTGCTGTACACGGATGCTCTCCATCCAATCTGACAGACCTTGAGCTATTTTGCAAAGAAGAATGGGCAAAAAACATCACTCTCTAGATGTGCAAAGCTGGTAGAGACATTCCCAAAAAGACTTACAGCTGTAATTGCAGTGAAAGGTGGCTCTACAAAGTATTGACCCAGGGGGGCTGAATACAAATGCACACCACACTTTTCAGATATTTATTTGGAAAAAAATTTAACACCATTTATAATTTTCCTTCTACTTCACAATTATGTGTCACTTTGTGTTGGTCTATCACATACAATCCCAATAAAATACATATATGTTTTTGGTTGTAACATGGCAAAATGTGGAAAATTTCAAGAGGTATTAATACTTTTTCAAGGCACTGTATAAACAGTTATTATCCACAAAGGGCCAGACAAGAGTCCTGGTGGAATTGTGCACATATACCAAGGTGTACAGTATTTGGAGACAGAATGAAAGAGGAACGGGAGATCCTTCAACTGTTGCCCAACCAGCCTGGAACACAGATTCAAGCAAACCAAAAAAACATTGTGCGGCACTGCAATGCAGAATCAGTCTATATACTCTGTATCTTAGTTCCTTGTAGTTTCTGATATGTCATGCAGCCGAACCTCTAATTACTGGAAGATGCCTAACCTGGCTCTAGCCTATGCTGGTTATTGGGCCCTAAGCTAAAACTAGCATTCAAGACCTGAAAGAACATGGCTAATTAAAATAACAGGAGCTGCATATAAACTCTATTACAATAAACAGGTTCACCTACTAATATATTGAAAGGTGCCCATTACACATATACAATAGCAATTACATAGGCATCTGGCACTGTGCATGTGGGATAATAACAATAGGACAGAGATACATACTCAAGAAGCTTTGGGCAGCTCCAGTTAAACTATCAGGAATACTTGCTAAATAGTCTCTGCTTCTGACCTGGTTGAAATGCACCAGCTCCTGTGTGTATAAGATCATGTGGCTCATTTCTCTGTGTCTACTTCCTGGAAACTCTCCATTATATAACATCACAGTCCTCCAATTGGGGTTTCTAACCCAGCTAGCAGGGACAGAAGTAACTGTCTGTAACTAACTTTTTTTTGGAACCTGCCCCTACAGGTAGGGTTATAATAGGGCCAGGTCTTAGGTACAGTGAATATCTCTTAAATGTACACTGTTTTGGAGCTGTTAACATCAACTGCTGTTGATTACGTTAATGTGCATGCACAGTGTTCTTTGCATTCAGGGTGCTGTGCCACGATTGCGACTCCCTTGCACATGCTATTCAAACAGAATACCAAGCAAAGATGAAAGCACCGGGAGCTGTTTTAAAGATAAGTCTGTCATAATGTGCTGGAATGTGGTGCATACTAGCACATTATGGCATTATCCTACAGGGGGCCTGGCTTTATTTTTTTAACTGAGTTTACTACTGCTTTAATAAGCAAAAGTTGTTTACAAATACAGACAGTAGAGGGCAGTTAATGAAAACTGGTCAGCTGGTCCCCAGCCAACTATTGAGACAGAGGACACTGAGCTAGTTGAAACATTCCAGCAGTCAGCCATGCCACCTTCTCAGAAAAATCTAAACATCTGCTGTGTGAATGGGAACACCTAACAAAGATACAATATGATTTTCTCAACTTTTATTTCAAAAGTGGAAATATGCTTTAACCACTGGAAGATTTACCCCCCTTCATGACCAGGCAATTTTTGTGATACTGCACTGTGTTACTTTAACCACTTAACAACCGGCCCATAGCTGAATGAGGGCTACAGGGTGGTTGCTTTACTCTGAGAGGATGTACTATAACGTCCTCCCCTGTGGGCGCGCACTCGAGAGCATCCGTGACCGCCGGGTCCACAGGACCCGGCACATCACGGATCACGGTAAACGCCCGCTCATCGTGGCCGTTTACCGCGTGATCGCTCTGTCAAATGAGCAATCACTTATAAACAAACCGGCATCATGTTATGATGCCGGTTCCTCCCTCCCCTCTCTGTACCGATCGGTACAGTGAGAGGGGAGAGATCGGTGTCAGCAGCGCTGTGGGCTGGATCTGCAGTGCCCACAGCGCTGCTCGCCGACAATTAACCCTGCAATTCCCTGCCAATACTCTGCAATTCCCTGCCAATACTCTGCAATACCCAGCAATGCCCTGCCAATACTCTGCAATGCCCTGCCAATACTCTGCAATACCCAGCAATGCCCTGCCAATACTCTGCAATACCCAGCAATAATCTGCAATACTCAGCAATACTCTGCAATAGCCTGCAATACCCTGCCAATACTCTGCCACAAATTGCCATACCCAGCAATACCCAGCCATACACAGTGATACCCAGCCATACTCGGTGATACCCTGCAATACCCAGCCATACTCTGCAATACCCAGCCATACTCGGTGATACCCTGCAATACCCAGCCATAGTCGGTGATACCCTGCAATACCCAGCCATACCCGGTGATACTTTGCAATACCCAGCCATACTCGGCCATGCTCAGCCATACTCTGTGATACCCTGCAATACCCAGCCATACTCGGTGATACCCTGAAATACTCGGTGATACCCAGCCATGCTCGACCATGCTTGGCCATGCTTGACTGTACTGGGCCTCTGTATGTTGCCAGGCTGTGGAAGTCTCACACACGTGTTATCGCCGTACTCAAGAGGAGTAGGAGAATCTATTTTGGGGTGTCATTTTTGGTATGTACATGCTATCTGTTAGAAATATTGTATAAATGGACAACTTTGTGTTAAAAAAAAAAGCATTTTAACCACTTCCCGCCCGCCATATGACATCCTTGAATTTGTAGCTACACCTACACCATACGAATGATCATAGCGGCTGTTCCACTGCTTGATCGTTCTTACAGGAGGCGAGAGGGGACGTCCCTCCTGCCACCCTCCAGTGCTTCTACCGACTCGTCAATACGATCAAAACCAGAATCTTTGTTTAATTTTTTTATTTCAGGCTTCTCAGCCTAGAGGTGAGATGCAGGGTCTTATTGACCCCATATCTCACTGTAAAGAGGACCTGTCATGTCATATTCCTATTACAAGGGATGTTTACATTCCTTGTAATAGGAATAAAAGTGATCAAAAAAAATATTTTTGGGGAAAAAAGTGTCAAACTAATATAAATAAAGTAAAATTAACAATAAAAAAAAAAAAATTTTTAAAGCACCCCTGTCCCCATGTGCTCGCATGCAGAAGCGAACGCATACGTAAGCTGCCCACATATGAAAACGGTGTTCAAACCACACATGTGAGGTATCACTGCGAATGTTAGAGCGAGAGCAATAATTTTGGCCCTAGACCTCCTCTGTAACTCAAAACATGTAACCAGTAAAAAAATTTAAAATGTCGCCTATGGGGATTTTTAAGTAGCGACATTTGCCACCATTCCACGAGCGTGTGCAATTTTGAATGGTGACATGTTAGGTATCTATTTACTCGGCGTAACTTCATCTTTCACATTATGCAAAAACATTGGGCTAATTTTACTGTTTTGTTTTTTGAAAGCACAAAACTGTTTTTTTTTATTTTTTAAACGCGTTCGAAAAAATTGCTGCGCACATACCGTGCGAGATAAAAACGTTGCAACGACCGCCATTGTATTATCTAGGGTCTTTGCTAAAAAAACATATATAATGTTTTGGAGTTCTATGTAATTTTCTAGCAAATAAATGATGATTTTTACATGTAGGAGAGAAATGTCAGAATTGGCCTGGGTGCTGCAGAACGCCTGATGGTGCTCCCTGCATGTTGGGCCTCTGTATGTAGCCATGCTGTGTAAAAGTCTCACACATGTGGTATCGCCGTACTCGGGAGTAATAGCAGAATGTGTTTTGGGGTGTAATTTGTGGTATGCATATGCTGTGTGTGAGAAATAACTTGATAATATGACAATTTAAAAAAAAAAAAAAAGGAAAAACAAATCTTGATTTGTAAAGAATTGTGGGAAGAAAATGACAACTTCAAAAAACTCATCATGCCTTTTATTAAATACCTTGGCATGTGTTCTTTCCAAAAAGGGGTCATTTGGAGGGTATTTGTACTTTTCTGGCATGTTAGGGTCTCAAGAAATTAAGTCATCAGTGCTTCAGGTGTGATTTTCAGATATTGGCACCATAGCTTGTGGACTCTATAACTTTCACAAAGACCAAATAATATCCACCAATTTTTACCAAAGATATGTAGTAGTATAAATTTTGGCCAAAATGTATGAAGAAAAATTACTAATCTGCTAAATTTTATAACAGAAACAAAGAAAAATTCTTTTTTTTTTTACAGAATTTCAGTCTTTTTTCTTTTATAGCAGAAAAAATAAAAAACCCAGCGGTGATTAAATACCACCAAAAGAAAGCTCTATTTGTGTGAAAAAAAGGACAAAAATTTCATATGGGTACAGTGTTGCATGACTGAGTAATTGTCATTCAAAATGTGAGAGCACCGAAAGCTGAAAATTGGTCTAGTTATTAAGGGGGTTTAAGTGCCCAGTGGTCAAGTGGTTAACTGACAATTGTGTAGTTGTGCAAAGCTGTACCCCCAACAAAAACTTTCTTTTTTTTTTTACCACAAATTGAGCTTTCTTTTGGTGGTATTTGATCCCCTCTGCATTTTTATTTTTTGCGCTATAAACGCTATAAAAAGACCAACGATTTTGAAAAAAAAAACTATATTTATTACTTTCTGCTTTAAATCCAATAAGAAAAAAAATCGCATTTCTTCATCAATTTAGGTCAATGTGTATTCTACATATTTTTGGTTGAAAAAAATCAGAATAAGCGTATATTGATTAGTTTGTGCAAAAGTTATAGCGTCTACAAACTATGGGGTATTTTTATTTATTTATTATTAGTAATGGCAGCGATCAGCTGCTTATAGTGGGACTGTGGTGAAAATCCGATCGTTCAGAACGCGGTGATGTGAACCACATACGACGGGACTATAAAGAGGGCAGTATCCGATAGCTTTTGTCTCATAATTTATTCTGAGCATGCGTGGCACTTTGTCCTTCAGAATTGTCGCCACACGATCGGAATTTAAACGATCGAAGTTTGTTGTCTGAAAATTTTAGATCCTGCTCTCAAACTCTGTGTGTCAGAAATTCCGACTGAAAAAGTCAGATGGAGCCCACACAAGATCAGATCGCACATTTTCCATCGTGAAGTCCAACCGTGTGTACAGGGCATTATACAGTGATCAGTGCTAAAAATATGCATTGTCACTGTACTAATGACACTGCCCGGGAAGGGGTTAACATCAGGGGTGATCTAAAGATTAACTGTGTAGTGTGTACCTAGCCAATGTTTTACTATACTGTGGGAGGTGCTTTTACTAGGGGAAGAGATGGCATTTATTCCCTGTTTTACAGGGATACAAACCCCCATCCCTTCCCTCCAGTCAGAACGGCGATCTGCCTTGCTTACATAGGCAGATCACAATTTTGTCTCCCTGCCTGGCGACCGGCAGGGGCTAGAGGACATTGAGTACCTTCCACCCGTCCACTGTGTGTAATCACAGCAGAAACTAGCCCCCTGCATTGCGCATGCATGCCCCCTACACAGGAGTGCGGGATCATGTATATATAAGTGATCTAGTGCACAGCTGCCACCCTGTAGCAGTAAAACTGCTCTAGGGCAGATGGGAAGCAGACATCCCATGATCTCAGCTTGTTATGCTTGCAGGCAGGCACTTTAATCTAGGAAGCAACAAAATCTTAGAAAGATTCAGTCATTTTTCCCCTGCAGGCAAATAACCAGTTCTTCTGAAAGAACAACCCCTACTTAGTGACTAATATCTTTCCCATACTCCCCATTGCTCCATTTCTGATGTATAGTACTGTATATGAAAATGAGCCTAAATTCTGTCCCTCACACACATACATCCTTCACATTTTATACTGAGTCACCTGCATTCAGTTTTTGACTATTTCTACTGAAGGGTTTAATAACTTGCTGAAAAGCATATTCACCCCATTATCATACATAACCATAAATGGTTTACACAGAACTGGCACTGCTTTTCTGTTAGTATCTGAAGAACTGCTGATGCTGTCACTGTGTGCATTATTCTGTTAAAGTAATGTCTGCATTGATTTGGCAATTGGTTTGTATGAGGTAGTATTAATCCCCACTGAATAGCTGAATCCATCACACATGACTGGCTAAATTGCTCTGCAAAAGGCAAATTTTTGTGACATCAGGCTAAGTGAATATCACAAAACAGAGGGTTCTTGAATAACCCCTTCCTGCCCCAAACTGGTCTCTTTTAGGCCTGCTTTACACTTGTGCGACTTGTATTGTGACTTGGGACTGCAAAGTCGCATGACAAGTCGTACCCCGTGATTTCCAATGAGTACCATTCATATCTGTGTGACTTCAAGTCGCAGCGACTTCAAAGTAGTCCCTGCACTACTTTGGTCCGACTTTGATGCAACTTGAGGTCCATAGACCTCAAGATTATACAAGCATTTATTCAAGTTATGCCAAAATCACGGGCAAAATCGCATCAAAGTCGTGGCAAAATCCCGGCACTTTCAGGTCGCACAAGTGTGAAAGGGGCCTAACTGGGCTATTACACCTTGGGGTGGGAAAGTCTGCTTGATCATGTGACCGCTGTGATTGGATGTCACAGTGGTCACATGATCAAGAGTTGGCAGGACCATCATTACTAGAGACTGGGAGCTGTCTTTGACAGCTCGGTTGCTGTGCTGGAAACATGCAGTGAGTGCATTGTCAGCAGAGAAACATCTGCTGCCCATGAAAGCATACATGCAGCATGTGGGCATTAAAGCCCACCCTCTCTATCGCACATATGCATTATATGGGTGGCAAGAGGTTAGACCATAACTAAACCAAAGAGCACATTTAATACATTGTAGATTACTAGTCCTTAGATTTGGTGGTACCATTAGTTTTCATTATTCAATCTAAGAACAGTAATAATATTTATAGCAAGTGCAGAAAATGTCTGCTGATCTTTCCAGAGATGCAGTATCCTTGTCACTTCCTGTGAGCTGACCTGAAAACATAAAACAATATTATCTTATTTGCATAAACTACTAATTTCCTCATCCCCCATAGGTGTGCGCAGTCTGTTACATTAGGGTGTTCACCCCAAAGCTCAAACATACATGCCTCAGCTGTACTGGACAGTGAATGACAGGCTAGTTACATAGTTAATCTGGTTGAAAAAAGACACAAATCTATCCAGTTCAACCAAATGAATGGGAAGTGCTCTGTCCTGAGTGGCTTCCTGATCATTCACAAACTGAAGCACAGTAAACACTGTTTACTATACTTCATTTATGAATGAACACAATAAGTGAGTGCGTTCACTGTGTTCATTTGCAAAAGGAAGGGGCCGATAAATAACATGTGCAGGGGGTGTGCCATATGTGGCTGGGCACACCCTAATCACACTGTACAGTGCCGATTCCCTCTACTGTCTGGGTTTCCCCCTGTATTGTGCCCCCTGCAGTGCTGCTGGATTCCCTCCTCTCCTCTCTCTCCAGCTGCTGCAGGGGATGTTTCAGAATGGAGAGCGAAGGAAGGGTTTAGATATTACAGCTCTTAAGAATAGCCATCCCCTATTTTTCAAGGGACCAAAAGTAATTGGACAATTTAATCAAAAGCTGTTTCATGGCCAGGTGTGGGCTACTTCTTCATTATTTCTTCATCAATTAAGCAGGTAAAAGGTCTGGTGTTGATTCTAAGTGTGGTATTTGAATTTGGAATCTATTGCTGTGAACCTACATTATGCGTTCAAATGAGCTGTCCATACAAGTGAAACAGGCCATTGTAATACCGCGTACACATGATTGGACTATCCGGCGGACTTAGTCTGGCAGACCAGAGTCCACCGGACAATTCGACCGCGTGTGGGCTCTGGCGGACTTTTTCTTCCCAAAAGTTTACTTTGAAAGAAGTCTTGACTCAAAATTGTCCGCCGGACTCGGCTTTCCGGCAATCAATCCATTCGTCTGTGTGCTAGTCCGCCGGACTTTTCAAATGAACGGACTTGCCCACACACTGAGTAAAGTCTGTTCATTTTGAACATGACTCCAGGTAGATGGGACTAGCGAAGGAAGTCAATGTCGCCGCCTCCATCGGCGAGATTGACACCTTGCTAGCCCCGTCGCCTGGTATGGATTTTAAGGGGAACCCCTACGCCGAAAAAACGGGATGGGGTCCCCCAAAGTCCATACCAGACCCTTATTCGAGCACGCAGCATGGCCGGTCAGGAAAGGGGGTGGGGACGAGCGAGCGCCCCCCTCCTAAACCGTACCAGGCCGCGCGCCCTCAACGTGGGGGGTGCTTTGGGGAAGGGGGGCCCTGCGGCTCCCCCACCCCAAAGCACCTTGTCCCCATGTTGATGAGGACAAGGGCCTCTTCCTGACAACCCTGGCCTTTGGTTGTCTGGGTCTGCGGGGGGGGGCTTATCGGAATCCGGGAGTCCCCTTTAATAAGAGGGCCCCCAGATCCTGGCCCCCACCCTATGTGATTGAGTATGGGGTACATCGTACCCCTACCCATTTACCTGAGGGAAAAAGTGTCAATAAAAAAAAACACAGGTTTTTAGAGTAGTTTATTAGACAGCTCTGGGGGACTTCTTCCAACTTCAGGGGTCTTCTCGTTGGGCTCCTCCGCTATCTTCTGCTCTTTTACCGCTCTTTTACTAGCGGAGGAGCCCGGCTTTCTCCTTCGTCGCCGCCGTCTGGGGGACTTCTTCTGACTTTGGGGGTCTTCTTCCGACTTCTCCCGCTCTTCAGTGCTTCTCCGCTATCTTCTTCCAGCTCTTTTACTAGCGTTGGCCCGGTCTTCTTGTTCGTTGCTGTCACCGCCCCCCCTCCTGAACCGTACCAGGTCATGCGCCCTCAACATGGGGGTTGCTTTGGGGAAGGGGGCCCCAAAGAACAACTGAATACAGCTGCAGTTAAAGTCTGGCAAAGCATCAGAAAGGAGGACACACAGTCTTTGGTAATGTCCATGGGTTCCAGACTTTAGGCAGTCATTGCCAGTAAAGAATTTTCAACAAAATATTTAAAATGAACATTTATTTATGATTATATTAATTTGTTCAATTAAATTTGAGACCCTGAAAATGGAGGGACTGTGTAAAAAAAATGGTTGTAGTTCCTAAAATTTGTAAATATATATATATATATTTGCATATTGGGTTGAAAATCCTAATGCTAGTGCCTTCTTGTGGATTTATTTTTTAATTATATGCAATTAGAGATACAACATACCAAAAATGTATAAATACATAAAATCACAACATACTTTAACAATCATAGACACTATAAAAATAAAAATACAGATCTGTTGCTCTTTAAAGAAAATAATAAACTAAGAAAAAGGCAGCTGACACTATATTACTGGTTGCAATGAGACAAAATATAAGAAGAGGTGCAGCGCTAGAAAAATAAAAACAGTTAAAAAAGTTTGTCATAGAAAACTAGTTGAAGACAATCGAAGTTGTCTATTTGATCGATCCTGTTGAGGACAAATAGGCAAGCCACTACCAACACCCAATACTACTGTACTGATTCTTACTGTCAGTGTGTAGGGTACACACATTAAATGTATAGATTATGAACCAGCAATCCTCCTCCACAGAATGATCAACTCCACAGCGGATCAGAACATCTCATTCAACAGGGCAATAAGGACCTCCAAAACATTCTCCATTGAATGGAATTCCACTGATAAACTCCAGTATCCACATACATATAGAAAAGAAGACCCCTCATTGCGCAGGCATCCAAAATGTAAAATGTATTTAAAAATAAAACTGTTACACTCACATGATTGAGAAAACTAGCAGGCAAGGGGAAACAACCTGTGTTTCCAACCAACAAAATGGGCACCGGGTTTCAGTCAGCATCCTACGTCACATGTCCTTAGCTCCTCCTAATGTTTCATCATAAACATGCATGATCAGGGGTGTGGTCATGGCATGTGCAAGGCTCTTTTTTTTGTTTATAAAAAAACAGAAATTGAGTGCGTTCCACAGGCCGGATGTCGTCTCCATCTCAAACCCAGGAACCACATAGAATCCTGATGCTTATTTCAAACAGTTAGAGTTGTATATATATGCTATAAAAAGCACATTAAAAACGATCACTCAAAGGTAATTATCAGGCAAAAGGACAGTGAAAATCTTAAACTAAAAAGAATTAGATAAAAAAATAGGACAAATGGACTCGGGAAGCGACGGCATCTTGTGGTGAAAAGCAGGTATTACACCAACATAAGATAATAAACAAATTCAAAGAGAAACAAAGTGCAATTCAGTACAAAAGAAATAAAAAAATGGTTATAAACCAAAAAAAAATAAAGCAAAAAACCATAAACATTGTACAATCAGAACATGTATATAAAAAATATGGGCTTTAAAAAATGTTGAAAATAGCAGCACCTAATACTGCAATCCCTACTGAACATCATCCATTGTTGATGAAGGAACTTATATCCCATTCAACATTCATTCCGAACGGAGTGAATGTCTGGACTTGATAAATCCACCTAGTTTCTAGTCTGGAAACCTCCCTAACCAGATTGCTGCCTCTCCAATGACCAGAAAACTTGTCAATTCCCAAGAAGGTAGTACCTTCAGGATTACAATCATGCTGAAGAGCATAGTGTTTGGAAAGGCTATGTTTAAGGAATCCTCTCTTTATGTTGGCAACGTGCTTCCCCAATCTGGTCTGCAACATCCGTATTGTGCGCCCTATGTATTGAAGTCCACAGGGGGACTGGACAACATATACAACGTCCTCGGTGGAGCACATAATAATGGGTTTAATGGATAAAAATTATTGGATTGAAGTGGATTGAAAAGACTCAGTTCTCCTACTTATTGACATTCAATTTACAGAATTGCCCTGTGTTTCTCTGTGTGAATTTGTTTATTATCTTATGTTGGTGTAATACCCACTTTTCACCACAAGATGCCACCGCTTCCCGAATCCGTTTGTCCTATTTTTTTATCAAATTCTTTTTAGTTTTAAGATTTTCACTGTCCTTTTGCCTGATAATCGCCTTTGAGTGATCGTTTTTAATGTGCTTTTTATAGTATATATATATATATATATATATATATATATATATATATATATATACACAATACTAACTGTTTGTAATAAGCATTGGGATTCTGTGTGGTTCCTGGGTCTGAGATGGAGACAACATCCGGCCTATGAAACGCACTCAATTTCTGTTTTTTAAGCCCTTCCTATCCCTATAAACAAGAGCCTCACACATGCCCTTACCACTCCCCTGATGATGCATGTTTATGACGAAAACATTGGGAAGAGCTAAGGACGTGTGATGTAGGATGCTGACTGGGACCAGGTAGCCATCTTGTTGGTTGGAAACACAAGTTGTTTCCCCTTGCCTGCTAGTTTTCCCAACTATAAAAACACATTTTAAAATAATTTAAACAAATTGTATGTATATAAAATTATATATTTATAAAAATTTGTGGAATTAGTTAATATCTTGACAAAAAAAACTATTGAAATCAATTTCAATAATAAGACAATCCAGGGCTAAGGTGCTAAGCTCATATATCCAAGATGTTTCATTTTTTTGGACACCATTTGTTTTATATTTGTACCCCTCCAGTGCCTGTCCACTTTATCCATATCACAGAAGGAGAGTAAACTAGGGTTCCTACCGTGAAACAGTCTGAAGTGATTAGATGCACTATGGTTATGGTAACCCTTTTTTAATTATATTGATATGCTACCCTATCCAGGTGCCAAGTTTTCTTATGATATATCTCACATACTGTAACCTGCAAGGGCATTCAAGCAATTATGTTGTATGTGTGTTCTGGCAGGTTATGAATGTATCAATCTTAAATTCCTGATTCTGGAAATTACATTTAAAATGGTTCCTCCTTATATGTCTACTTTGGACTATTTTACACGGGATGCACCACCCACATGTATAAAAATCAGTTTGGTCTAAAAAAGTAACCACTTTCTTAGGGGGTCGGGAACATTATGTACCAATTTGTCTTTTTATATTGGAAGACCTCCTGTAAATAAATGTTGGTTTATTCAGGAGTACTTTGATCAAAGTCCTGCCCCTTAGCAAAATTGGCCAATGTTTTTTAGCTATACCTTCAAAATCTTTATATTGTCTGTTGTAATCCATAAGGAATGGAAGAGAAAAAATGTAGAGCTAAAAAATGTGAAATCAATCAATCAGGGGGAACCAGCAGTTGACTATACTTTGAGAAGTAGTGGAATCCAAACAAATGGGTATGATAAAACACTCTTACCAGAATTGGTGGACCTGTATGTCAGCGACACCAGATCTTACAGGCATGAAACGAAAACCACTTGGAAAGCAGGTTGTATATGGTCCTTCACCGTCATCATTCATCTGGGAGGTCCAGTAGGCCAAAGCACAGGCACCAAGGAGGTCTAAATATGTGTTTCTCAGAACGATCAATGCAAAAGTGGAGCAAGTATCATGTAAAAACATAAAAAAGACAAGCTCCCAATGGTGTAGGTCTGAGAATAAGTGTTGGCGTTTTTATTTGCAAAAAAGTGCCAGCAAATAAACAAGATTATAATGACCCTAGGGCTGCTTCTTATGCTTCTCATATTGCTTTTTAAAATTATGTGATCACAAATTTTTAATTTGTTTTTTTATGTTTTGTCAACTGATTGATGACGGTGAAGGACCATATACAGCCTGCTTTCCAAGTGGTTTTCGTTTCATGCCTACTTCTCAAAGTATAGCCGACTGCTGGTTCCCCCTGTGCAGGTTTGATCTCTGAGTTTCGGTGGTCCTTTATACATCAAGATGGACTTCTAGTGGACTCTTTTTTCTTATTTTCACTATTGATTGATTTCACATTTTTTAGCGCTACATTTTTTCTCTTCCATTATCATATGAATTTTTCTCACATTTGTATGTACAGTAGCTGCTGTATGTAATTGGATTTTTTTCACTGTATTTAATTACCACTTCTTAATCCATAAGGAATGCCAAATCAAAGTAATTTCCTACTCTAATTTTATCCCTGAGTAAATCTTTATTTTTAAAGCCTTATCTTTGAACCTCTGGATCAGAAGATCAACTTGTTTATCAGTTCAGTTTTTAAATTGTATGCGTGGGGGAGGATTAGCACCCGTTATAAAACCATCATGGACCAGAGCAGAGGGTATTGTTCTTTAACACCTGAGGCTCAAGAAAAATCTGCCTTTATCCACCCATCTGAGTAAATTATAAGGCATTTTTCTTGGGTCATGAATGATCTGCTTGAAGGGCTGGTAGCATTTGCAGTGGCCTACTTTGATGACATTTTAGTGTTCATTCCTAACTTGGGAAAACACTTTTTGCATCTGTAATAAGTCCTGGACAAACTGATAGCAGCAAATCTGACTGTGAAACCTAGTAAGTCTCAGATAGGCATGAAAGAATGCCTTGAAGGGGACACTGGCAAGTGCTTTGTGTTACAGGTTCAAGATTTCATTCATCAGTTTCTGTTACAAACCAATGCCTCCACTACAAATAGGTACAGTTGTGAGCCAGGTGGATCAGTCAGTAGCGGAACAGGAGAAGTAGCATATACCACCATCAAGAAGGAGTGTTTTGCAATTGTGTGGGCACTGCAGAAGCTGCAACACTATTAGTATAGTTGCAGATTCATAGGGATCATTGACCACAACCCACTCCGCTGGTTAAACTGTGTTGCTAGGAAGAATAGCCGGCTACTTTGTTGGAACTAAATTCTCCATAAATATTATTTTACCATTTAACACAAGAAGAGGATTACCCATATCATATGCAAATGAGTTGCCCTGGCAAGAAAAGCCAGCAGAAACATTTGTAAAGGAACTTGAATACTTCTGTGCAGTGGGAAGGTGTGACATAATAGAGTCTGAGTAAATCAGTGGGTAGATATACTGAAGGGGACTGCATTGGCAACCAGCCTCTGATGCAGCCAACAGGGATCGGTGAAACCGGTCAGGCCAACATGGCCCATCTCTGGACTACATGCTTTTGACCCATCTATGGTATTACATACTTTACAAGGCTGTCGTTTTTAAAGATAAGGGAGGAACACACCCTGGGACTTTGGATCCGTGGACTTGATCACAAAGTATAACTCTCATTTTTTTGGAAAGGACTATCACCTTTTGGAAATATCTACCTCTTCATATGGCTTTCTCATTTGGGGTTTGAGAGCGAGTCTCAAAGGGACTCTGATTGGTACAGTGAGAGTGAGGTTAAGGAGGACTGTGTTCATCTATTTATGGTTCCAGAGAGCCACACATCACCTTACTGAACATTTAAACACATACACCATCCCACTTATATACCGCCTCTTGACCACTGTTACCCAGAAAGGCTCCCTTTCATCAAAGTCATTTTCATTTTGTAATGTTTTTGAGGGTATCCAATCCCCATATGTTAGTATTGTTTCACTTTTTATGACTTATTAATAAGGTAGGCAGTTACTTGAGGGTCCGGTATATAATATATTTTTGGTGTACTAGATATACTAAACACATTGTAACCCTTATTTATTTTTTCTCAAAAGTTCATAACTCAGCAACTAAATGATGAGACTGAACAGCTTTCAGGGCAAGCGGGTTATAATAAACCCCATTGCAATTTCATAACAGAAGTTGTAAATCCCTAGCAGTAACATCAATTCTACAGAAACAATGAAGCCAGGGCAGGAGGTGAGCTAGATGTGGTTAACCAGTTCTGTACAGCCCCAGTTATAAGTTGCTTTAAATTGCTAAAGGCTATCATAAACAGTACTTATTAAGGTCTGAAAAGCAGATCACTTCTAACCAGAGACCTTTTAATTTGACTATTGTAAAGGAGTTGTGAAAACATTTCCTGATATGGTGTTTTCGTCAATAGCAGCAATTGTCTGCTGTAAAGCCAGTTAGAATCAATCCACATTTGTAATCTGGATTTATCTAACTGGAAAGGGCCTTTTCATGCAAATCAGCTCTATAAATCCTGATATGATAAAATTACAGTAATAAATAGCATCTGTACAAAGGTACACAAGAATTACCATTGTTTTAATACCAGATATGCCCCCAGCTACATCACTAACCTAATCTGCAGATATCGCCAAAATCATCCTCCCTGCTCCTCCCAAGACATCTTGCTCTCTAGCTCCCTTGTTACCTCCTCCCACGCTCGCCTCCAGAACTTCTCCGGAACCTCTCCCATCCTCTGAAACTCCCTTTCCCAGTATGTCCAGTCAGCTCCTACCCTGTTCACCTTTACGAGGTCCTTGAAAACAAATTTTATTCAGGGAAGCCTACCCCACCTCCACCTAAGAACTGTACTTGAGTTACCTCCATCAGATAATCCCCTGCAGCTATTACCTTTTGTACCACCTCCCCATCCCTAGATTGTTCGCTCCATGTATTGAACTTTATTGTGATTGTACTGTACCCCTTTGTATTATACAAAACTGTTGGTGCTATATAAATACTGTATAACAATAAGGTGCAGGTTGTGGATTAGACACATTCCATCTCCTCAGAAGAATCTGCATCAAATCCATATATATTTATTATTATATTATTATTATATTATTATTACTATTATCCAAGGTGGATTTCCTGCTGTACAATAATATATAGATTTTCAGATTATAACACATAGTCATATTAGAAAAACTGACAAAGTTGAGGGTTCACTGCTTCAGCCCTCCTATCTCACACCACACTCACACACATTTTTGATTGGGTGAGGGCTGACTTTTTCATCATTCTAACGTCATCTGCATGAATTCTTTTGATGTGGGAAGCATATGCTCATAAAATGCAATCCAATAGTGTAATACTGCTTTATTTAACTAAACACTATGATAAACAGCTTGCAAGTAAAGAAAGACTGTCATTCGCATAGGGTCTCACCACCACATTAAAACCCTGTCTGCCTTGAGCTTTATTAGTGGCAAATCTCTGGCAAGTTCTTGCATTCAGGGCAGATACCGTGAACCAGTGCAATGGTATCACGTTGCGCATTATTTTGATCAATTGGGTCACCCACGTAACCTCACTCTATGCATTTCATCAAATGAGGATACCGCTGATGAAGTAATTTGATTACATGCGTAGAGTGAGGTTAAGCAGATGAGAACATTGTGTTAGAGTAGTGCAAAACTGGCCAGCAGCAAGACAATTTATATAAGCAAGGGCAGCCTAAATTTACTAGTAACAAAGTACAGGCTAGGATCTTACTACAAGAATAAAGATATTGAAGAGGATATATCAGTGTAAAGTTGGCAAGTAGCAGGAAAGTTTAATTGGGATAGTGGGCTTAAATAGTGTATGCTTATATTTTATTTTATCTATAGGTATGGGGGGAATATGAATAATATAACCTGAGGAGGTTTAGATACACAATGTTCTTGCACTTAGCTTTTTTTTCCTCTCTCTTTCAAATGAACGGCAGCGTACTGTGAACAAAAGGCAGTTCCGAGAACAGATGGTCAGTAACAAGTGACTGCTCCGTTTTGAGCATCCCAAACTTTAAAAAAGCGCTATCAGCCAAAAAACAAAACAACTAAAGATATGAAAAGCCTGCTTTTTAAAAACAAATACTAGGGACAGGATAGCAGCTATAATTGATATCAAACACAAAATAAAAAGAATGAAAAAAAAAAGCCCCTCAATAACAAGACAGTAAGGGGATTGATTGATTTACAGTTTTTTTAACGGACCCTAATCATTTAATTCACCGACACTTTGGCTGTTATATTCCCCTCCCCCCCCCCCCCGTTTTATAGCAAGGGGGTTGGCCTAACCAAAAGCTATTGGCCTTTCTAAGCCTGCTGTTCATAGTTCCATTGCCATGCAGTGCATTATGGTTACCTAGATATCACAGGACTTGACTTTTACCCATGGTTATGCCTAACCTGAACCTCATCCCTATCTGTGAAATACCAAAGAGCGATCTCATCATTAAAAAATTTACATCTACGGAAAATGTTGGTTTTGGTGGCCTGTTTCTTTTATCTGATGGTAACTATACTCTATGTGAAAATGATGTTGGTTTAATGACGACTATTTTCAGCCTTAACATAAACCTATAAAAAGGCAAAATGCCAAAGGAAATTAAACTAAAATCTTGCACTCAACATGAATGCAAACATTCGACTGAAAAAAGGCAAGGCAAATACAGCAAGAGGACAGGAAATTAGTATCAAGTGGTCTTACTATTTTTCTTCGGCTACTTCCTCCAGGGGTGGCTTAATCTAAATGCACAGTGTTCTACTTCTTATCGGCAATATATGCTGCAATATCATTTTACTTTATTATAATTCATTTAGAACAGGGCTTCTGTTTCAGAAAATGCAAAGTCTTTTTAGCCTGGAAAAGGCCACCAGGTTCAGACAGACATAAAAAAAACATGAATTACTCATTACAGGATTAGGCACTGGTTGTGAGCTAATGTAACTTTTCTGCAGCATGTAGAAATAAACACAGATTTTAACAGAACTGTGAAGATAAAGATAACATGAGCACAATAAAAATAGCACAAATTAGGATCTCTAAGTAAATTGATGATTGTTGAGTAGTCAAATAGTGCCAAACTTAGAAAAAAAATGAACACTGACATTGTCTTCTTTAACTATTAGTAGTTTGCTAGAGGCAAGATCAGCATTCTGCTGTGATTTTAGCCACCTGATTTTAAAGCTATTAGGAGGAAGGATACCAGCCTCTCAATTTACAGTACATTTGACCTTGTTATTTTCTATATTTAGTTAAGTTCGACATTCAAAAAGAGAAAGAAATAGGACCCATTATAAAAAAAGTAAAATACAACATGGTTAGCAATGCAAATGCATAAAAACACTCATCCATTCATAAAACCAATAAACATAAGCAATTGCTCATGGTGAGCCAAACTTGTCTGGGCATCAGTTGGATGTATACTATTTTACTTTTGTATAAGGATTGCATATCTAAACATGTGTATCATAGCAAAACTGTGTCCTTTATCCCAGATTGACACTTTTTATGATGTGATTTGTAATTAATAAATAATTTAATCAAAAATATGAAGAAGGTATCCATTCAGTGACATGCCTCATATAAAGTCCCATTTCTTTCTCTTTTTGAATGTTGAACACATAATAGGGATGGAGGCTTGCCGCTGCTACAACTAAGTTGTGCCAGGTGCATTACTATATATTTAGTTAAGGTTCATTCAGGGTCCATCCAAAAGGGTGAGTGTGGATCCAAGAGCTGTGGAGTGGTGCACTGAGGGTATATACGAGCAGAATCACAGAAAATGTACAGTCAGGTCCATAAATATTGGGAAATCAACACAATTCTAATATTTTTGGCTCTAAACAAGATGCACTTTAACTACAGACTTTCAGATTTAATTTGAGGGTATTTACATCCAAATCAGGTGAACGGTGTAGGAATTACAACAGTTTGTATATGTGCCTCCCACTTTTTAAGGGACCAAAAGTAATGGGACAGATTAACAATCATCCATCAAACTTTCACTTTTTAATACTTGGTTGCAAATCCTTTGCAGTCAATTAACCACTTAAGGACCGCCTCACTCCGATATACGGAGGCAGAATGGCACGGCTGGGCACAATCACGTGCCTGTACGTGGCTCTTTAAGTGCCCAGCCGTGGGTCGGCGCTCCGTGACCGTGGCCACGGAACCAGCGGACCCGATCGCCTCTGGTGTCCCGCGATCAGGTCACAGAGCTGAAGAACGATGAGAGGTCTGTGTAAACAAACCTCTCCCCATGCTTCCTAGTGTGGCTGTCACCAATCGTCTGTTCCTTTTTATAGGGAAAGACGATCAGTGACGTCACATGCCAGGCCATGCCCCCCTACAATAAAAAAAACACATAACGTCACACATAACCCCTACACTGCCCCCTAGTGGTTAACTCCTTCACTGCCAGTGTAATTTACACAGGAATCAGTGCATTTAAATAGCACGGATTGCTGTATGAATGACAATGGTCCCAAAAATGTGTCAAAAATGTCCGATGGGTCCGCCATAATGTCGCAGTCACAATAAAAATTGCTGATCACTGGCATTACTAGTAAAAAAAAAATATTAATAAAAATGCTATAAAACTATCCCCTATTTTGTAAACGCTATAACTTTTGCACAAACCAATCAATAAGCGCCAATTTGCGTTTTTTTTACCAAAAATATGTAGAAGAATACGTATCGACCTAAACTGAGGAAAAAAAATGTTTTTTATATATTTTTTGGGGATATTTATTATACAAAAAAGTAAAAAATATAGCATTTTTTTTTCAAAATTGTCCACCAAAAGAAAGCTCTATTTGTGGGAAAAAAAGGACGCAAATTTTGTTTGGGAGCCACGTCGCACGACCCCGCAATTGTCAGTTAAAGCAACGCAGTGCCGAATCGCAAAAAGGGGTCCTTTAGCTGCAAATTGGTCCGGGGCTTAAGTGGTTAAAGCCTGAAATCTGGAATGCATAGACATCACCAGACGTTGGGTTTCATCCCTGGTGATGCTCTGCCAGGCCTCTACTGCAAATGTCTTCAGTTCCTGCTTGTTCTTGGGGCATTTTCCCTTCCGTTTTGTCTTCAGCAAGTGAAATGCATGCTCAATCAGATTCAGGTCAGGTGATTGACTTGGCCATTGCATAACATTCCACTTCTTTCCCTTAAAAAACTCTTTGGTTGCTTTTGCAGTATGCTTCGGGTCATTGTCCATCTGCACTGTGAAGAGCTGTCCAATGAGTTCTGAAGCATTTTGCTGAATATGAGCAGATAATATTGCCCGAAACACTTCAGAATTCATCCTGCTGCTTTTGTCAGCAGTCACATCATCAATAAATACAAGAGAACCAGTTCCATTGGCAGCCATACATGCCCATGCCATGACACTTCCACCACCATGCTTCACTGATGAGGTGGTATGCTTTGGATCATGAGCGGTTCCTTTCCTTCTCTATTCTCTTCTCTTCCCATCACTCTGGTACAAATTGATCTTGGTCTCATCAGTCCATAGGATGTTGTTCCAGAACTGTGAAGGCATTTTTAGATGTTCTTTGGCAAACTGTATTCTGGCCTTCCAGTTTTATTTATTTTTTGTTTGTTTTTTTATTTCATTTTCCACATTTACAAAAACAATCAAAAAATAGTCTTATACATACTCTTACAAATAATTTTATATAGCATTCATAATCATATTCAATATTTTCAATATTCATGTAAAAACAAGAAGAGAAAGAGTTTACATTGGGTACCCGACTGGATCGATCCTTAGCATACCTCTATAATCAAGAGGAGAGAAAAAAAAGGGGGGGAGGGGGGGGGAGACAGGTCCCCTACACCCCTGTGACCTAAATTATCAACTTATAAGTCCTATCTTGACCTTACTATTTCCTCTTCCCCGTGATTTCTTAATTTCAATATGTAATATGTGTAAGGTGGGGATTCCTCTCCTTGGCCTTCCAGTTTTTGAGGCTCACCAATGGTTTACATCTTGTGGTGAACCCTCTGTATTCACGCTGAAGTCTTCTCTTGCACGACCAATAGTTGTCCTGTGGACAGATTCTCCCACCTGAGGTTTGGATCTCTGCAGCTCCTCCAGAGTTACCATGGGCCTCTTGGCTGCTTCTCTAATTAATGCTCTCCTTGTCTGGCCTGTCAGTTTAGTTGGATGGCCATGTCTTGGTAGGTTTGCAGCTGTGCCATACTCTTTCTATTTTCAGATGATGGATTGAACAGTGCTCCGTGAGATGTTCAAAGCTTGGGATATTTTTTATAACCTAACCCTGTTTTAAACTTCTCCACACCTTAATCCCTGACCTGTCTGGTACATTCATTGGCCTTCATGATGCGGTTTGTTCACTATGAGGGCTCCACAGAACAGTTGTATTTATACTAAGGTTAAATTACACACAGGTGGACTCTATTTACTAATTAGGTGACTTCTGAAGCCAATGGGTTCCGCTATAATTTAATTAGGGGTAAAGGGGGCTGAATGCAAATGCACACCACACTTTTCAGATATTTATTTGTAAAAAATGTTGAAAACCATTTATTATTTTCCTTCCACTTCACGATTATGTGATGGTCTATCACAAAAAATTGAAATAAAATAAATTTACGTTTTTGGTTGTAACATGACAAAATGTGGAAAATTTCAAGGGGTATGAATACTTTTTCAAGGCACTGTATAAATAACTTCCAGTGCTATTATAGTTTAAGGTATAGGAGCTCAGAACGTGTCCATCAATGTTGATTAGTATGTATCTAATTATTATTATATGTTATTGCTGAGTTTTGTGGGAATAAATGGAAAATATGTTGTTTACTAGTAGAAGAAGTTTTTTTTGTTTAGTAGTAAAAAACTGACAAAAGGGAAAGTGGTCAGCGGGACTTTAAATTAGGCCAATCACTATGTAAAGTAAATGTGACTTAATAAGAACAATGTGTGTGTGTGAATAATGTGAAAAACCTAAATAATGTGAAAAATCATTAGTGAAAAATACTTTGAAAACCCAAAAGTCCAATGAAGTCAAAAGATATTAATCTGTAACTCAAGTGTCCATTCAAGTGAAAAACCAAATAATCATAAAAAATAATGTGACACAATATAAAGTCCGATGTGAAATATAAGACAAAAAATGATGATTGATCTTGTTTGTTCAAAACAACAATAATAGTGCTTGACCTCGTGGACCCTTCACCTCTGTAAATCAATAATAAATGGAGGCTTACCAAATCACCAGTGACCCCCTGTTAAGGGAGGTCAGTCTGCGCAGATATGATCACATAGACGTTTCGATAAGGGAGCCGAAAGCCGACCCAATCCTTCGGTGCAAAAAGCCGGGAAACGACCCAATCCTTCGGATATCACGTAGTCTCCAGATACACTCGGATCCTCTCATAGGCCTCAAAACGTCATATCACCAGAAAAAACAAAACAAAAATGCGCCCGATCGTGTAGTATGGTTTAAGCAGATTTTTATTCAACCGAATAATTGGAGCGCTAAAGAAATGACTCCACCGAGTCACAGAAAGTAAACATAACGTTTAAAAACGAACATATTGCTAGCAAAAAAATTTTTAAAAAACTCATCAACGTGAGTAAACGAATATAAATGCACAAGGGTGTGAGCGTGGCTACCCGAGGATCATTTCGTCAAAGGTCTGACATCATCAGGGGTACCCCTGATGACGTCAGACCTTTGACGAAACGATCGTAGGGTAGCCACGCTCAAACCCTTGTGCATTTATATTCGTTTACTCACGTTGATGAGTTTTTTTAAATTTTTTTGCTAGCAATATGTTCGTTTTTAAATGTTATGTTTACTCTCTGTGACTCGGTGGAGTCATTTCTTTAGCGCTCCAATTATTCGGTTGAATAAAAATCTGCTTAAACCATACTACACGATCGGGCACATTTTTGTTTTGTTTTTTCTGGTGATATGACGTTTTGAGGCCTATGAGAGGATCCGAGCGTATCTGGAGACTATGTGATATCCGAAGGATTGGGTCGTTTCCCGGCTTTTTGCACCGAAGGATTGGGTCGGCTTTCGGCTTCCTTATCGAAACGTCTATGTGATCATATCTGCGCAGACTGACCTCCCTTAACAGGGGGTCACTGGTGATTTGGTAAGCCTCCATTTATTATTGATTTGCAGAGGTGAAGGGTCCACGTGGTCAAGCACTATTATTGTTGTTTTGAACAAACAAGATCAATCATCATTTTTTGTCTTATATTTTTCACATCGGACTTTATATTGTGTCACATTATTTTTTATGATTATTTGGTTTTTCACTTGAATGGACACTTGAGTTACAGATTAATATCTTTTGACTTCATTGGACTTTTGGGTTTTCAAAGTATTTTTCACTAATGATTTTTCACATTATTTAGGTTTTTTACATTATTCTCACACACACATTGTTCTTATTAAGTCACATTTATATTTAAGAGGCTAAGCGCTGCACTTTTACTTTTTTCTGTTTTTGTGTGCCCAGTATCCGGGTTATGGTGTTCAGCTGCTGATTTTATTATTTTATTTTTCTAAGCGCAGATTTTTAATATTTTTTTATTTTTATTTTTTTACTATGTAAAGTAAACATGTGGGATATAAAACAGTGTTGCTTTTATGGGTTCCAACAAAAAAGGGGAGTTTTTTTGAATGAGAGATGTATACCAAAAAGCAGGCTTAGCAAAGAACATTTTATTATACCGTGTGATATCATGTATAACATACTGAATAACACAAAAATGCATACATAGAATCACATACACGCAAGGCATGCTAAAAACCACATATAAATATTGATGCCATGGTACTTGGCATATCATAAAGTAAAAACAAGTCCTGCGCAACATACCCTTCCTTCTAGATTGTAAGCTCTAACGAGCAGGGCCCTCTGATCCCTCCTGTATTGATTTGTATTGTAAGTGTACTGTCTGCCCTCCTATTGTAAAGCGCTGCGCAAACTGTTGGTGCTATATAAATCCTGAATAATAATAATAACATGATATAATATTTTAACTGAATAATGGGAATAAATAATGTGTAAGGGGCAGGATGGACATCTCTATAGATACTATATTATGGTTCTGATCCTCTGTTCACATCTATGCAGTTGACATGAGTATCTATAGGGATGTCCATCCTGTCCCTTACACATTATTTATTCCTATTATTTGTTACAATATTTTATCATATGGTAATGTTTCTTTATAGATCACCATTGCATTCGCCCCTGATATATACCATTGCATTCGCCCCTGGGGTATACCCCAACAAAATGGCTTACATAGATGCATGATGTCCATACAGATAATTTTAAGTCTCTTATTTTGTTTTACTCCATACTTTCCAACATCATTCAGCCCTTCTAGTGGCCCATGTTGTGCAGGACTTGTTTTTACTTTATGATATGCCAAGTACCATGGCGTCAATATTTATATGCGGCTTTTAGCATGCCCTGCGTATATGTGATTCTGTGTATGCATTTTGTGTTGTTCAGTATTTTATACATGATCTCACACAGTATAATAAAATGTTCTTTGCTAAGACTGCTTTTTGGTATACATCTCTCATTCAAAAACTTCCCCTTTTTGTTGGAACCCATAAAAGCAACACTGTTTTATATGCCACATGTTTACTTTACATAGTGATTGGCCTCATTTAAAGTCCTGCTGACCACTTTCCGTTTTCTTTGTCTGACATTTGGGATGGAGGCCAATTACTTTTGGTGCCTTGGACCACATCATTCTTTATCGCAGTAGTATAAAACTGTACCTTCCTTCCTATAGTGCATCAGTGCTTGTGCAGAATGAAGCCATCATGCTGACCTAGTTCACACTGGTGTGTTTTGAAATGCGATTTGACATGTCAAATCAGCAGCAATTGCCAGCAATAGCACCATCCTAATCGGTGCGACGCTGCATTTGTGCTGCCACAACGATTTCAAAAAGTCCTTTCTGTACTACTTTTTGTGATTTCGGGGGGTGCGATTTCCATTGACTTCGGTGCAGAAACCCACACAGATGTCTGAAATTGCGCCCAAAATTGGGACCGACATGCGGGAGTGAGATCAGCTGAACTCGCACGGCTTCATTCCCGCAGCTTAGTGTGAACCTGGGCAAAAAGGTTTAAGCATGTAATTACAACAAAAGCCTTAGCATATCGTTACTGTGCATGGATAAATGTCAATTGACTCCTGTGCTGTCCTTGGTTACAGAAGTCTCCATAACCTAAACAACAAAATAGGTACTCTGATCAGACAACAGCTTGGCCTCCATCCAGCTGCCTATAGTCAGAGAAGGTACACCACTATTCATAATACACACAACGGGTACCTGTTTTGTGGTCCTAGGAGCAAGAGTGCTCTGGAATAAACAAGTGAATATTGATGATGATGATGATGATTATGATGTGGGAACACAGCTGATTTTGCAGCTCTGAAGCAATAGGGTTTCTAGAATTTACAAAACTGTTTCTCCACTGTTAAAATGAGAATCAAAACATTAAAATCTATATTTCCACACATCTGCTTTTACTAATGCTGAGGAGATGTGCCAGAGGAGATTTTGGGAAACTTTTGGAACAATTACAGAACTAACCTCAATCAACAATGTTCAAAACTAGATGTAAGGATGTGGTCATTTTGTGGTATGTTTTTAAGTATTAGGTTAGTTCTTGGTATACTAAAGATGGGAATACATTTACAAACATGTTTTCTTTTGTGAAGACTAAGTCTACCCAAAATTTTGAATCTACTGTTGGTGTTGGATAAACACTTGCATGCTGGAGAATCCACTGAAGAACCATGTCCTAATTGGCACAGAAGACTGGATTACACATTTTCTATAGTTTCCAAAATGCACCAGAGTCTGGACAAAATAACTTGCTCCAGGAACTAAACATCATGTTTCACACAGGAAACTATAAACAGAAAATTGTATTTACCATTGTGATTTTTGAAGGATTTGCAATTATGGATTATTTTAGCACCTAGTGAACAATAGGTACAGCAATCACACATGGGATGTTTTATTAAAAGGGAAAAAACAGGAATTTATCTGGAGTATGGGGTCCATCAAGAAACCTGCAAGTGGAGCCGGCTTGTGGGAGACAAAAATGAATGTTATTGAAACCTGCAAGTGCAGCCTGGCTTGTGACAGACAAAAATGAATGTTATTAAACCCTCTAGTGCGATATCCAGACATGACGCTACTGGAGCCCCAGTGAAGGTGACTACCGAAAGCATGGCATTTTAAAGAGGCATGAAAGCTTTATGTATATTAAGATTTAAGGTCAATTTTGGCACCTGAGGTGTGAAGGGGGGGGGGGGGGGGGCTAAAGCAGCACCTACTATTGTAGGAACTGTATTCCTTTTTCTAGTGAGGGAGGTGGGCTTGTGCATCTATTTAATGTAGGTTCTGGGTGCAAGAAAAACTGACCTTGAAGATCTGTAGCAAATTTATCAATGTATGACTAGCTTAAGCATTACCCATATGTTGTCTGTAATTCCTGCTGAAAAATAGCAGTGCATTTCCTGGTATGTCTCAGGAGTAGGGATAAGTTGAACACCCCCCGGTTCGGCTCCTAGCAGAACATGCGAACAGGCAAAAAAAATTGTGCGAGGGGGCGTGGCTTTGACATGGCCGAGTGAGGCAGCTTTCTATCGGAGCTCCTGGCCTGATCCCTCATACTTCGGCGAAAATTTGTTCAGAATACCGGTATGAGCTCTTCCAAGAAGTACAAGACTAGAGCAACGACACGAGGGGCCCCCACTGGCAAAAATCTGAGTGAAATTCAACACTATTTCAGACATTTACAAGCAATCTCCCCCGGGCACCAGAGTGGCGGCACCACGTACGGCGTCATACAAACAGGCCAGGGGGCGGAGTCTAGCAATCACATGCCGAGCATCCAGTCTACATCAGCGGGTCCCACGGACGACCTTTCCTCCCACCAACAGACGGCAATGGCTCACCATCTGCCACTGGAGGCCACCCTGCTTGATCAGGACATCAGAGAGATTCTGAAGGCCCTCCCTACCCAGTCCGCCATAGAGGCCCTGATCCTGCGTCTTGAGGAGATGCACAGACGGGACATCCAGGAAGTTAGAGGTGAGGTTTCCTCCCTGGCAGATAGGGTATCCACCGGTGAAACTTCTCTGACATCGCTAGATGTGCGGGTGTTGACCCTTGAACATTCCTGGGACCAGCACAGGGATGCAGCGATAGCCCTACAGCTCCACCTCGAGGACATTGAAGACCGGAGCCGCCATAACAACCTGCGGCTCCGGGGAGTCCCTGAGACATCCGAGATAGAGCATGTGGGCGACATGGTCAGGGGGATTTTCTGGGAGGTGCTGGAAGACCCAGAGGCCGACATAATTCTGGACAGAGCGCATAGAGCGCTTGGCCCTCGACTTACTGATCCAAGCAGACCCAGGGACATAATCTGCACACTCCACTGTTTTACCCAGAAGGAAGATATCCTGCGGTGAGCATGAGAATGGGGAGACACAGAGGTGAACGGGTCGCAAGTCAAGATTTTACAAGATCTTTCCAGATCGACCCTACGTTGCAGATCTCTCCTCCGCCCACTATTAGATCTGGCCAAACAACTTGGGCTGTCTTAACGCTGGGGCTACCCGTTGTCAGTGACATTCCGCAGAGACGCGGGTTCCTTCACACTACTTACACCAGCAGGCCTCCCAGCCTTGTTCCAGTTTCTGAAAACTGAGCCGATTCAAGTCCCTGATTGGCTACAGCTACTTCCACGCTAGCTGGGAAGATCAGGAGCTGTGGCAAACCGCGGCTCCCTGCCGCCTCGCCAGTATAGAAGCAGACGGAGACGCCAATTGAGATCCAGAGGCACTCCACGTGAGTAGGCCTTGGGCCAGCTCTCCCGGACACTTGCCCCACTGCCTGCCCCTTCATGGTCTCCCTGAGTGGAGAAAGCCCTAAACCTTTCATGCCGAACCTGGGGGGCTTGAGATACCCTTTACCGAGACCTTTTCCCCCTGGCGGAGAAGGGTTTTTCTTTTTTGTGTCTACCTTCTGCCTACCACTACCAAAATTTCCGTACAAAATCACAATGCTTTCCACAATTAGCAAATATCAACATTTCATACATAGATAATACAATGGGAAAGGGCGCTCCCGACCCACACATCACGCCGGGGGCGCCCTCCGCCCCCTCCTCCCCATCCCACCCACCCGCCCCCTCTTCGAGCACACACTGTTAGTACCAGCCCCGCCAATAATGGTCGGCTAATTGAAGAGTAATAGACACAAGTTGGAATGGAAAGGGATAAAAAGGGAAACCAGAGAGGGAGAGCCAACGCCGCCAGCCATTCAGAAAGTGCTAGGCCGCCCTCTCAGTATCCTCCCCGAGGGGGTAGCCCATATCGATCAGCCACGGGTTCCATATTGCCCCACATTTTTTTAAGTTGTTTTGCTTTATAAACATTGCTCTCTCACACCAAATGGTAGAGTTGATTGTGTTAGTCCATTGTTCAATTGTCGGGGGATTTTTGGCTTGCCAATTTATAGCTATCAGCCGTCTGGCCTGATATAGACATCTCAGGACAGGCAACTTGATTAGAGGAGAGATTCTATCCTCCTCAAAAATCCCCAATAAGCAAATCCTGGCTTCTGGTTTCAGGGAGATCTTAAAAATCCTATTTATTCTAAGTACTATTTCTAGCCAGTATCCATACAATTTTGGGCATTTCCATACCATATGAAAAAGGTCCCCCAGTGCCCCACATCTGGGACAGCTATCACTGGGTTTCCTGCCAATTTTCCACAATTTATAGGGGGTATAATATGCCCTATATATAAGGAACAAATGTGACACACGCTGCAATGGGGATATAGAGACCAATCTCCCCTGTTCAAGGATCTTATCCCATTGTTCCTTGGTTATCGGGCCCACATCTCCTATCCACCCCCTCCTGCTCTTATCCGGGCCCTCTCCCTTCAGGGTCCTTCCCCTGATCTTGGTATATAATCTGGAGATCTGGCCTTTTACTTGCCTACGGTCCATGAGTCCCTGGAGTAGGGGAATTTCGGTCCATTCAATCTCAAATGACCCGTATTGAGCTTGAATACCATGTCTCAGCTGTAGATATTTGTAAAACGTCTTATTAGAGACATCAAATTCCTGTCTAAGGGCTTCAAAAGATTTCATTACATTCCCTTCGTATAGTTGCACCAACCTATTAATTCCCTGCCTGTCCCATTCTAAAGATCTATCTATATTGTTTAGTTCACATAAATATCGGTTGTGCCATAGGGGCGTGTAGATGGTTACACCCCCGTATCCCATGGTTTGCTTTGCATTATGCCATACCTTCCTCATTAGTATATTGGTAGGGCATCTATGGACGAATGAGTTAGCCTCCAAGGCTTCAGCAAGTAGCTTATGGGGTACCCCAACCATCATCAATTTAAGGTTTGGGGACCCTCCCTCTTGGAGCCCTGCCCCTTCTAAGTGCTGGAGTTGAGCAGCTAAAAAATATGCTCTCAGATGGGGTATGGCCAGTCCTCCCTCCGCTACGGGAAGCTGCATCGTCTGCAGCCCAATCCGGGCATGCCCCTTTTTCCAGATTAGATCTCGGATAAGAGAATCCATTTTTTTTAACCATTTCTGGTTAATCCAGATTGGGGAGTTATGTAGGATATATAGTATTTGTGGCTGCCAGATCATTTTTATTAAGTTACAGCGTCCCGCCACGGAGAGAGGAAGGCCACACCACCTATTAAGTTTCTGCTTCAATTTCGTTAATAGTGGTAGTAAGTTCTCCTTGACATACTGATTCACTTCCCCAGAGATCCAGATGCCCAGGTACTTCAAACTAGACACTGTCTCCAGACCTTGGATCGCCGGTGGCGCCCATTGAACCCCAGGTCTGGTCAATGGCAGGAGAGCTGATTTGCTCCAGTTAATTACAAGGCCAGATTGTTGACCAAACTCCCCCATCATCTGCACTACCCTGTTCAGGGTTGAATCCATGTCCCCAATAAAGAACAGGACATCATCCGCGAACAGGGTGATTTTATCCTCCCCTACTCCGCGCTAGAATCCCTGGATGTCCGGGCATGATCTTGCCAGGACAGCCAGGGGTTCCATGGCTAATACGAACAGGAGGGGTGACAATGGGCACCCCTGTCTTGTACCTCTCTCCAGCTGAAAAGCCTCCGAAAATTCAGTTCCCATCTTGATTTTTGCCCTGGGCCTATTATAGAGTAGTTTTATCCATTGGATAAATTGAGTACCAAGGCCAAACCTCTCCAACACTCCCCACAAGTAGCCCCAGTCCAGGCTGTCGAAAGCCTTAGTCGCGTCTAAGGCCAAAATAGCTCCCGGCCCGTCGTTATCCCTGGGTGTTTGAATATTAAGAAAAACTCTTCTGATATTGGTACTGGTTGTCCTGCCCGGGATAAAACCCGACTGGTCTGGATGTATTAGTTTATGGATATATTTATTTAAACGGGTTGCTAGGGCCTTAGCTAGAATTTTAATTTCCGAGCACAGCAAGGATATTGGCCGATATGATGAGACTTCCTGTTGGTCCTTCCCCTCCTTAAGTATTAGAATTATATTAGCTTCCAGCATTGAGGCGTGGAGTTCACCCACCTCTAGTGCTTGGTTCAATGTCTCCAAGAGCTCCGGCAGTAGCACTTCGCCATAGCGCTTGTATATTTCTACTGGCAACCCGTCTGGGCCTGGGGATTTATAATTGGGCATTGCAGCTACTGCGTTTTTCAGCTCCTCCAGCGTAAGTGGGGCCTCAAGACGCAATTTGTCCTGTTCTGGTAATGTTGGAATTGCTGCTTGAAGTAAGAAGTCAGTAACGAGACTACCTTGACCCCGTGGTGATGATTTATATAACTTATTATAGTAATCGTAGATTACTCTCATGATCGCAGGGGGACTAGAAACAAGATCGCCATTTGGCGACTTAATCACCTGGACTGTTGTGGGGGAACTGTTAGTTTGGACCAAGAGGGAGAGGGCTCGACCCACCCTCTCCCCTTCGCCAAAATAGTGCTGCCGTTGGAATATTCGCCGGTTCTCTGACTTTTTTAGAAGAGCCATTTTATAAGCTTGTTGGCTGTCTAGCCATACCTTCTGACTTTCAGGTGATGGAGCTTCTATATATACGCTTTCCGCCATAGTAGCCCTATTTCTTATTACTGACTCCTGTTCTCGAGCTTTCTTTTTAATTATTTCAATTTGTTGAATTAATATACCTCTAATATAGGCTTTGAGGGAATCCCACACTATTCCGGGTGAAGCTGTGCCCTTGTTTATTAGGAGAAATTCCCTTATCTTATCCAGAAAGGGACTAGAGCTGTCCATTAGCTCCAACCAGCCGGGGTTTATCCTCCACTCCCCTGAGCCTGTTCTAGCTCCCAAAGACACCATGATGGACAAGGGGGAATGATCTGAATTCCCCCTTGCCCCATATTCAATGTCCTGTACCACCTCTGCTGCCTCTTTGTTACCAAAAACCATATCAATTCTTGATAACGTGTAATAAGTCCTAGAAAAACAAGAGTACTGTCTCTCCTGAGGGTGTTGCGTTCACCATAGGTCGCTCAGTCCTATTTCGGATAAAAATCCCTGCAGTCGCCCTGCTCTAACCCCGTCAGGTTTAGGAAACCTATCCAGGCTCCGGTCTAATATTTCGTTAAAGTCGCCTAGTACTATCCACGGAACTCCCGGCTTGTCCAAGCAGAATGCCAGCAATTTGTACATAACCTCCAGCTTAAAGGGAGGGGGTATATAGATATTGGCAAGGATGTAGTGTTGCCCTCTCATCAGACCATATAGAAAGACAAATCTCCCCACCTCATCAATAGAGGCCTCCTTACATAAGAAGTCCGTGCCCCTCCTAACTAAGACACTCACTCCTCTTGAGTATGACGTATGGAAGGAGGGGTAGTATGCTTGAAATTTCCGATTGTTTAACTGTGGAGCTGTGCCAGGGGTTAGGTGCGTCTCTTGCAGAAAGAGTAAGCCAGGGCCTCCCCTCTCTGTTTCCAGCATAACCGCTGCTCGCTTCTTGAGATCTCCCAACCCCCTCACGTTCCACGAAATAATACTTACTCTACTCATGGTCATTGGCAGTTGCTATGTTGGCCGGGGGCAGGGGGAGAGGGGGGAGGGAAACCCGTCCTCTCATGACGGGCCCCCTCACCCCTCCCCCCCCACTCCCCCTCAGCCCCCCATACCCGCAGTGTGTGCTCGAAGTTCCCCTCCTCCCTCCTACCCTCCCTCCCACCTCTACCTACCCATAGCCCTCCCCCCCACCCATCCCCACTCCTCAAAGCGTCCCTTCGCCCCCCCACCCCCCCACCCCCCTTCCTCTGCCCATCAGGGCGTCCCCTAGGGGTCGCTATGGTGGCCCTCTTATGCATTCACACAAAAGACCCAGGGCGCCCCACCTCACCTCCCCACCCCTCAATTTACCTGGAGACCCACCCTAACTAATTCCAAACATAGTGTTTATATAGCACCATCTTAACCCAGCATTCAGTTAAGCTCATCTCCACACAAGGAGTAGGCGGAAGAGAGAGAGAAGAAGAAAAAAAAAAAAAAAAAAAAAGGAAAGAAAGGAAGGGAGGGAGGGGAAGAAGGGGACCCGCACCGAGAAAATCTCCAGCAGGTAGCCCCTCCATAACACTCCCTCACCAGTTCCAGATGAATGAACCCATAACTACAAAGCCAAAAAAAAATATATATATATATATTTGTGCTATTTTCACCCTATACAAGTAGCATTGCTTAGTGCTGCTTATCCCCTAAATCCTATACAAATGCTAATCCAACTCTATTATTCAATTCCCCCCGGTATAGTGAGGAGAAAAAAAAAAAAAAAGGGGGGGGGTCTAGCTTAACCCCCACCTTCCTAGTGAATGTCTCATTAGTGTCCCTAATATCCCATTTATTACATAACACTCCATCACTAAGCAATAAATGCATTTGTGCATATTATGTGCATACGATGTGCTAAATTATTAATTTTTTCCCTTCGTGCCAAACTCATATTGCCTATACATATTGCAATATCTCAAATTACATAACATACCATTCCTAGACTTATAATTCTGTTTGTACAGTTAATATAGCTAATTAATAATTAAATGTTTCTTCGTATAGATCTCAAGTTAACTTTAACATAATAAATAAAAACAAAAAAACAAAAAAAAAAAAAAAAGCTTCTCTCCCATTTGGGGAGAGGGGAGGGGGGGGGGCCAAGAGGGATCCCCAGTTTCCCAGGCACAATAGCGCTGGAGAGCACTAAAGATCCCCCTATGTTCCTCCAGCCACCTCTTAACCTCATTTGGAGTGCTAAAAAAGAGGGTTGAACCCAGGGCAGTAATGCGTAGTCGGGCCGGGTATAACAATGCATAAGCTATATTATGTTCATGCAAAATACGCTTAATGGGGATGAATTCCGCCCTCTGCTTCTGTAAGTCTGGTGAAAAATACGGGTAAAATGACACTCTAGTCCCCTTGTAGAAGATGTCCCTTAATTCTCTGACCCTTCGCATCAGGATAACTCGGTCATTATAGTTCATAAATTTCAGTATCAGTGGCCTGGTACGGCCCTCTGGTGGCCTAGCTCTAATTGGCACTCTATGTGCCCTTTCTATAGCAAAGAGTGCTGTAAAGGAATCATCCCCCAGAAGTTCTCTAAACCAGTTTTCCAGGAAGACTATAGGGTTAGAGCCCTCACTCCCCTCTGGTAGTCCAATCAAGCGTACATTATTCCTGCGATTTCTGTTCTCAATTTCATCTAATATTGACGTCTGGATAGTAAGCTGCTCCTGTAGCCCAGTTATTTTTTGCTGGAGTGGGTGAAACTCATCCTCAACCGTGCTTAGTCTTTCCTCAAGTGCTGTAGTTCTTTCCACGGTATTGCTCAGCAATTGACTCATGGAGTGTAATTCGGTTTTAATGCTAGTTAGCTGGTTATCAAGGCCACGGATAGAATCTTTACAATCATTAACTGCTGCCAAAATATCTCGCAGTGTGGGTTCACCTTCCCCTACTGGTGGACGTATTACTGGTACTGGTGCATTGCATATTGCCGAGCCCTCTACTAGCTCTGGGTTATTTGCTTTACTTCCAATCGGTGAGGCAGTAGGGTTTGATGCTAGTTGGCTAATACTTCTCCTATCCGATGTCGTCCCTTGTGACCTTGCCTGCCCGACTGTCTGATGGTGTCCTTTCCTAGTTGGTGAAGTTACATGAGCATAGCGTTCGAGTTTTGCAGCTGCTGCTGCAGAGGCCTGGCTTGCTTTTTCTTTGCCTGCCCGGGTTTTCTGATTCCCATCGCTATACAGTGTATCCTCCGTGGCCCTTTTACTAAGCATGGTCTACGCCTAGGGGCAACTTATCTGGTAATGTGGTAATAATGCGGCAGTTATGTAGCAATGGTGGGCAGGGCCCTCTATTCCCCCCTGCGTTCTATGTAGTTTCAGCACGGTGCAATGCAGCTTAATCCAAGTGCCCAACAGTCTTGCTTACCCACACCAGGGTCAATGTGATTGCAGATTTAAATACAGTTTGGATAAAATTATAAAGCAGGGAAATTTGTGTTGCATTATACAGTGCTTTTCGGCTCTTAATCCCTTAGACCGCAATTCAACAATCAAGCCAAATGGTTAAAATTTTTGCTTGTCAAAAAAAACAGGGGAGAGCAGAGGGGTGGAGGGAGGGTGTCAATTGCATATAGATCTGCTTGTTACCAGCGGTCATACCTGATAGATCTTGTCCCTTGCATTTCACTTGTATTTCTTCCTCCTCACCCCCCCCCCCTCGTCACCCCGTGTTACCGCTTAACCCAGGCCGTTGCCACAGGTTACTCAGAAGCTCCACTTGGCTAGTTCAAATTCCGGGATCTCCGTTCCACATGCGGCTTTCAAAAAGCCCTCTTCTGCGCTGTGGTGTGTATGTGGTCTCGCGATAGCTCAGCCCGGCGCGGCGGCGTAGCTTTCCCTCGGTTCCCCTCGGCTCTCCTCGGCTACCTTCGGGTACGCCGCTCGCTCTGCACTGCTCTGCGGGAACGTTGCAAGGGGATATCGCGATAGCTCGATCGCACGCGAGATCTCCCTCGGCGGCTTCGGACACACAGGCTCCGTTTCTCTCGGGCTACATCCACAGAATTTGCAGGGGAAAAAGGTAGGGCCATCACAGTATAGGCTGCATGTTCTCCGATTTAAGCACTACATCCAGGCATCTATCGAGGGAACAAGGGGAGGCGCGGGCAGAGCGACCTCTCACTCTCTCATCCGGCCACGCCCCGATGCCTGCTGCCTACCACTTTACTCGTCAATAGTCCACGCGGACTGCCCCCCCTGTAGTGGCCACCCCCGCAGGGAATGTTCAGGCCAAAGACCCTGCACCACATATCTGCCCACAGGAAGGGATTGGGGAACCTCTGGTCCAGCCCGGAACATACTTTTCTACACCTTGTGCTGCTGCGAGGCACAGTAATTCCCCCATGGCTGTGGGAGGGATGTCACCTTTTAGTGTGAGCACTGAGCGGATGCTGGCTGGGGAGGTGGCAACTGCTTCAGTTGCTTTATCAGCAAGCAAAACATTGGCGCCTTTGCCGCCCAGACCTAAGGGGGAGAAAACGGAAGCCCTCAAGTACCCTCTGTGTGCCCCGGAACCAGGAGAGGGGAGTTACCCCCTCTTGTGGAGTTTGACAGGAGGGATGGAGTAATCTGAAACAGATGGGGCTTACCAACTGCCAAGGAGTCTGTGGGCTTCCGGCTGCCTGATCACCCCAGCTGGACTCTTGGCCGGGAGGCCGACTCTACCCCCCCTCCGCCCCTGGTTTATAACTTTAACTTGCAGCAGCGGTGAGGGTTACCCCGGATCTACCCAGCACCTTTGGGGACTGTTGTTGCCCACAATGGCAGGAGATTGAGCGGGGTGGGATTGATGTCCCCCGGGCCGGGGTTTGTGCTTGGGAGTTGCGCTGCACAATGCGGTACCATTTCCAGCAAGGCATGCCAATATGCTGGATGTTATGACTTAGTCATTTTATAGTCATTTTATTGACATTTCTTGGCTAAATGAGAAATTGTTATTATTATTATTTTTTTTCATTGAAATGCACAGTTATGTTTCGTTGTATTGCAAGTGTACATTAATACCAGTATTTATTTCATTACCTACAATATTCTGCCGGGGGTGTGTAGGGAAGGCTGTGGGCCCCCCCCTTTGGCTCTCTCCTTCTACTCACCCAATTAGGACTGCGCTCCATACCCAGAGGGCTCTCTGGAGGGCGCATCAGCCACTAAGGCTACACTAGATACATACCTATAGCGACACATACTAGTGTCGGCTTCCTAACTTCCTCCTCCTCACTGCCTACTTCTCTTACCTTGCTTTAACCCACTGACACCCCCTCGTCACCTCTAACACCCCCTCTCTTCCCCTCCACCCCCCCTTTTTTTTTCTCACTGAACATGGACACACCTCACATAGTATCATTGAACACCAAAGGCCTGAATACGCCTGAAAAACGTAGGATGCTACTACATGACATGAGCCGCGCTAGGGCAGACATCGCCCTGCTCCAAGAGACACATTTCAGGGAAAATAACCTCCCACTGCTTAAAAATAGATTTTACCCCCTGGTTTATCACTCCAACTACACGGAGGCTAAATGTAGAAGAGTCTCTATCGTCATTTCGGCTAGAATACCCTGGACCCTCATGGACTCACAGACTGACAAGGAAGGCCCCTTCTTGTTCCTGAAGGGACTGATAAGAGACCGAAAGGTGACCCTAGCTAACCTTTATGCCCCAAATGACCGCCAAGACGCAACATCTATGGTCACCTCTCCAATTTAAAGATCAATTTTGCCAAATCAGAAGCCATGGGTATAGGGCCCCCACAACACCAACTACAACGACTTAAGGACAGTATTATCCTAAAATGGACGGACTCAGCCCTGAAATATCTGGGTACTTACATACCAACTTCACTATCCTAATTATTCAAACTCAACTTCCCCCCGATGTTGAAAACGGTGCAAAAGTTATTAGACGGATGTAATGGAGGCCTCCATTCATGGCTTGGCCGCTGCAATATCCTTAAAATGACAATATTGCCCAAGTTCCTCTACCTCCTCCAGGCGCTTCCGATCCGCATTCCCAGTGATTATTTTAAACAAGTCCAAGCCACCTTTTCACGCTTCCTTTGGGCTGGGAAACACCCATGCCTGAGTAGGAGACTACTTTCCAATCCTAAATCCCGAGGGGGACTGGCCTTACCGGACATCACGGTTTACTATCATGCAGCCCACCTCAGTAGGCTAATTGATTGGTGCCGACATGGTGATGTCAAGTTGTGGACACAATTGGAACAGGACCAATACGACATACCACTCCACAGAACACCCTGGTGCTACGCAACACTACCATCTAAACTTACACGACACCCCCTGATAGGAACCATGGCCAGCATATGCGCACAAATAGTGTCAAAATCCTACCCTCTAACTAGTAACTCTCCGTTAAGACCCATCAATGGTCACCCCCAATTTGAACTAGGTCTACAGGACAAGAAATTTATTGATCTCCAGGACGAGGGAATGTACCAAGCATCTCATTTCAGCACCATGGGAAGGTGGAGGTCACATAAGAAACTGGTGGATCCGGGTTGGCAGTATAAACTAGATTTTATGAGGGCTCTGTAACTCAGCCACTTCCTTAACAGTCTCCCCCTCCCAGTGACTCACAATGACCCCTCACAACCCTAGAAGAGATTTGTACAGAGACTGGGACAGTTATACACACCCTCTCACTATCATACGTCATGTTGATTGAACCACCAGGGGAGCACCAACTCCCAAGCCTTCTTAAATGGGAAAGAGACCTAGACTGCCACTTTATGGCCCAGGAAACACAACGCATCATTAACCTCACTCATAAATCCTCCCTATGCGCCAGAACCCAGGAAACACACTACAAGATCCTCACGCGCTGGTACAGAACTCCAGCCCTTTTGCACAAACTCTTCCCAATGGCCTCTGACCGCTGCTGGAGGTGCCAAATGGGAGAGGGCACTATCCTTCACATTTCATGGTCCTGCCACCGGCTGCGGCACTTCTGGACAGAAGTGCGGCGAATAACTCAGTTGTTCACTGACAGGACGGTGCCAGACAAACCGGCATTCTTCCTCCTACATGCGACGAAAACACCAACCTGAATATACAAGAAATCCGTGATGCGCCACCTTTTAGATGCAGCAAAAGCCTGCATGCCATTGAACTAGAAATCCCCACACCCACCATCCGTAGCCAAATGGCTCCACAAAGTAGATGATATTGGCAGGATGGAGGACCTGATCCTCACCAGCCAGTATCGCCAGGAGACTTATTCCAAAATGTGGCAGGCATGGAACGCATTTAGATGCTCTGAGGAGGGAAGGAGACTCAGGAACCCCAACTAGACACCACACCCAAGCCACATACCACATACAATCGGACTTGGTCTTCGGGATAGACGAGTAGGAAAACAACTACCCCAAAAGAAACGGCAGACCAAACCCGTGTTTAAAAATATATTTTATTTTTTTCCCTCCCCTCGCCTCCCCCTCTTTTGTTTCCTCTTTCCTAGTGGTGCTACGCCACCATTCAGGTTCTTTCCTTTATGATAAAAACGAAAACCAGAGGGGAGACTGAAACCACAGGACCAAAGAATCTAGCCCCTCTCACTCCTCAGGGATCCCAGACCCCTTTCAGGTCAAATAGGACCTCGGCAATCCTACTGAGAATACCCACTTAAGTGATGATCCAGACCTGAATTGCTTGTCAGTATCGTGATGTCAAGGAGAGATGGACTTTTGTTGATGTATTATTACATGTATGATAACTATTGTCTTACCTTTGTATTGTGGTTTCCCTGTTATAAATAGAAAAAAAAAAAATAATTTGTGCGAACACCATTAAAGTCTATGGGACGTGAACGTGAAAAATCAAAAGTGCTAATTTTAAAGGCTTATATGCAAGTTATTGCCATAAAAAGTGTTTGGGGACCTGGGTCCTGCCCCAGGGGACATTTATCAATGCAAAAAAAAGTTTCAAAAAGGGATGTTTTTTCGGGAGCAGTGATTTTAATAATCCTTAAAGTGAAACAATAATAAATAAATATTCCTTTAAATATCTTGCTGGGGGGGGTGTCCTTAGAATGCCTGTAAAGTAGCGCATCGTTTCCCATGTTGATGGTCGCACCATATGACGGTGAGAGTTACGTGGTCCTGTGGGTTGATCGAGGCCGGAGCCATCAACCATTGCTATGCTGCCATGGAGGCACTAGGAAAGACATTTATGGAGCACATATGACAGCTGAACCCTAGTGGATGATGATGGCAAAATGGTAACCTGTAAAGTAGCGCATAGTTTCCCATGTTGATGGTCGCACCATATGACGGTGAGAGTTACGTGGTCCTGTGGGTTGATCGAGGCCGGAGCCATCAACCATTGCTATGCTGCCATGGAGGCACCAGGAAAGACATTTATGGAGCACATATGACAGCTGAACCCTAGTGGATGATGATGGCAAAATGGTAACCTATTGAGGGAATACTTCCTTAAAGGCATGTTTATCAGCTTTGTCTGGTGAGTTTAACCCCCTAAGGGGATATGTTACACGTGGTGAAATCCTTGGAATTCTGGTGGATGGTACTGTAACAACACTTGGAATAATCACCAATATCACCCTTCAACGCTGATTGAACTACTATCATCACATATAGTGCACAAAAAGACTTCTGTATATTCTTATATGGTTTTATTTATTGGATCATATTCTATCTGGAGCGCTGTTTTAGTATTTAAATTTACAGGAACTGGACTGATTTATTTTTATACTATTGTTTACATAATTTTTACCTCTTTTTAAACGGCTGCTGGATCTCTCTTTCTCTTTACCCAACACCAATTATTACAAAGCTACTGGTTGGTTGAATTTGGCGCTGAGTGGTGCATTATAGGCCTTTTTGAAATACACCTCTTTGCTATGTCTTTATAACACTGCCACAGCAAAATTAAATTTCTAAAGGAAAAAATGTAATTTAAAACTCATTGCGGCTGTAATGTAGTGTCGGATTCCAGCAATATAGATAAAAATACAAAAAATACCCAAAAGAAATGCCATGGAAACCCCCCCAAAATCCATACCAGGCCCGGTATAGATATTAACGGGAACCCTGTACCAAAATGTAAAATAACTGCAGTATATATACTATGCGGCCCTGCTGTGAAATATTATATAAAAAATTTGAGTGTATCAGGGCTGGGCTCAGCCCTTCACTCTCTGAGCTGGCCGCTCAACTGTCAGCTAATTGCCAGCTCCTTTCTCTCCACAGTTACTCAGCTGTTGATATCCTGCTCGTCAGTCCTGCCTACTTAAGCCACCCAGCCCAGAGGATCTCTCCCTTTGCCTAAAGCCCCGTACACACTATCAGATTTTCTGCTGAGTTTTTCCTTCAGATTTACCAAAACCATGTAGTAGAAGGGCCTGCCTGATTGCATACACATTGAAACTCCTAAGGTTTGACCTCATATTATATGGTTTTGGTAAATCTGAAGGAAAAACTCAGCAGAAAATCTGATCATGTGTATGGGGCTTTAGTCAACATCACAGAGACGTTCTTCTGCATTCTTGTTAAAAGACTTGCGTGGCTGACATCCCTTCTGGCTCTAGATCCTGCTTGCTGCCTGTTTTACTATGATCATCTCTGGCTCCCTGACATTTGGCTTGTCTGACTATGCTTTCCGGTTCCTGAACACTGGCTATATTTTGACTACATTTGATCTATTTACTTTTATTATTAAACAAGTGTGATTCCTCCTGATCGTATTCTGCCTACGGTTCACACCAGTCTCACTTCTCCTTTGGGTGACAACATTTTTGCAGCTCAGGTCCATGCTCCTAAGAAACCTTGTGACCGCTGCTTTGTCCCAGAGAGTCTCCGTAATGCCGTGCTCCAGACTTACCGTTCTCCCAAGGCTCTGGCCACCCTGGGAAGAATCAACTCTTTTGGGCCATTTCCCAACAATTCTGGTGGCCTAGTCTACGTGCTGATGTAACCGTCTTCATAGTTGCCAGTTCCGTGTGTGCTCAGAGTAATGCCACATACACACGATCAAACTATCCGGCAGAAAGGTCCGGTGGACTCGAGTCCGCCGGACAATCCGCCCGTGTGTGGGCTCCAGCGGACTTTTTTACCCAAAAGTCCAGCGGACTTAGAAAGTAGTTTTGACTCAATACGGCCGTGTGTGTGCTAGTCCACTGTACTTTTGAAATGAACGGACTTTTCCGACGCGGAGAAAAGTCAGTTCATTTTTAGCGCGGCTCCAGGTAGCAGGGACTAGCGAAGGAGGTCAATGTCGCCACCTTCGGCGGCGAGATTGACATGTCGCTGGCCCCGTCACCTGGTATGGACTTAAAGGGGAAGCCCTACGCTGAAAAAACGGCTTGGGGTCCCCCCCAGGTCCATATCTGACCCTTATGCGAGGGAGCGTCCCCCCCTCCTGAGCCGTACCAGGCCGTGTGCCCTCAACATGGGGGTGCTTTGGGAAAGGGGGGCTGCGTGCCCCCCCACCCCAAAGCACCTTGTCCCCATGTTGATAACAAGGGTTGATGACAAAGTCGGAAGAAGACCTCCGGGCGGCGGCGACCAAGAAGAAAGCCGGGCTCCTCTGCTAGTAAAAGAGCTAGCAAAAGAGCAGAAGATAGTGGAGGAGACTGGCGAGAAGACCCCCCAAGATAGAAGAAGACCCCCAGAGCTGTGCAATAAATTATTTTTAACCCTTGTGTGTTGTGCTTTATTTACATTTTTTTCACAGGTGAATGGGTAGGGGTACATTGCACCCCATACTCATTCACATAGGGTGGGGGGCTGGTATCCGGGGGCCCCCTTATTAAACGGGGCTCCCGGATTCCGATAAGCCCCCTGCCCGCAGACCCCAGCAACCAAGGGCCAGGGTTGTCGGGAAGAGGCCCTTGTCCTCATCAAAATGGGGACAAAGTGCTTTGGGGTGGGGGGCGTGCGGCCCCCCTTCCCCAAAGCACCTCCCATGTTGAGGGCACGTGGCCTGGTATGGCTCAGGAGGGGGGTGCTCGCTCGTCCCCACCCACTTTCCTGACCGGCCATATAGCGTGCTCGGATAAGGGTCTGATATGGACCTAGGGGGGACCCCCACGCCATTTTTTCGGCGTAGGGCTTCCACTTTAAGTCCATACCAGGTGATGGGGCCAGTGGCGTGTCAATCTCGCCACCGAAGGCGGCGACATTGACTTCTTTCACTAGTCCCGGCTACCTGGAGCTGCGATCAAAATGAACGGATTTTTCTCCATGTGTGGGCAAGTCCATTCATTTAAAAAGTACGGCGGATAGTCCAGCAGAAAAGTCCCATGTGTGGACAGGTCCGCTCGTTCGGACAGTCCGGTGGACTTTTCGGCGGGTTGGCCACCAGACTAAGTCCGCCGGATAGTCTGATCGTGTGGATGGTACTGTAACAACACTTGGAATAATCACCAATATCACCCTTCAACGCTGATTGAACTACTATCATCACATATAGTGCACAAAAAGACTTCTGTATATTCTTATATGGTTTTATTTATTGGATCATATTCTATCTGGAGCGCTGTTTTAGTATTTAAATTTACAGGAACTGGACTGATTTATTTTTATACTATTGTTTACATAATTTTTACCTCTTTTTAAACGGCTGCTGGATCTCTCTTTCTCTTTACCCAACACCAATTATTACAAAGCTACTGGTTGGTTGAATTTGGCGCTGAGTGGTGCATTATAGGCCTTTTTGAAATACACCTCTTTGCTATGTGTTTATAACACTGCCACAGCAAAATTAAATTTCTAAAGGAAAAAATGTAATTTAAAACTCATTGCGGCTGTAATGTAGTGTCGGATTCCAGCAATATAGATAAAAATACAAAAAATACCCAAAAGAAATGCCATGGAAACCCCCCCAAAATCCATACCAGGCCCGGTATAGATATTAACGGGAACCCTGTACCAAAATGTAAAATAACTGCAGTATATATACTATGCGGCCCTGCTGTGAAATATTATATAAAAAATTTGAGTGTATCAGGGCTGGGCTCAGCCCTTCACTCTCTGAGCTGGCCGCTCAACTGTCAGCTAATTGCCAGCTCCTTTCTCTCCACAGTTACTCAGCTGTTGATATCCTGCTCGTCAGTCCTGCCTACTTAAGCCACCCAGCCCAGAGGATCTCTCCCTTTGCCTAAAGCCCCGTACACACTATCAGATTTTCTGCTGAGTTTTTCCTTCAGATTTACCAAAACCATGTAGTAGAAGGGCCTGCCTGATTGCATACACATTGAAACTCCTAAGGTTTGACCTCATATTATATGGTTTTGGTAAATCTGAAGGAAAAACTCAGCAGAAAATCTGATCATGTGTATGGGGCTTTAGTCAACATCACAGAGACGTTCTTCTGCATTCTTGTTAAAAGACTTGCGTGGCTGACATCCCTTCTGGCTCTAGATCCTGCTTGCTGCCTGTTTTACTATGATCATCTCTGGCTCCCTGACATTTGGCTTGTCTGACTATGCTTTCCGGTTCCTGAACACTGGCTATATTTTGACTACATTTGATCTATTTACTTTTATTATTAAACAAGTGTGATTCCTCCTGATCGTATTCTGCCTACGGTTCACACCAGTCTCACTTCTCCTTTGGGTGACAACATTTTTGCAGCTCAGGTCCATGCTCCTAAGAAACCTTGTGACCGCTGCTTTGTCCCAGAGAGTCTCCGTAATGCCGTGCTCCAGACTTACCGTTCTCCCAAGGCTCTGGCCACCCTGGGAAGAATCAACTCTTTTGGGCCATTTCCCAACAATTCTGGTGGCCTAGTCTACGTGCTGATGTAACCGTCTTCATAGTTGCCAGTTCCGTGTGTGCTCAGAGTAATGCCACATACACACGATCAAACTATCCGGCAGAAAGGTCCGGTGGACTCGAGTCCGCCGGACAATCCGCCCGTGTGTGGGCTCCAGCGGACTTTTTTACCCAAAAGTCCAGCGGACTTAGAAAGTAGTTTTGACTCAATACGGCCGTGTGTGTGCTAGTCCACTGTACTTTTGAAATGAACGGACTTTTCCGACGCGGAGAAAAGTCAGTTCATTTTTAGCGCGGCTCCAGGTAGCAGGGACTAGCGAAGGAGGTCAATGTCGCCACCTTCGGCGGCGAGATTGACATGTCGCTGGCCCCGTCACCTGGTATGGACTTAAAGGGGAAGCCCTACGCTGAAAAAACGGCTTGGGGTCCCCCCCAGGTCCATATCTGACCCTTATGCGAGGGAGCGTCCCCCCCTCCTGAGCCGTACCAGGCCGTGTGCCCTCAACATGGGGGTGCTTTGGGAAAGGGGGGCTGCGTGCCCCCCCACCCCAAAGCACCTTGTCCCCATGTTGATAACAAGGGTTGATGACAAAGTCGGAAGAAGACCTCCGGGCGGCGGCGACCAAGAAGAAAGCCGGGCTCCTCTGCTAGTAAAAGAGCTAGCAAAAGAGCAGAAGATAGTGGAGGAGACTGGCGAGAAGACCCCCCAAGATAGAAGAAGACCCCCAGAGCTGTGCAATAAATTATTTTTAACCCTTGTGTGTTGTGCTTTATTTACATTTTTTTCACAGGTGAATGGGTAGGGGTACATTGCACCCCATACTCATTCACATAGGGTGGGGGGCTGGTATCCGGGGGCCCCCTTATTAAACGGGGCTCCCGGATTCCGATAAGCCCCCTGCCCGCAGACCCCAGCAACCAAGGGCCAGGGTTGTCGGGAAGAGGCCCTTGTCCTCATCAAAATGGGGACAAAGTGCTTTGGGGTGGGGGGCGTGCGGCCCCCCTTCCCCAAAGCACCTCCCATGTTGAGGGCACGTGGCCTGGTATGGCTCAGGAGGGGGGTGCTCGCTCGTCCCCACCCACTTTCCTGACCGGCCATATAGCGTGCTCGGATAAGGGTCTGATATGGACCTAGGGGGGACCCCCACGCCATTTTTTCGGCGTAGGGCTTCCACTTTAAGTCCATACCAGGTGATGGGGCCAGTGGCGTGTCAATCTCGCCACCGAAGGCGGCGACATTGACTTCTTTCACTAGTCCCGGCTACCTGGAGCTGCGATCAAAATGAACGGATTTTTCTCCATGTGTGGGCAAGTCCATTCATTTAAAAAGTACGGCGGATAGTCCAGCAGAAAAGTCCCATGTGTGGACAGGTCCGCTCGTTCGGACAGTCCGGTGGACTTTTCGGCGGGTTGGCCACCAGACTAAGTCCGCCGGATAGTCTGATCGTGTGGATGGTACTGTAACAACACTTGGAATAATCACCAATATCACCCTTCAACGCTGATTGAACTACTATCATCACATATAGTGCACAAAAAGACTTCTGTATATTCTTATATGGTTTTATTTATTGGATCATATTCTATCTGGAGCGCTGTTTTAGTATTTAAATTTACAGGAACTGGACTGATTTATTTTTATACTATTGTTTACATAATTTTTACCTCTTTTTAAACGGCTGCTGGATCTCTCTTTCTCTTTACCCAACACCAATTATTACAAAGCTACTGGTTGGTTGAATTTGGCGCTGAGTGGTGCATTATAGGCCTTTTTGAAATACACCTCTTTGCTATGTGTTTATAACACTGCCACAGCAAAATTAAATTTCTAAAGGAAAAAATGTAATTTAAAACTCATTGCGGCTGTAATGTAGTGTCGGATTCCAGCAATATAGATAAAAATACAAAAAATACCCAAAAGAAATGCCATGGAAACCCCCCCAAAATCCATACCAGGCCCGGTATAGATATTAACGGGAACCCTGTACCAAAATGTAAAATAACTGCAGTATATATACTATGCGGCCCTGCTGTGAAATATTATATAAAAAATTTGAGTGTATCAGGGCTGGGCTCAGCCCTTCACTCTCTGAGCTGGCCGCTCAACTGTCAGCTAATTGCCAGCTCCTTTCTCTCCACAGTTACTCAGCTGTTGATATCCTGCTCGTCAGTCCTGCCTACTTAAGCCACCCAGCCCAGAGGATCTCTCCCTTTGCCTAAAGCCCCGTACACACTATCAGATTTTCTGCTGAGTTTTTCCTTCAGATTTACCAAAACCATGTAGTAGAAGGGCCTGCCTGATTGCATACACATTGAAACTCCTAAGGTTTGACCTCATATTATATGGTTTTGGTAAATCTGAAGGAAAAACTCAGCAGAAAATCTGATCATGTGTATGGGGCTTTAGTCAACATCACAGAGACGTTCTTCTGCATTCTTGTTAAAAGACTTGCGTGGCTGACATCCCTTCTGGCTCTAGATCCTGCTTGCTGCCTGTTTTACTATGATCATCTCTGGCTCCCTGACATTTGGCTTGTCTGACTATGCTTTCCGGTTCCTGAACACTGGCTATATTTTGACTACATTTGATCTATTTACTTTTATTATTAAACAAGTGTGATTCCTCCTGATCGTATTCTGCCTACGGTTCACACCAGTCTCACTTCTCCTTTGGGTGACAACATTTTTGCAGCTCAGGTCCATGCTCCTAAGAAACCTTGTGACCGCTGCTTTGTCCCAGAGAGTCTCCGTAATGCCGTGCTCCAGACTTACCGTTCTCCCAAGGCTCTGGCCACCCTGGGAAGAATCAACACTTTTGGGCCATTTCCCAACAATTCTGGTGGCCTAGTCTACGTGCTGATGTAACCGTCTTCATAGTTGCCAGTTCCGTGTGTGCTCAGAGTAATGCCACATACACACGATCAAACTATCCGGCAGAAAGGTCCGGTGGACTCAAGTCCGCCGGACAATCCGCCCGTGTGTGGGCTCCAGCGGACTTTTTTACCCAAAAGTCCAGCGGACTTAGAAAGTAGTTTTGACTCAATACGGCCGTGTGTGTGCTAGTCCACTGTACTTTTGAAATGAACGGACTTTTCCGACGCGGAGAAAAGTCAGTTCATTTTTAGCGCGGCTCCAGGTAGCAGGGACTAGCGAAGGAGGTCAATGTCGCCACCTTCGGCGGCGAGATTGACATGTCGCTGGCCCCGTCACCTGGTATGGACTTAAAGGGGAAGCCCTACGCTGAAAAAACGGCTTGGGGTCCCCCCCAGGTCCATATCTGACCCTTATGCGAGGGAGCGTCCCCCCCTCCTGAGCCGTACCAGGCCGTGTGCCCTCAACATGGGGGTGCTTTGGGAAAGGGGGGCTGCGTGCCCCCCCACCCCAAAGCACCTTGTCCCCATGTTGATAACAAGGGTTGATGACAAAGTCGGAAGAAGACCTCCGGGCGGCGGCGACCAAGAAGAAAGCCGGGCTCCTCTGCTAGTAAAAGAGCTAGCAAAAGAGCAGAAGATAGTGGAGGAGACTGGCGAGAAGACCCCCCAAGATAGAAGAAGACCCCCAGAGCTGTGCAATAAATTATTTTTAACCCTTGTGTGTTGTGCTTTATTTACATTTTTTTCACAGGTGAATGGGTAGGGGTACATTGCACCCCATACTCATTCACATAGGGTGGGGGGCTGGTATCCGGGGGCCCCCTTATTAAACGGGGCTCCCGGATTCCGATAAGCCCCCTGCCCGCAGACCCCAGCAACCAAGGGCCAGGGTTGTCGGGAAGAGGCCCTTGTCCTCATCAAAATGGGGACAAAGTGCTTTGGGGTGGGGGGCGTGCGGCCCCCCTTCCCCAAAGCACCTCCCATGTTGAGGGCACGTGGCCTGGTATGGCTCAGGAGGGGGGTGCTCGCTCGTCCCCACCCACTTTCCTGACCGGCCGTATAGCGTGCTCGGATAAGGGTCTGATATGGACCTAGGGGGGACCCCCACGCCATTTTTTCGGCGTAGGGCTTCCACTTTAAGTCCATATCAGGTGATGGGGCCAGTGGCGTGTCAATCTCGCCACCGAAGGCGGCGACATTGACTTCTTTCACTAGTCCCGGCTACCTGGAGCTGCGATCAAAATGAACGGATTTTCCTCCATGTGTGGGCAAGTCCATTCATTTAAAAAGTACGGCGGATAGTCCAGCAGAAAAGTCCCATGTGTGGACAGGTCCGCTCGTTCGGACAGTCCGGTGGACTTTTCGGCGGGTTGGCCACCAGACTAAGTCCGCCGGATAGTCTGATCGTGTGTACGTGGCATAAGACTCCAATACATCTTCCAGTGGGCCTCCTACAACCCATACCCAATAGAGAGAGGCCCTGGACCCACCTGTCTATGGATTTCATTGTGATGTTACCCGACTCCCAGGGCAACACAGTTATCCTTATGTTGGTTGACTGGTTCTCAAATATGTCTTATTTTATTCCACTTAAGAAGTTGCCCACTTCTAAAGGGACTGGCTTTAATTTTTGCTTGGAAGATCTTTCACTTACATGGGCTACCCAAGGTGATTGTCTCGGACAGGGGTAGTCAGTTTGTGTCCCAGTTCTGGTGAGTCTTTTGTGCACAGTTGGGAATTCAGCTTGGCTTTTCCTCTGCGTATCACCCACAGTCTAATGGGCCACAGAACGAGCCAATCAGTCCTTGGAGCAATTCTTACTTTGCTATATTTCTGACTATCATAACAACTGGTTAGACCTATTACCGTGGGCAGAGTTTGCTCACAATAGTGCCTTGAATTCTGCTTCCCAAATTGTCCCCATTTATGGTGAGCTATGGTTTCCAACCTTCCATGTTGGCTGACTGAGTATTCCGGCATTAGAGGAGCATCTCCGTGGTCTTCGTTCCACTTGGGCACAAATCCAGGAGGCTTTGCGACATGCTAATGATAGGTACAGACTCCATGCTGACCACAGATGCCTGCCTGCGCCTTCTTAACAGGTTGGGGACAGGGTCTGGCTGTCATCTCGCAACCTCCGACTTCATGTTCCCTCACTGAAGTTTGCACCTCGGTTTATTAGGCCTTTCCTGCCTTTTGCAGGATTAACCCAGTAGCTTACACATTAGACCTTCCTTCTAATATGCGTATTTCGAATGCATATCATGTCTCCTTATTAAAACCTTTGATCCACAACCGCTTTACCACGTTGGTGCCATGTCCTCAGCCTGTGCAGGTTGGGAACCATGGGAGCATGAAGTACAGTCCATTGTTCACTCTTGTAGGTTCCGTGGGTGCATACAGTACCTGGTGCATTGGAAAGGGTATGGTCCGGAGGAATGCTCTTGGGTATCATGTCCCTGTACTATTCTGTGATTTCCATAGATGTTTTCCCCTCAATTTGGTGGTACTGCGAGGGGGAGGGGTCATTGAGGAGGGGGTAATTTCAGGGTTGGGCTCAACCCTTCCTGTAATCTGTAATTTAAACTTGACAAGAAAAGATCCCATCTCACCCTTCTGGGAGAGAAGCGTTTTGCCTCAGACAGGAATGTGAGATTCTTATGGTCAGTCAGAATAAGAACTGACACAGTGGTACCTTTGAGGAGATGTATCCATTCTTTCAGGGCTAAAATTAACGTCAATTATTGAATTATTGAAATTAATGAAATAACGTCATCACGTTACGTACGATCGGATTTTCTGACAACTTTGTCCGACTGTGTGTATGCAACAGTTTTGGACAAAATCTATTGGACAAAATCCGACAGATTTGGTTGTTGGAATGTCCGACCGTGTGTACAAGGGCTAAGATTCTGAAGCACACAACAGACATCTGTGTGGTGGCTCTCCAGGGACTTGGAAAATATGAGGATATCATCAAGATAAACCACCACACATAACTGCAAAAAATCTCAGAGGACATCGTTAATAAATTCCTGAAAAACTTTCGGGGCGTTACAAAGGTCAAAAGGCATTATGAGGTACTCATAATGGCCTGTTCTGGTATTAAATGCAGTTTTCCACTCATCGCCCACCTTAATCCTCATGAGATTGTATGCCCCCCTCAAATCAAGCTTTGTGAAAACCGTTGCTCCCATGAGGCGGTCAAATAACTCTGTAATCAACAGAATCGGATAGGCATTCTTAATCATGGAACGAGTGAGTCCCCTATAATCAATACAAGGTCTCAGTTCACCACTCTCCTTCACAAAGAATAAACCAGCACCAGCAGGAGATAAGGATTTGCGGATGAAACCTTGAGAAAGTGCGTCTGCAACAAACTCCTCCATTGCCTTATCCTCCAAGACTGACAAAGGGTAAACCTGGCCACGAGGGGGTATGGCACCAGGTTGAAGGTCAATTGCGCAATCATATGACTGGTGTGGAGGTAAACTACTGGCTTGACCTTTGTCAAAGACATTGCTAAAATCATCAGGGAAGAGAGTGAAGAGGCACACAGGACCTTGGCTACCTTCTAAAAGCATGTTTTACTGCATTCACCTCAGCATGGAGCCAATTAAAAGAGGGGTTATTTCTCTGTAATCCAGGATAAGCAATAACCAGCGGAAACTTAGGTGAGGAAATAACTTGGAATTGAATTATCTCATGGTGAAGAGCCCCTACGGCCATGGACAACGGAACAGTCTCATGAGTCACATGTGCAGTCTTTAGAGGTCTCCTGTCAAGAGCCTCAATGGCAAGTGCAGTGTCACACAGCTGCAGTGAAATCGAGTGCTTCTATACAAAGGCAGCATGAATGAACAGGCCTGGAGCCCCAGAATAGATTAGAGCCTGTATCTTGATGGATGACGCCCAAGAAAGGGTAACCGAAACCAGGGGCTTATCCTTCTGGATAACTGGGGCTGAAACAATGCCACCTAAGGTCTGTCCATGACAGGACCTCAAGGTTCGGGTGTTCCCTGGACGGGTAGGACAAGATTTCAAAAAGTGACCTGCCTGGCCACAATAAAGGCACATCCTCTCCCTCCTCCTAAAGGTTCTCTCATCCATAGAGAGACGCGTGAAGCCTGAGTGCAGGGATTCATCTTCACAGACTGACTTGGTACCAGGAGGCATGGGAGGTGAGGGAGGCACAGATGGGACTGCAAAGTTCAGAGACAAATATACAGGAGGCTTCCACAAGCGCTCCTTAAAAGGAAGTCTTTCAACTTCTCCAGCTCAGTGGGCTGCTATCTCCTCCTTGATGGTATCTGAGAAGCCACGAGAGCCTCATTGTTCCAAGCAACCTCTGCTGCCAGAGTACGGAATTCAATGGCGTAATCGGCAATCAGTTCTCATACTCTGTTTGATGGACATGAGGCACTTGGCAACAGAAGCAGAGCATGTTGGAATATCAAATACCCTTTTAAAAGAAGCCACAAACTCTGGGTAACTCAAGACAACAGGTTTTTGCATCTCCCATAGAGGGTTTGCCCAGGCCAAGGCTCTCTCAAAAAACAAAGATATCCCAAACCCTACTTTGCTTCTGTCCATGGGAAACGCCTGGTGCAGCATCTCAAAGTATATCTCAACCTGGTTGAGAAACCCCCAGGTTGTACCGGAGCAGTCACAGTGGGAGATTCTAGGTGAGCCGTGCAGAGCATTTGTAATGCCATGGCAAACTGATCCATGTGGTGATCCTGCTCATCCAATCTGGAAACCAACAAGTGGATTGACTGCATCTTCTGAATTCATGGCTTTCGCTTACTGTCAGAAACTATGAATCAGACTGTGACAGAAGTACAGTTAAATCACACTTGTTTATTAATAATAATAATAAAAAGGTAAATAGAGTAAACATAGTCAAAATATAGCCAGAGTTCAGGAACCGGAACGGATAGTCAGACAAGCCAAAACCTCAAGGAGCCAGAGATGAGCGTAGCAGAACAGCAAGCAGCATCTGGAGCCAGAAGGAATGTCAGCCAAGCAAGTATTTAACAGGCACACAGGAGAACGTCTCTAGATATGTGACCAAGGCAAAGGCAGAGATCATCTGGGCTGGATGGCTTAGGTAGGCAGGACTGACGAGCAGGATATCATCAACAGGTGAGTCACTGTGGAGAGAAAGGAGATGGCAATTAGCCGACAGCTGAGCGCCCAGCTTTGAGAAGGAAGGGCTGAGCCCAACCCTGACAACTTTGCAGAATCAGGGAAGCCATGCAGGGTAAGTTTGCAGAGGCATTTGATTCTGAGTCCTCTGGGTCACTAAGGATCACATTATCCATAACTACCTCCTCCCAGCCATGTACAACTCCTTGGGTTTCTGGGGACTGACTGCCCTGTCAAACTAGGCCAAAACATTGCATTCCACATACCAGTAGAGAGCAGGAATGGCCTTTCCGTGAAAAGAAATGGCGTTTTGGAACCTGCCACTGAGGTACAGCACATTCCACAAATTCACGAAAGGGGGAAGAGTCTACCAGCTGAAAAGGCAGCAGTTGCAGTGCTAACAATTTGGCCAAGCTAGCATTTGGACGCTGAGCATGAGGATGGCTGGGACCGAATTACTTTTTATGGTTCAGAAACTGGGGTATGGAAATGTGCCTGCTAAAATCAATTGGTGGTGTACTGCTAGCAGATTGGCTGCAGGTACTTGGGACAACTATTGCTCAGAGGTCCCTCTGAGCCATGATTGACCAAAGGTATCCTGCGTTTGGCCAATTATGTCTCTGTCAGCAGAGCACGCTGTGATTGGCCAAAGCATGCATGTCAGATGCATACTTTGGCCAATCATCATACAGCATTATCGGCATTCCGCCGTGCTGAAATTTTCCACGAGCGTCCCATAATGTTTGCTTTTCAGCGAACAAGCAAACACCTGATGTTCGAGTTGAACTTATGTTTGCCCCAAACATTGAGCTCATCCCTACTCAGGAGGTTTGCAAACAAGTCTTGGTGATGTCACTCCATTGCAATTTACATTTCTCCTTGCTGGAGCATCTGATATGAGGAAGCAGAGCCCTACCTCCACCAAGATTGCCATAGAGCAGAACAAGACACAGTAATGGGGAAAGATTAGTTGCTGGGAGATTACAGGCTGTTATGGGGTCATCCCTGGCAGGTAGGGTTGGCTCCCTGAAGGAGTGGAGTCTAAGTGCCAGCTGAACATCACCAGAGCTCTTGATGATGGAGTTGAGCCAGCAGCCTCACTTTGCTGTGAGTTGACACCAGTTCATTGCCCTCAGGTTTGCCCACCAGGGAAAGTGGGAACAAGGTGGCTATGATACAGATACAGGAGACCAAAGTGTAGTCAGAATTAAACAAGTACGTAGTAAACTAAGCTGGAGGCAAGAAAGTAGGCAAGTTCAGGTAGGAATCTAATCAGACAGTCTGGGTTGGCATTGAAGAAGGCAGAGGAAGAAAGAATGGTCACACAATCCAGGTCAGCAACACAGGTGACATGCTTCAGTATTATAGCTTTTACTTACAGCTAGTAGCTAGTTTGCAGCCTTTCGGTCAGAGTGCTTGCCCAGCATTGTTTCTGGGTAATCTGGAAGTCCTGGCAGGGATTTTGCAAGTGCCACTGGAAAGACTGACAGGGATTCTAATAGTACTATTGGAAGTACTGGCAGAGATTCTGGAATTGTTGTAAAACAGGCAATGCTGGTCACTAGTAGCTAGCCTCCTGTCTGTCTTCTATGAGTACAGCTTCCAGGGTTCAGTTCATCTTTAAATCTACAATATTGTGTGATAGTTGGATATATAAAGTTTCAACTTGATTTGTATCAGTAAGGCAATGTAAACAATTCTATGTGACACGTAGATAGGCCGACCGTGAGGTCAGAAAGGAAACATGCCAGCTTAATAACCACCATGCCCTTGCATTGATATGAAGGGGACTGCGCAGGTGCAAAATTCTTTGTTGTGTTCCAGACACATGGCTGGCTGACTGCCTTTCTGCAGCTTTAGCTGGAGACTTGTGTGTTGTACAGCCAGTGAACTCACAGATGGCCTGCAGAAAAACAGGAAGCCCAAGGAAATTCTAAAGATGAGGTTTCACAGACTAGAAGTAAATTCCAGAATCATAAATCTACACGTTGTATGTGTGCTATGTATTATAAAACAAAATAATATGGTAAAATGCAGAAGTCTGACCAATGCCAGATGTTTTTGTATCTTTCAGCTCCCTTTTTGGCACATTTTTTCAAGTCTATTGGCCTGTTATTACTTAATACAATCAACACTAGGGTGATCTTTCTCTGAAGATAAAAATGTTAACATATTCCAGAGACCAGAAATTAATTAATCAATGTGCTTTGTGATAATCATCACTTCCAGTTGTGGTTGCCTAATTTGGTTTAATACTCAACTATAAGAAAACATTTTTTTTCTGATTAAATAGGCTTAAGATTTGGTTCACACCTATGCAGTTTGCTTTTGATCCATTTCTGCAGTGTTTTTTGCTGTGCATTTTGCGTTTTTGCACACACAATTTTACAGCAATTTTGCTGTGATTTGCGTTTTGCATTTTTTAATGCATTTTTTGGGGAGGTCAATTTGTTGTTGTGCAGATTAAAGAACACAAAATGCTATTTGCTGTAAAATTGCAGCAAAATTGCGGTTAAAACCCACTACATGCTTTCCTACGGTTTAAGTCTTTTGAACCAAAAAAAGCAAAAAAAAAAGCACCCTTTTGCGTTTTAAACAGTCCCTGACCCTTTCCAAAAACACAGTGGCTGAAAAAAGCATAGATGTGGGGACGTGGCCAGCAGCCGGAAGAGATGGTCACACTATGAACCAGCTCCGGCACCACAGGATCTCCCAAGTGACCCACAGCGACCGGGGGTGAACAAAAACACTTCCCAGCACTTTGCTTCAAGCCCAGGTAGTGGTGGTGATGTGAGGGGAAAAAGAAAGGACCAGGAAGAATTTAGAAATCTCCTTATATATGGATCTTTCACAGGCAAACATACAAGCCCGTAAAAATCTGATTACCAATACAATCCTGCGAAACAACAATATTGTCACGGTCGTGCCACTATCCCGGTCGTTCAAGGAAGACTTACCCGCAGGTTCCCCGTACAAGGGGATCGTCGGCGCCTTCGGACTTGGGTCGGCGCTAACGAACGCACGCGAGTGCACGTAGTCCCCAACAGGCGCACGCGGGTGCGCGTTGACACGAGCGGGCGCACGCGGGTGCGCGACGAGCCGAACGGGCGTACGCGGGTACGCGGGGTCACGAACGGGAGCACGGCTACCCGCGGGGGTACGCAGACGTACCGTGCGACCGTTCGTGGCGCCCAATTGCCTATTTAAGGGACCTGCTCCTACTCCTCAGTGCTGTCCTGTCTACAGCGTTCCCGAGACTCCTGCTATCCGTTCCTGTGTGTGTGCTCCTGATCCTGTACCCGACCTGTTCCTGGACCTTGCCTGTTTGCCGCCTGCCTCCGACCCTTTGCCTGATTGACCTCGCTTCTGCCTTCTGCTCTGTACCTCTGCTGCCCGATTGTTGCCGACCCTGCTCGTCCCAGACCACGCCTGCCTACCTACCTGAAGTCCAGCACCGACTACTTCTGCGGTTCCTGCCTGTTCACCTGTGCCAGCTGTCCTGCAGTTCCAGTTCAGCACCCAGCGCTGGTTGCACCTGCCGTTCCAGTCTACCACCTGTTCCGGCTTGCCTACTACCTGCTATCAAGCCTGGCACTTGTGTCCTCCGGACTCCTGAAACCCTGTTCCCACCTCCAGGGGCTCTCGAGCCGGAGGCTTACGAGGCGCCGCTCCCTGCACACTTGGGCTCTCCAACCAGGTACGTGACAGTAAAGGACAGCCATGTCCGAGCCCTCGCAGGGAGCGACCCCGATGGATGAACTTTGCCACCATCTAGCCGGCCTCACCCAGGCCGTGAAAAACCTGCAAGAAGGTTACGGACGTTTGGAAGAACGAGTTCAGGCCCTATCTGCCGCAGCTCCAGTTGCCTCTGGACCTCCAGGCCCACCTTCTGTGGTCATGATGCCGCCAGAGCCAAGGGTCCCTACACCAGACCGTTTTTCCGGTAACCGGAATAAGTTCAGGGCCTTTCGGAACTCCTGCGAGCTCTTTTTCGCTCTTCAACCCCGGACCTTCTCCCTCTAGGCAACAAAAGTGGGGTTCGTTATCTCCCTACTAACCGACGAACCCCAGGCCTGGGCACATCGCCTTCTTGAACGAAAAGACCCCTCTCTGGACTCTTTAGATGCTTTCTTCCAAGCCATGTCTCGTCTATATGAGGACCCCCAGCTTGCGGCTACCGCAGAAGCAGCTTTACACGTTCTCCAACAAGGTCGCAGGCCAGTAGAAGACTACGTGTCTGAGTTCAGGCGCTGGAGCGCTGACACGGAGTGGAATAACTCAGCTCTCCGCTACCAGTTCCGCATGGGGCTCTCGGAGGCATTGAAAGACGAACTGGCTCGTGTAGGAACCCCCGAGACCCTCGAAGCGCTCATCGACCTCTCTGTTCAGATCGATAGGCGTTTAAGAGAGCGTCGTCTGGAGCGCTCCTCTTCCACTTCTCGCCCAGTCTGGATGTTGCCACGGGTCCCAAGTTCCAACCCACCGGTCCTTCCTGGTCCTTCTTCCCCAGATCTTTCGGAACCTATGCAGCTGGGACTACTTCGTCCATCTCTGACGCCCGAGGAGCGCCAACGCCGAAGAACTGGTAACCTGTGCCTCTATTGCGGGGGATCTGGACATTATGTTCGCACTTGCCCTGCCAAGTCGCGTAAGTGCCTTCTCATACCTCCTGCCTCTTCTCCTACTCCCCCTAGTACCGGTACCATCTCTCACCTGGCTGTGCCTCTTCTTTTACAGTTCTCCGGAAAGACTATCAGCGTCAACGCGATTATTGACTCTGGGGCCTGCAGCGGCTTTATGGACCTGTCTTTTGCCTTGAGAAACCACATTCCCCTTCGGCCTAGGGCAAAGGAACTTCCTATCTATTTGGCCGATGGCTCCTCTCTGAGATCCGGACCTGTAACCCAGGAAACATCTCCCCTTCGTGTCACCATCGCTGGGGACCACCAGGAGCACTTATGTCTGGACATTATCGAGTCTCCACTTTTTCCCATAATCCTTGGTATGCCCTGGTTAAAGGCCCACAACCCCTTGATAAATTGGTTCACCGGAGGAGTTGAGTTTCCATCCGCCTATTGTCATCAGTATTGTTTTCCAGCCATCAAAACAGACCCTTCTTCTCTGCTCTGCTTGGAGACAGACACCGAGATCCGACGGGCGGTGCCCGAAGTCTATCATCAATTTATGGACGTATTCAGTAAAAAGGGCGCAGAGACTTTACCTCCCCACAGGCTATATGATTGCCCTATTGACTTGCTTCCGGGAGCGGAGATTCCCTTCGGAAGAATCTTCCCCTTATCTGAGACCGAGCTGGGAGCCCTGAAGACCTACCTGGATGATAACTTAAAGAAGGGCTTTATCCGGCCATCCACTTCCCCGGCAGGTGCAGGGATTTTCTTTGTTCAGAAGAAGGACCACTCCTTACGGCCATGTGTAGATTACCGGGCACTCAACAAAGTTACTGTTAAAAACCGTTACCCTCTACCGTTGGTGCCCGAATTATTTCAGAGACTGGGGTCGGCTAGGGTGTTCTCCAAGTTGGATCTACGGGGTGCCTACAACCTTGTCCGCATTCGCGAAGGCGATGAGTGGAAGACTGCCTTTCGTACCCGCTTCGGGCATTACGAATACCTTGTTATGCCCTTTGGACTCTGTAATGCTCCTGCTACATTTCAGCATTTCGTCAATGATGTCTTTAGAGAGTACCTAGACCTGTTTGTTGTCATATACCTTGATGATATTCTGATTTTCTCTCCCTCTTTAGTCGAACATCGGGAGCATGTGAAGATCGTCCTGGCTCGTCTCCGCCTCCATGGCCTGTACGCTAAACCGGAGAAGTGCGTTTTTGAGCAGCAAAGCATTCAATTCCTGGGCCTGATCATTTCAGTAAATGGAATAGAGATGGATCCTCAGAAGATCTCAGCCATCCTGGACTGGCCCGCTCCCTCGGACCGAAAAGGGGTCCAACGGTTCGTGGGATTTGCTAATTTTTACAGAAAGTTCATCAGAGGATTTTCATCCATCATTTCCCCCATCACTGAACTGACCAAACAGGGTCAAAGATTCCTGTGGGCCCCTAAGGCACAAGAAGCCTTTGAAACCCTAAAAAATCTGTTTGTATCTGCTTCGATCCTGAGACACCCCGACGCCACGCTGCCTTATATTCTGGAGGTGGATGCTTCAGAAGTAGCCGTGGGGGCAGTGCTATCCCAGAGACAGGGACCTAAGTCACTTTTGTACCCGGTGGCCTTCTTCTCCCGCAAACTTTCGGAAGCTGAGCGGAACTATGACGTCGGTGACCGGGAATTACTGGCAATCAAGGCAGCGTTGGAGGAGTGGCGCTACCTCCTCGAAGGTGCTTCTCACCCGATCCTGGTTTATACGGACCACAAGAACCTGGAATATCTTAAATCAGCCAAGCGATTGAAGCCAAGACAGGCTCGGTGGGCACTTTTCTTTTCCAGATTTGTGTTCCACATCACGTACAGGCCTGGGTCAAAGAACGTGAAGCCCGATGCTCTCTCCCGGATGTACAATGAATCGGTGGTACCTCCTACTCCAGACACCATTCTTCCCCCAGGAAACTTCCTTCTGCTTCAGGAAGATCTCCTTTCCCGAATTAAGCAGGCCTCCAGTGATCCAGCTCTATCATCTGACATCCCCTTAACCTCCAAAGACGGTCTTCTCTGGCACCAGGACAGAATCTTTGTCCCCCAGGAGATACGTACTGCGGTCCTCAGCTCCTGCCACGACCACCCATTGGCCGGTCACTTTGGGGTGTTCAAAACCACAGACTTACTCCAACGCACGTTTTGGTGGCCTCAGATGAAGAAGCACTGCAGGGAATATGTAGAGGCATGCACCACCTGCATCAGGAATAAGGGGAGTAAATCGAAGGTTTGGGGCTTGCTGAGACCATTGCCCATCCCGGATAGGCCATGGAAGATGATATCCATGGATTTCATCGTGGAACTGCCCCCCTCTGAAGACTTTTCCTCGATCCTGGTGGTGGTAGACAGGTTTACCAAGATGGCCCACTTTCTACCTATGAAGGGGACCCCGTCGGCCACAGAGATGGCCAGGACTTTTATTAAAGAAGTGGTAAGGCTCCACGGCGTTCCTGCCGACATCACCTCGGACAGAGGAGTACAGTTCACGTCCAGGTTTTGGAAAGCTCTCTGTGGGGCCCTGAAAATTGAACTTCGCCTTTCTTCGGCCTATCACCCTCAGACTAACGGCCAGACCGAGAGAACCAATCAAACGCTGGAGCAATATCTGCGTTGTTTCTCCTCCTTCTCCCAGGACGATTGGGTATCGCTCCTACCTTTAGCAGAATTCGCATACAATAATTCTATCCATTCGGCCACCAAACAGTCCCCTTTCTTTGCAAACTTTGGTTTCCATCCACTTTTTCTACCCGGTAATCTTCCCGAGTGTTCAGTGCCGGCGGTTCAAGAGGATCTTAACTTTTTCAGGAACAACAACAGGATTCTTCAAGAAACTCTGGCCAAGACCCAGGAACACTATAAGGAAGTCTTTGATAGGAAGAGAAGGGGCGAACTTAACCTCCAGGTTGGGGACCAGGTCTGGCTGTCTACATTGAACTTGAAGTTAGCTTGCCCTTCCAGGAAGCTGGGTCCGAAGTTTATAGGTCCATTCCCTATTCTGAGGAAATTAAATGAAGTGGCCTTTGAGCTGAAACTCCCGGGGTCATTCCGGATCCACCCGGTCTTTCATGTTTCATTGCTCAAACCTGCGGTTCCGGATCCCTTTCCCGACCGGAGTACCAAACCCCCAGAACCCGTAATGATTGATGGGGAATTGGAGTATGAGGTTGAATCTATCTTGGACTGCAGGAGGAGACGTAACCAGACCCAGTTCCTGGTTAAGTGGAGGGGATATGGCCCTGAGGAGAATTCGTGGGAACCGGAGTCCAACCTGCATGCTAAAAGACTGATCCATGCCTTCAAGAGAGCTCATCCGGATAAGATGTTACAGTTGGGCATCCGGAGGTTGCCCCTTGGGGGGGGGCAATGTCACGGTCGTGCCACTATCCCGGTCGTTCAAGGAAGACTTACCCGCAGGTTCCCCGTACAAGGGGATCGTCGGCGCCTTCGGACTCGGGTCGGCGCTAACGAACGCACGCGAGTGCACGTAGTCCCCAACAGGCGCACGCGGGTGCGCGTTGACACGAGCGGGCGCACGCGGGTGCGCGACGAGCCGAACGGGCGTACGCTGGTACGCGGGGTCACGAACGGGAGCACGGCTACCCGCGGGGGTACGCAGACGTACCGTGCGACCGTTCGTGGCGCCCAATTGCCTATTTAAGGGACCTGCTCCTGCTCCTCAGTGCTGTCCTGTCTACAGCGTTCCCGAGACTCCTGCTATCCGTTCCTGTGTGTGTGCTCCTGATCCTGTACCCGGCCTGTTCCTGGACCTTGCCTGTTTGCCGCCTGCCTCCGACCCTTTGCCTGATTGACCTCGCTTCTGCCTTCTGCTCTGTACCTCTGCTGCCCGATTGTTGCTGACCCTGCTCGTCCCAGACCACGCCTGCCTACCTACCTGAAGTCCAGCACCGACTACTTCTGCGGTTCCTGCCTGTTCACCTGTGCCAGCTGTCCTGCAGTTCCAGTTCAGCACCCAGCGCTGGTTGCACCTGCCGTTCCAGTCTACCACCTGTTCCGGCTTGCCTACTACCTGCTATCAAGCCTGGCACTTGTGTCCTCCGGACTCCTGAAACCCTGTTCCCACCTCCAGGGGCTCTCGAGCCGGAGGCTTACGAGGCGCCGCTCCCTGCACACTTGGGCTCTCCAACCAGGTACGTGACAAATATTCCCTATAAATAGAAGTTTCCGACAAAACTGTCAGTCGAGAAAAATAACAAGACCTCAGTGATATCCACCCTGGAAGAAGGTTTAGAGCTTGTGAAGTCCTGGGGACTTCTTCCGCAGGATGAAGAGGACATCACAGATCCACCGGCCCACAACCAAGATGTCAGAGACAGGCAAGTGAATCCTAACAAATGACCTAGTACATACTTTCATTCCCTACCTGCACCCTCCTCATGGTTCCACCAGTACAAGGTCTTATTAGTAATCCTAACCCCACCTTATATCCTACCAGGATTAAACCCCCATCTGTTATGTGTACAAGAGTTGCCCGTACCCTGAAATTTTTCCCTAACAGATATGTATAGGACTACAACACTTCAAGTATTTTGTTTTCCTTTTTATTATTTTTTTGTTGTTCCTATGTTTTATCAATTTTCTACCAGCAGCATATTCACCTTGAATTTACATCTGAAACTTACAAGCTAAATAACCTCACTATCAACTATGGTACTTAATCTCTTATCTTTGAAGGCCAAAGGGCTTAATAGCCCATACAAACAAAGGGCATTTTATATGTACAAGAGTCTCATTTCCTGGAGGCGAATCCCCCTAGCTGTACTCACAAAAGCTGCGGAATTCAATGGGGTCCTTTATACCCTGCTAGTTATCTATGCCCCCAACAAGCAGCAAATCAGGTTCATTAGAAGAACACTAGCCAAAGCATGCTTAATCCAAAAGGGCCACTTATAACTATGTGGGGACTTCAATATCCCCATGGACCCAGAGCTAGACACAACATCAAGGAACCCAGCCCGGAAGTCAGGACTTCTACTTCAGGAAGACCTCCATGATCCGTGGCGCTATCGTCATACATCACAAAAGAGATTATACTTTCTTCTCTACTCCCATAATACCATACTACAGAATGTAGTAAAGGCACAAATTTATAATATAACATGGTCCGACCATGCTCCAATCTCTTTAGAGATATCAGAGATAGCATACAGGTAAAGATGTGTCATTATGGAGGAATAATACCTACAGTATCTCACAAAAGTGAATACACTCCTCACATTTTTGTAAATATTGTATTATATCTTTTCATGTGACAACACTGAATAAGTGGCACTTTGCTACAATGTAAAGTAGTGAGTGTACAGCTTGTATAACAGTGTAAATTTCCTGTCCCATCAAAATAACTCAACACACAGCCATTAATGTCTAAACTGCTGGCAACAAAAGTGAGTACACCCCTAAGTGAAAATGTCCAAATTGGGCCAAGTTATTCCATTTTCCCTCCCTAGTGTCATGTGACTCATTAGTGTTGCAAGGTCTCAGGTGTGAATGGGGAGCAGGTGTGTTAAATTTGGTGTTATTGCTCTCACTCTCTCATATTGGTAATTGGAAGTTCAACATGGTACCCAATGGCAAATAACTCTCTGAGGATCTGAAAAAAAAGAATTGTTGCTCTACATAAAGATGGCCTAGGCTATAAGAAGATTGCCAAAACACTGAAACGGAGCTGTAGCACGTTGGCCAAGACCATACAGTGCTTTCAGCGGACAGGTTCCACTCAGAACAGGCCTCACCATGGTCGACCAAAGAAGTTGAGTACACATGCTCAGCGTCATATGAAGAGGTTGTCTTTGGGAAATAGATGTATGAGTGCTACCAACATTGCTGCAGAAGTTGAAGGGGTGGAGGGTCAGCCTGTCAGTGTTCAGACCATACGTAGCCCACTGCATCAAATTGGTCTACATGGCTGTTTTCACAGAAGGAAGCCTCTTCTATAGATGATGCACAACAAAGCCTGCAAACTGTTTTGTTGTTTAACCACTTTCAGACCGGACCATTTTGCTGGTAAATGACCAGAGGTCTTTTTACACTTTGGCACTGCGCTGCTTTAACTGATAATTGCGCGGTCATGCAATGTTGTACCCAAACAAAATTTGCGTCCTTTTCTTCCCACAAATAGAGCTTTCTTTTGATGGTATTTGATTGCCTCTGCGATTTTTATTTTTTGCGATATAAACGTAAAAAGACCGCAAATTTTGAAAAAAAATGATATTTTCTACTTTTTGTTATTAGAAAAATCCAATAAACTCAATTTTAGTCATACATTTAGGCCAAAATGTATTCAGCCACATGTCTTTGGTAAAAAAAAAGTCAATAATTGTATATTTATTGGTTTGCGCAAAAGTTGTCACATCTACAAACTAAGGTACGTTTTCTGCAATTTACGCAGCTTTTAGTTTACGACTGCCTATCTCATTTCTTGAGGTGCTAAAATGGCAGGGCAGTACAAAACCCCCCCAAATGACCCCATTTTGGAAAGTAGACCCCCTAAGGAAATTGATAAGAGGCATGTTGAGCCCATTGAATATTTTATTTTTTTGCCTCAAGCGATTGAATAATGACAAAAAAAAAAATTTTTTTTTTTTTTTACACAAAGTTGTCACTAAATGATATATTGCTCACACATGCTATGGGCGTATGTGAAATAACACCCCAAAATAAATTCTGCTGCTTCTCCTGAGTACGGGGATACCACATATGTGGGACTTTTTGGGAGCCTAGCCGCGTACGGGGCCCCGAAAACCAAGCACCGCCTTCAGGCTTTCTAAGGGCGTACATTTTTGAGTTCACTTCTCACTACCTATTACAGTTTTGAAGGCCATAAAATGCCAAGATGGCACAAAACCCCCACAAATGACCCCATTTTAGAAAGTAGACACCCCAAGCTATTTGCTGAGAGGCATGTTGAGTTCATGGAATATTTTATATTTTGCCACAAGTTGCGGGAAAATTACAAACTTTTTTTTTTTTTTTTTTTTTTTCACAAAGTTGTCACTAAATGATATATTGCTCACACATGCCATGGGCATATGTGAAATGACACCCCAAAATAAATTCTGCTGCTTCTCCTGAGTACGGGGATACCACATATGTGGGACTTTTTGGGAGCCTAGCCGCGTACGGGGCCCCGAAAACCAAGCACCGCCTTCAGGCTTTCTAAGGGCGTAAATTTTTGAGTTCACTTCTCACTACCTATTACAGTTTTGAAGGCCATAAAATGCCAAGATGGCACAAAACCCCCACAAATGACCCCATTTTAGAAAGTAGACACCCCAAGCTATTTGCTGAGAGGCATGTTGAGTCCATGGAATATTTTATATTTTGCCACAAGTTGCGGGAAAATTACAAACTTTTTTTTTTTTTTTTTTTTTTCACAAAGTTGTCACTAAATGATATATTGCTCACGCATGCCATGGGCATATGTGAAATGACACCCCAAAATAAATTCTGCTGCTTCTCCTGAGTACGGGGATACCACATATGTGGGACTTTTTGGGAGCCTAGCCGCGTACGGGGCCCCGAAAACCAAGCACCGCCTTCAGGCTTTCTAAGGGCGTTACAGTTTTGAAGGCCATAAAATGCCAAGATGGCACAAACCCCCCCCAAATGACCCCATTTTGGAAAGTAGACACCCCTAAATTTAGGGGTACACTAGTGAGACTAGGTAATAAATGGCGGGTGCCCTGAAACTATAAAAAAATAACTAACCAACCAGCGTCACCTGTAACAGTTATATGGTGATCACTGGTGAAAGGGTTAACTAGGGGGCAATCAGGGGGCTTTATGCGGTAGTATATGGGGGTCCCTGGCGCTATAAAAAGCTGCGGCGAACCTAAATACCTACCTGCCTAACTAGCGTCACCTGTGACACTAATACAGCGATCAGAAAAACGATCGCTTATTAGGCTGGGTTCACACTGGAGCGATGCGGGAACGCCACGAATGCGCGGCGGGTTCCCGCATCGCATGCCTCCCGGCGGCAGTTCACACTGCCCTATGCGAACTGCTGGGAGTGTCAGTGAAATGTTACTGACACCCCCAGATCAGTTCGCATATCGCAGTGCGATCTGCAAACTCGGATCGCATGGTGTGAACACCCATGCGATCCGATTCTGCTGCGGGCCAAAAAAAGGGTCCCGTGCGAATTTGCGGCGGGTGCGGCGGGTGTGGCGGGTGCGGCGGGTGCGGCGAATGGCTGAACTCGAATCGCACAGAGATCGGATGTGATTTGCACTGCAGTGCGGTGCGAATCACATCCGTTCTCATAAACCGCTGCAATGTGAACCCAGCCTTAGTGACACTGGCGACGGGGGGTGATCACGGGGTTAAACCTTTATTGGGGGGGTTAGGGGGGTACCTTAGAACTAAAGGGGGCTAACCCTAACTGCCCTAACAGTTATTAGTCACAAATGACACCCGCCGGGTGATCAGGGGGTTAAACCTTTATTAGGTAATAAATGGCGGGTGCCCTGAAACTATAAAAAATAACTAACCAACCAGCGTCACCTGTAACAGTTATATGGTGATCACTGGTGAAAGGGTTAACTAGGGGGCAATCAGGGGGCTTTATGCGGTAGTATATGGGGGTCCCTGGCGCTATAAAAAGCTGCGGCGAACCTAAATACCTACCTGCCTAACTAGCGTCACCTGTGACACTAATACGGCGATCAGAAAAATGATCGCTTATTAGGCTGGGTTCACACTGGAGCGATGCGGAAACGCCGCAAATCCGCGGCGGGTTCCCGCATCGCATGCCTCCCGGCGGCAGTTCACACTGCCCTATGCGAACTGCTGGGAGTGTCAGTGAAATGTTACTGACACCCCCAGATCAGTTCGCATATCGCAGTGCGATCTGCAAACTCGGATCGCATGGTGTGAACACCCATGCGATCCGATTCTGCTGCGGGCCAAAAAAAGGGTCCCGTGCGAATTTGCGGTGGGTGCGGCGGGTGTGGCGGGTGCGGCGAATGGCTGAACTCGAATCGCACAGAGATCGGATGTGATTTGCACTGCAGTGCGGTGCGAATCACATTCGTTCTCATAAACCGCTGCAATGTGAACCCAGCCTTAGTGACACTGGCGACGGGGGGTGATCACGGGGTTAAACCTTTATTGGGGGGGTTAGGGGGGTACATTAGAACTAAAGGGGGCTAACTCTAACTGCCCTAACAGTTATTACAGTCACAAATGACACCAATGCAAAAAAAAAAAAAAAAAAAAAAAAATGACATTGGTGTCACTGTGACTGGGGGGCAGGGGTAATTGGGGGGGTGATCGGGGGGTAAAGGGGGGGTGTGAGTGTGCCTGGCATGTTCTACTGTGTGTGTAGAGTGTTGGTGCAACTCACCGATCCGCTCTCCTCCGTGTCGGAACGAAAAATACCGACACGGAGGAGAGAATACATCACTTCCTCTCCTGTGTTTACATTACAGGAGAGGAAGTGATGTCACGGGGGATTCCTATTCGTCGGGAGCGATCGCGAGGGGGTGGCCATGAACGAATGGCCGTCCCCTCGTCCGGGATCGCTCCCGCACGAATACCGACCGCCGCAGGCACCGGGCGGGGGCCCGATCGGGCCCCCGACCCGCGGGAGGCAAGGGACGTACATGTACGCCAATATGCCTGCCCGTGCCATGCTATCGACGTACATCGTCGTGCGGCGGTCGGCAACTGGTTAAATGTATATTTATTGAAAAAATTTTAAACAGTACAAAAGAGTTGTAAATACGGTACAATAGTCAGTAACATTGGTTAAACATAGTAAGAGCACCATATTGCAGGTTTCAAAAAAGTTAAGTAAAAGAAAAAAAAATCAATTGTAAGTACCATACGAGACAAAAAGGAGAATACACCATGGATCTGTATACAATAATAATTGCATAATAAAAAAGAAAACCAAATGTGTGGGTAAGGGTGGGAGGCATTGGTCTGATACGCTATGATATATTAAACACAATATCAGATCTCCCTGAGGCTACTCTAGAAAGGGTTGGCAGAGGGGTCAACAGAGGGTTCTGGGTTGAATAGGGAAATATCCCAGGTATCCCATATCTTGGAAAATTTAGGCAGGGAATCATGAACTACTGCCGTCAAATGTTCTATCCTACGCATTTGACCAATGGATGAGACCACTTGTGTTTGTGTAGGAGGTATAGGAGAGAGCCAATGGGCCGGTATTACTCTTTTGGCAGCTAGGAGTATAAAAGCCATCAGTTTTTTAGCACATTTAGGGAGACCCAGGATCGGAAGGCCTAAAAGGTAATGTGTTGGATTAGGTGGGATAGCTCTCTTTAATACTGATTGGAGAATGGATTGGACCATAGACCAAAAAGGTGTGATTCGTGGACAGTCCCAGAAGATATGGTAGTGTGTGCCTATATCCTGTAGGCACCTCCAGCATAGATGGGATAGTGAGGGATCATATTTATGTAGAACTTCAGGAGTCCTATACCAAAACATCAATACTTTATAAGCAGTCTCTTTCTGCTCTACACATCTCAAGACTTTGGAGATGGAAGTCCAGATCTCCTGCCACTGAGGAAGAGATATAGCAGTGGGTAGAATCTTGGCCCATTTCCGCATATAGAGGTGAGAGTCTAGAGTTGGGGGTAGTGAGTCATGGAGAATCTTGTAGATAGCGGATATGAGACCTTTCTGGTGTGGGCCCTGGGTACACAAAAATTCAAAGGTATTAGGTTTCTCTAGGCTCATGGCAGGAGATATGGAGCACAAATAGTGTTTAAATTGGAGGTAGGCAAAAATGGACTCTTGTGGAATTTCGAATTTGTTTTGAAGGTCTAGGAAGGGCAAAAGTTTGCGGGTCACCGGGTGGACCAAGTGGCGAAGTTGGAAAATGCCCGCTCGAGTCCAAGGAGTCAAAGCCACCTTAGACAGGCTGTCAGGTATGTCCGGGTTGTGAGTAACATTTAAAAGGGGTGGGCAGGAGGAAGAGAGAGAGAATTTCTTGTGGCATTTTTTCCAAATATCTAAAGTAAATAGCATTGATGCTAGGCAGATACGTTTAAGTTGTGACATAGAAGAGGATAGGTCAGACCATAACATAGAAAAAGGATGAACGGGGTCGGTGACACTCATCTCTATCTCTGCCCAACGACTCGTCGCAGAATAAGAGGACCAGGAGACCGTCGCAGATAAGTGGACCGCGTAGTAATACCGTATAATATCGGGAGCTCCTAGACCTCCATGTGAGCGCGGAACAAAGACAACCGTGTGGGCAATTCTATGTGCTTTGTTTCCTCATATAAATTTAGTAAAGGCCCGTTGAATACTTCGAAGCTGAGACATGGGAAGAGCAATAGGTAAGGTTTTGAAAAGATACAAAAATGTGGGTAGTGTAGCCATTTTGAGAACATTTATCCTACCTAAAAGGGACAGAGGGCATTCCATCCATTTACGGAGTAGACTGTGCGTTTCTGAGATTAAAGAGAGGAAGTTGGCTTGGTATAGTGTGCGGTAGGACGCCGTTAAATGAATGCCTAAATATTTGAGTGAGTCAGAGCGCCACTGATAAGGGAAGGTGTTTTGTAAAGCGACGAGAAGTGGGGGAGGGATGTGAATGGGGAGTGCTTCGGTCTTAGCTGTATTAACTTTATATCCTGAAATTCTGCCGAACGTATCTAATAGGGCGTGGAGGTTGGGGAGTGAGGTGTGTGGTTTTGTTAAAGTAAGCAGTATGTCGTCTGCAAATAAAGACAGTTTATATTCCTTCCGTCGCAAAGAGACCCCCCTTATGTCCGGGTTTTCCCGGATGCGTGCAGCCAAGGGTTCGAGGCACAATATAAATAACAAGGGGGAGAGGGGGCAACCCTGTCTAGTACCATTGCCGTGTGTAAATGTTGGGGATATGAAGGATGCCAATTGAACTTGTGAGGTGGGGCGGGAGTAGAGGGCTTGGAGAGCCGATATAAAGGAGCCCAAAAAAACGCAAGTGTGGCAAACATGTAGGGCCAACCAAGCCTATCAAAAGCTTTTTGGGCATCTAAGCTGAGAATTAGGGCAGAGCGAGAGGTTTTATCAAGCATATCAATTAAATCAATGGCACGTCTAGTGTTATCGCCTGCTCGTCTACCCAAAACAAAACCCACCTGATCGTTATGAACAAGGGTGGGGATCATAGAGGAAAGTCTGCTGGCTAAGATTTTAGTAAAGATTTTATAATCCGAGTTGAGTAGGGCTATGGGTCTGTAATTATCTGGCAGGGACGGGGGCTTGCCTGGTTTTCGGAAGGACTGTGATATGAGCGTGTAGAAATTGTGAATGTGGAACGATCCCTTTTTGTAGGGAGGAGTAGAGCTTTAATAAGTGGGGGCTGAGGATGGGAAGGAAAGTCTTATAATACCGATATGGTAAACCATCAGGCCCAGGAGATTTATGTAAGGGCAGTTCCTTCACTACTGCTGCTAACTCTTCTGGCGAGATACCCGCATTTAGGGTGGCTACCTGTGACGGTGATAGTTTAGGCAGCTTTAAAGGGGAGCAAAAAGAGTCAAATGCCTCTTGAGTAAATAGGTGTTTAGGGTCAGAGGCCAAACAGTTGTACAGTTTATCGTAAAATGTGCCAAAAACGTTGGACATCGTCAATGGACAATGAGTCGGGGAACCATCTGCCTGAAGGAGGAGTTCAGGATAAGATTGAAAAGGACGTGGTTTAAGTTTGTTCACTAGCATCCTATGGGGCTTATTAGCGAACTCATAAAATTTCTGCTTCGCCCAAATTATTTGCATGTCTAATGATCTTAAACGCTCACGAAGGGATGTAACTGTGCGTAGGCGTGTCACCGTAGGGGAAGCCAGAAGTAAATTTTCAGCCTTACGGAGCTGCAAGAGAGTATCCTGCCTCTGAGCTGCCGAGTCCCGCTTTAAGCGGGAGCCGGCAGAGATGCATGCACCTCTAAAAAACGCCTTGTGGGCTTCCCATAGGGTAGACACCTCCGCCACCGAGCCCTCATTCAGTTGGAAAAATTCTGATAAATTTTGGGATAATTGTGCCTCAAAAATAGGGTTACGGAGAAGAAAGTCATTGAGTCTCCAATGACAGGTTCTCGGCGTGGAACAGGCAAGTGCTAGATCAAGCTGAACGGAGGCATGGTCCGACCACACTATGGGGTTTAGCTCCGACGCGACCGCCGATGTTAGTAAAGGCGCTGTTATAAAGAGGTGGTCGAGTCTGGAGTACATCTTATGTGGGGGAGAGAAAAAATAAAATTGCCTGCTGGTGGGGTGCTTAATTCTCCATATATCCAACAGGTTATGGGCCCTGATTAGTTTGCGAAATGCGGTGGACTGGCGTTCTACTTTAGATGAGGGATTGGAAGGGAAAAGAGTCTGTCTGTCTCTTCTAGGAGACATGATCATGTTAAAATCACCTCCTACAATCATGAAGGGTTGAGCGTATTTGCCTAAGCTGTCCAATAAGTCAGAGAGAAATTGGATTTGACCCGAGTTAGGAGCGTAAACATTAATCACAGTAAGAGAGCGCGAGAGATATTCGCAGTCCAGGAGAATATATCTACCCCGGGGATCTATAAACGAAGATTTTACCCTCAACGGGCATGATTTCTTAATCAGGATTGCAACCCCCGCTTTGCCAGAGGGGTCAGAAGCCATAAAAGAATTTGGAAAGTGCTTAGCCGCAAATTTAAGAGAACCCCCGGGACAAAAATGAGTCTCCTGGACCAGGACTATGTCTGCAGCTGAAGATTTGAACTCTTTCAGAGCCAACCAGCGTTTGTGAATAGAGTTCAAGCCTTTAACATTATAAGTAAGAACCCTTAAAGCCATCGTTATGGATTGGCATTAGTGCAATGTAAGCATAACAATCACATATTGACCAAAAATACCCGTATGAATTAACTAGGCAACATGTACCATGGTGTATCCTGTGGAAGGAAAGCAGACGTATGCATATAACATCAACCATAAGGAAAGAAGTTACAGAAGACCATGAGTAGTGTAAGTCGAAAATAGCAAATAGGCCAAAAAAAAGGCCTATAAAAAGAAAAAAAAAAAGAAAAAACTGGAGAAAAAGAGCCTGGGGGGTAAAAACCATCCAGGAGTCCACAGCCAAGGCCGTGGAACAAAAGGAGGCACACAAGGGGTTCCATCTCATCTGGAGTGGTCCCCCCCGCCGCCCTCCATCAGCGACTGAAGATAACAAAAACTTAACTTATCTCTAGTCCGTAGGAATGGTGAAAACCCATAATTATGGGTGTGGATGACCCCGAAACAGGGGAAACATGGTGACACATGGGCCGAAGCCAATCCCAGCCAGGTTGTGGGGATGAGTTCCCCTCAGGGAGGATGTCTGGCAAACGGAGAGCGTTGAGGGGTAGAAAAGTTCTTCTGTGACTTTTGACGAGCGGGGGTCCAGATCCGTCCTGGGATGGATGTGGGTTTAGGCGTCATGGGAAGAGGAGTGGGATCTTCATCTGGAATCGGTGGAAGACCAAGGTTGCAGATAAATGCTTCGCTTTCCTGTAAGTCCCTCATGGAGTATTGAATTCCGTCTTTCGTGGCCGATAGGCGGAAGGGGAACCCCCATCGGTACGGGAATTGATGATTCTGTAGATGTGTGGTCACAGGTCGGAAGCTGCGGCGTTTAGCAAGGGTGATTGGAGACAGGTCGCTGAAAATCTGTATCTTTGCCCCCTTAAACTCTAGGCGGGATTTGTTGCGAGTGGCCACAGTTAAAGCTTCTTTACTGTCATAATAATGAAAGCGTACTATGATGTCTCTGGGATTAGCACCTGCTGGGGGCTTAGGGGCCAGGGATCTGTGTGCCCTATCCAGTCTCCAGTCAATGTCCGGAATCCAGGGGGCCACCACATTAAACAAGCTGAGAAGGTAAGGTCTGATCTCCCCCTCGCTAACGGTCTCAGGCACACCTCTGATACGTAGATTTTGACAGCGTTCCCTATTTTCCAAGTCCTCTTGCTGGGACTGGAGCTGGGAAATTGATTGTTTCAAGCCAGCATTGTCCTCTTCTAGAACGTGAACGTACTGTATCAAATCATCAAACTTCGTTTCCAAGACATCAGTTCGTTCACCGATTTGAGCCAGCTCCCCCCGCAGTTCGTGTGCAAGTTTTCCCATTTCCTTAGAGACGTTACTGGTCAGATCTTGCAGGAGGGCTTTTAGTTTGTCATCAAGGACTTCTACCGTGACAGGGGTGGCCATTGTTTCTGGGGTGATGTCTGATGAGAACTTAGAGGCGTTTTGCACCGCAGCTTGAGAAGATGCCTGTGTGGACGAGGTGGCTGCCAAGGGTGGGGGAGGGGACGCAGGTCTACTCAGAAAGCGATCAAGCGTCTGTGAGGGTCGCAGGTCTGGAGATTGAGACTGAGTGGGATGCTTTGGCCCGTACTTCACCATGAGGTGCTTGGACTAGGTATCAGACAATTGCGCTGTCCCCCATTGTAAAGGTGCTTGTTATGCGTTGTAGGGGGGATAGGAAGGCGGCTTGGGTCGACGTAGAATGGTTACATGGCTCTCATCCTATGGGGCCTGATGTGCGGCCCCCACAGTAGAGAATGCAACACATGAAGCAAAGGACAACATGGAGGGGGGGTTGACGTGAAGTCCCTAGTTGAATTGGAGGATTCCGGGGAGGACAGGAAACCTGCAAGGTAAAAAAGGGGGGGGATGAGAAGCTGGTGGGGCTAGGGAGTCAGGAGAGGAGATAGGAACAGTTTTCAATGGAAAGGCCTCGAGAGTCCCAATATGGCCGCCAGCTAGGCCAGAGCCCCAACGTTCAGCAGAGGGTGGTTGTAGGGGGGAGACAGAGGTCTGCTGCCCTGCCTGTATTAACAAAGTTCAGAGCCAGGCCAGCCGGAACACCGATGGCAATAAACTCCCAGGGCGTCTTCCCACTCTAGGCCCTGGGTGTAGCAAGATGGCCGCCGGGTCGTGCGGTGGACGTGTGGTGGATGGATGTGTCCGCCTTCTGGATGGAGCCCGGAGCCAGCAGGGCCTGATGGCGGAGGTAGGTCGCAAGATGGCGGCGACGGGACTCCCGCTGTGGCGCCAGCTGCGCACCAGGCCATGGATGGTAGGAGCACCGCGGAGCGAAAATTCCGCCTGCAAGTCGAGCCGAGTGATTCCCTCACTCAGGATGAACCCTTTCAGGGCATTAGAGAACGATCCTGAGTGCGGATGGAGGTGGATGGAGAAGGGGATATACGGAGCTCTTCTCCAATGCGTCCGTCCACGCCCCCCCTGCAAACAGTTTTCTGAAGACATGTAGTCTAAGGACATGGATTACTGGAACCATATCCTGTGGTCTGATGAGACAAAGATTTGGTTTGGATGGTGTTAAGCATGTGTGGCGGCAACCAGGTGAGGAGTACAAAGACAAGTGTGTCTTGTCTACAGTCAGGCATGGGGGTGGGAGTGTCATGGTCTGGGGCTGTATGAGTACTGCCGACACTGGGGAGCTACCGTTAATTGAGGGAACCATGAATGCCAACATGTACTGTGACATACTGAAGCAGAGCATGATCCCTTCCCTTCAAAGACTGGGCCACAGGGCAGTATTTCAACATCACAACCCCAAACACACCTCCAAGATGACCACTGCCTTGCTAAAGAAGCTGAGGGTAAAGGGGATGGTAAAGGGGATGGACTAGCCAAGTATGTCTCCAGACCTAAACCCTATTGAGCATCTGTGGGGCATCCTCAAACGGAAGGGGGAGGGGAGCAAGGTCTCTTACATCTACAAACTCCATGATGTCATCATGGAGGAGTGGAAGAGGTCTCCAGTGGCAACCTGTGAAGCTCTGGTGAACTCCATGCCCAAGAGGGTTAAGGCAGTGCTGAAAAATAATGGTGGCCACACAAAATATTGACACTTTGGGACAAATTTGGACATTATCACTTAGCCCTTGTACACTCGGTCGGAGATTCCGACAACCAAATCCGTCGGATTTTGTCCGAAACTGTTGCATGCACACGGTCGGACAAAGTTGTCGGAAAATCCAACGTGATGACGTTATTTCGTTACGACGGGACTATGTTCAGGCTAGTAGCCAATAGCTTTGGTGTAAGAATTTGATCTGAGCATGCGTGGCACTTTATCCGATCGGAATTCTCTACACATGATCGGAGTATGTCCGATCGGAGCATTTTGTCTGAAAATTTTACCAACAAGTTGGAAAACTTGGTCCGTCGGATACTCCAACGGAAACAGTCCGATGTAGATCACACACAGTCGGAATATCCGACAAAACGGTCCGATCGGACACATTCCGTCTGAATCTCCGACCGTGTGTACAAGGGCTAAGGGGTGTACTCACTTTTGTTGTCAGCGGTTTAGACATGGCTGTGTGTTGAGTTATTTTGAGGGGACAGCAAATTTACACTGTTATACAAGCTGTACACTCACTACTTTACATTGTAACAAAGCATAATTTCTTCAGTGTTGTCACATGAAAAGATATAATAAAATATTTACAAAAATGTGAGGGGTGTACTTACTTTTGTGAGATACTGTATGTCTTATCTCACCCAGCATATGTATCAGAACTAAAGACACAGCTGGAGGAATTCTTCTCATTTGATACAGGCTCCTCCAGCAGTGTCTTTAATCTATGGTGCACTCATAAGGCCTTCGTCAGGGGAATATTGATTCAGTTGACTTCAAGAGAAAGAAAAAAATAGAAATTTACACATATCAACACTCCTTGCTGATATTGCCCAGCTGGAAATCCAGCATAAAAATCTCCCACAATTCAACATTATCAAGACTCACAAAACTCAGAGATGAGCTCAAAACAGCCTTAAAGCAGAGATCCACCAAATTTTTTTTTCAAAAGTCAGCAGCTATAAATACTGCAGCTGCTGACTTTTAACCACTTGCTTACTGGGCACTTAAACCCCCCTCAGTCCCAGACCAATTTTCAGCTTTCAGTGCTCTCACATTTTGAATGACAATTACTCAGTCATGCAACACTGTAACCAAATGATTTTTTTGTCCTTTTCTTCATACCAATAGAGCTTTCTTTTGGTGGTATTTGATCACCTCTCGGTTTTTTATTTTCTGCGCTATAAATGAAAAAAGACCGAAAATTTTGAAAAAAAATGAATTTTTCTTCGTTTCTGTGACAAAATTTAGCAAATTAGCAATTTTTCTTCATAAATTTTGGCCACAATTTATACTACTACACATCTTTGGTAAAAATAACCCACATTTTTGCATATTATATGATCTGTGTGAAATTTATAGAGTCTACAAGCTATGGTGCAAATCATAAAGATTTGCAAAAAAAGATCACATCTGATGTACTAAGGCCTATCTCCATTCTTGAGACCCTAACAAGCCAGGAAAGTACAAATGCCCCCCAAATGACCCCTTTTTGGAAAGTAGACATTCCAATGTATTTAGTAAGAGGCATGGTTAGTTATTTTAAGTTGTCATTTGTTCCCATAATTCTTTGCAAAATGACGATTTTTTTTTTTTTTTTTTTTTTTTTTCACAAAATTTTCATTGTAATAGCTTATTTCTCCCACACGGAATGTGCATACCACAAATAACACCCCAAAATACATTCTTCTACTCCTCCTGAGTATAACGATACCACATGTGTGAGACTTTTACACAGCCTGACCACATACAGAGGCCTAATTTTGAAGTAGCACCTTCAGGCATTCTAGGAGCATAAATTACACATTTCATTTCTCAACCACCTATTACAGTTTTGAAGGCCCTGGAACACCAGGGCAATGGAAACGTCCAGAAAATGACCCCATTTTGGAAAGCTAACACCCCAACGTATAATCTATGAGGCATAATGAGTCTTTTCAATGGTTCATTTTTTTCCAGAAGTTTTCGGAAAATGTGGAAAAAAATGAAAACGCATTTTTTTTTACACAAAGTTGTCCGTTTATAAGATATTTCCAACGCATAGCATTTACATAGCAAAAATAATACCCCAAAATACGTTCTACTACTCCTCCTGAGTATAACGATACCAAATGTGTGAGACTTTTACACAGCCTGACCACATACAGAGGCCTAATTTTGAAGTAGCACCTTCAGGCATTCTAAGAGCATAAATTACACATTTCATTTCTCAATCACCTATTACAGTTTTGAAGGCCCTGGAACACCAGGGCAATGGAAACGTCCAGAAAATGACCCCATTTTGGAAAGCTAACACCCCAACGTATAATCTATGAGGCATAATGAGTCTTTTCAATGGTTCATTTTTTTCCAGAAGTTTTCGGAAAATGTGGAAAAAAATGAAAACGCATTTTTTTTTACACAAAGTTGTCCGTTTATAAGATATTTCCAACGCATAGCATTTACATAGCAAAAATAACACCCCAAAATACGTTCTACTACTCCTCCTGAGTATAACGATACCACATGTGTGAGACTTTTACACAGCCTGACCACATACAGAGGCCTAATTTTGAAGTAGCACCTTCAGGCATTCTAGGAGCATAAATTACACATTTAATTTCTCAACCACCTATTACAGTTTTGAAGGCCCTGGAACACCAGGGCAATGGAAACGTCCAGAAAATGACCCCATTTTGGAAAGCTAACACCCCAACGTATAATCTATGAGGCATAATGAGTCTTTTCAATGGTTCATTTTTTTCCAGAAGTTTTCGGAAAATGTGGAAAAAAATGAAAACGCATTTTTTTTTACACAAAGTTGTCCGTTTATAAGATATTTCCAACGCATAGCATTTACATAGCAAAAATAACACCCCAAAATACGTTCTACTACTCCTCCTGAGTATAACGATACCACATGTGTGAGACTTTTACACAGCCTGACCAAATACAGAGGCGCAACATGCAAGAAACACCGTCGGCGTTCCAGGGACACATAGCCTGCACATACCAAGAATTACACCCCCAAATACATTATGCTGAGCAAAGGGTAAAGAAAAGATTACCTGTGGTTTTAGAAGCGCAGTTGTCCACAGGAGGATATCACTGGTCCAGGCAGCAGGCAGGGACTTGGTCAGCAACAGCGAACACAGTTTTTCAGGCAGCAGGCAGGGATACTGTCCATATTACAGTCCAGGGTTAGTGCAGAGATGTCAGCAGTGCCAAAAATATTGGTCCTGGTAGTAGGCAGGTCCTTGTGGTGTGGTCAGTGCGGCATGATGGCAGTAAGTCCTACAGGCAGCAGACAAAAGTAGAGCCTCGTTCAGGACAGAATGGGGATAGGGGTAGAGGCTTCTCCCTCCCAAATCTCTTTGAAGCCTCCGAGTCTCCAGACCCTAATCTAGGAATAAGAAAACAAAGAAAATTGTTTTCTTCTTCCAGAAAAACTATACTGGAGCCCCTCACATATGTGAGACCCCGTGTTGAATCCCACTAGTCCAGTTGCAGAATACAAGATCAGTCCAAGAGGCAGGCAAATATCGTGGTCAAACAGTCCAAGGTCAGTTCCAGATCAGGCAGAGATATATACAGAATCGTTAGACAGAAGCATGGTCGAATAACAGTCCAGGGTCAGTTCCAGATGAGGCAGAGGTATGTACAGAATCGTTAGGCAGAAGCGTGGTCGAATAACAGTCCAGGGTCAGTTCCAGATCAGGCAGCGGTATGTACAGAATCGGCAGGCATAAGAGTGGTCAAATAACAAGCCAGGGTCCGTTACAGAGCAGGCAGTGGCATAAGGGGTGTGAAGGTGTATGAAGGCAGGAACTGAGGATTATGTTTACCATACTTCACTAAAAATTTATTGAAGTATGGTAACGCCGAAAACAGTCGCCTATACAGAGGCCTGGTTGGGAAGGACATTGTGCACAATAATAAGATGTGTCTTTTCTGACTCCTGCTTTGGTACACACCTTACATCTTTTTTGGCGTCTTTTGCCTGCTGGTGTGGGGGGAATTTTATCCGGAAAGTGGCGCTCGGAGAGTCGACTAACAACGTCTGATCGGATATTTTCTAGTGGGCCGTTTGGGAATAAAAGGGCTGTGAAAACTTCCTCCTGGTAGCCAAAGAAACGTTTGGGGTTTTGGGTGGCGTTGCTGTAAATTACATATGAATTGTAAATGGCCAATTGAAAAAAATAAATTACTACTTTTTTGTACCAATGATATGTCCGTCTTGAGACCAGATATGGTTCCATCATTTGGTCGTTGAAGTCGACTCCTCCCATGAACAAATTATACTCTGAAATACATTTGGGTTTCTTTACGGGGCCATTCCTTCTGGGGATTTCTACGAAGGTATCGTTGTGGATAGAAGATAACATGTACACATCTCTTCTGTCCCTCCACTTCACTGCCAGAACCTCCTTGTTTCTTAGACTTGCGGTTTCTCCTTTCCGCAGCTTCTTGTTCACCAGACTTTGAGGAAAGCCCTTCCGGTTCTTTTTTACAGTGCCACATGCTGGCGTCTTCTTCCGGTGAAGGTTGTGGAACAGGGGCAGAGATGTGTAGAAGTTGTCTACATAGAGGTGGTAGCCTTTATCCAGTAGGGGGTATATGAGGTCCCAAACAATTTTTCCGCTGGATCCCAAATAATCCGGACAATTAGGGGGCTGTAGCTGGGTGTCCTTCCCTTCGTACACCTTGAAGGAATATGTGTACCCTGTGGCTCGGTCACATAATTTGTAGACCTTCACCCCATAGCGGGCCCTTTTGCTGGGCATAAATTGCTTCATCCCAAGCCTGCCACTAAATTTAATAAGGGACTCATCCACACATATGTGTTGGTCCGGGGTAAACAATTTGGGGAATATTTCTGAAAAATAATTTAGTATTGGTCGAATTTTGTAAAGGCGGTCAAAATTTGGATCATTTCGTGGAAGGCATTGGGAATTGTCACTGAAATGTAAGAACCTCAGGATCATCTGATATCTGTGTCTGGGCATTACCGCGGAGAAGAGCGGTGAGTGGTGGAGGGGGTGGGTTGACCAGTAGGTACGTAATTGGTTTTTTTTGTTGAGTCCCATATTAAATGTGAGGCCTAAAAAAAGCTTGAACTCCTCCACCGTTAGGTCTCTCCATTCGTAGGGACGGGCATAATAGGAGGTTGGATTTTGAAAAATACATTGTTGTGCATACAGGTTGCACTGGGCCACAATTGACGCCAACATGTCCTCCGTAAAAATTAAATTAAAAAAATCGATGGGGCTAAAATTCTCCGTGTCCACCTGGACTCCTGGCTGGGCGGTGAAAGGGGGAACATTGGCCTCTCCTGAATTAGGAGGAAGCCACAAGGGGTTCTGAAGGGCATAGGGAAGGCCAGCATGGCTCCTAACCCTTTGGGGCTGAGATGACACCCCACTGGTACTTGGCCTTTCTTGCTGGGGCACTGCGGTGCTGGTGGACGGCATTGCGGTGCTGGTGGACGGCACTGCGGTGCTGGTGGACGGCACTGCCTCACTAGAACGCCTTCGCTTGATGGGCCGGATATCTTCCTCCTCGGATTCATCAGTCAGTGTTTCACTGCTGAGGACTGGCTCATAAGTTACGTCGGCTTCAGAATCCGAATCCGAAAAGGAATCGGAAGAGGAGAGCTCCCCGTTGCTCTCGTCGGCCGCGGAAATAATTTGGTACGCCTCCTCAGCGGAAAAGACGCGTTTAGCCATTGTAGCACTGATGGGCACTGATGAGGTGGCACAGATGGGCGTTTTTGAGGTGGCACAGATGGGCGCTTTTGAGGTGGCACAAATGGACACTGATGGGTCGGCACAGATGTGCACTGATTTATTGCACAGATGTGCAGATTTGTTGCACGGATGTGCACTGATGAGGCGGCAGATGGGCACTGCTGAGGCGGCAGATGGGCACTGCTGAGGCGGCACAGATGGGCACTGCTGAGGCGGCACAGATGGGCACTGCTGAGGCGGCACAGATGGGCACTGCTGAGGCGGCAGATGGGCACTGATGGGTCGGCACAGATGTGCACTGATTTATTGCACGGATGTGCACTGATTTATTGCACGGATGTGCACTGCTGAGGTGGCAGATGGGCACTGCTGAGGCGGCAGATGGGCACTGCTGAGGCGGCAGATGGGCACTGCTGAGGCGGCAGAGATGGGCACTGCTGAGTCGGCACAGATGGGCACTGCTGAGTCGGCAGATGGGCACTGATAGGTCGGCACAGATGTGCACTGATTTATTGCACGGATGTGCACTGATAAGGCAGCAGATGGGCACAGATGGGCACTGCTTAGGCGGCACAGATGGGCACTGCTTAGGCGGCACAGATGGGCACTGCTTAGGCGGCACAGATGGGCACTGCTTAGGCGGCACAGATGGGCACTGCTGAGGCACAGATGGGCACCGATTGGTACAGATGGGCACCGATTGGCACTGGCTGGCACTGGCTGGCACTGGTGGGCACTGGCGGGCACTGGCGGGCACTGGCGGGCACTGGCGGGGCACTGGCGGGCACTGGCGGTGCACAGATGGAGCACTGGCGGTGCACAGGTGGGCACAGGTGGGCACAGGTGGGCACAGGCAGGCACAGGCGGGCACAGGCGGGCACAGGTGGGCACAGGTGGGCACTGGCAGGGTAGATCTGGGCACTGGCAGGGCACTGGCAGGGTAGATCTGGGCACTGGCAGGGCACTGGCAGGGTAGATCTGGGCACAGGTGGGGTTTTTATCTGTTTACTGACAATTTTACACTCACAAGGCACATTCGGTCTCCTCACACGCTATCGCTGTGTGAGGAGACACGTTTGGCAATGGGTGATGATCTCATTTGTTTACATTTGAGATCATCACCCATTGGAGGAGGCGATCGCGCTGTAAACGGCCGCTGTGATTGGCCGTTTACAGCGATCTGTGATTGGCTGTGTCCAGCGGACACGGCCAACACAGATTTTCCCCGATGCGCGCTCCCGGGAGCGCGCGGGGAACTCTTAAAGGGGACGACGTCAATAGACGTAGTCCTGAAAATTGAGATCCGCGCTATACACGTCATTTTACTATAGCGCGGATCTCAAGTGGTTAAAATATGGACACTTACCTGTCCAGATTGCCCGTGATGTCGGCACCCGAAGCCGATCTGTTTCTCAGCTCTCAGGTGCTGCCGCTGCCATCTTTGGTAAGGCAATCACCTTGTGGCTTCACTTCCCAGTTCCCTACTGCGCATGTGCAAGTCGTGTTGCGTGATCTGGATGGTCCCTGCTGTCTCTGGGACCCGTGTGTTTCTCAGCAGATAGCGGTGGGGGGGGGGAAGGATATTATACAAGTATCTGCACCCCCTCCCCCCTGAAAGGTGCCAAATGTGACATCGGAGGGGGAGAAGGTTCCGAAAAGTGGAGGCTCCATTTTTGTGTGAACCTCCGCTTTAATAGTAGACCATGACAAAATCATCAAAGGTCTAAATTTGGCATCTTATTCACAAAAAAATAAAGCAGGGAAAAGAATGGCCTCACGCTGAGGCCTTTTTGGTGCCTTCTCTCCTTCTAGCATTGGATGTGGAGAAGGCATTCAACAGGGTCATTGGGAATACCTGAGACAGGTCTTAACTAAGTTTAGACTATCTGGGACAATACACTCAGCTATCATGACTTTATATTATAATCCTTTAGCAAGAGTATGTAGATAGCTGGATGTAGATGGTACCTTGTCTGGACCATTCAACCTTTCTAATGCCTCGTACGCACAGTCGGAAATTACAACGGAAAGGGTCAGATCGGATTATATTGTCGGAAAATCCGATCATGTGTGGGCTCTATCGGACTTTTTCCGTCGGAAATTCAGACAGAAAAAATTTGAGAACAGGATCTCTAATTTTACTACAAAAATAATCAAATCTGACTTTTTATGATCGTTTGTAGAGAATTCCGATTGGACAAAGTGCCACGCATGCTCAGATCAAATTACGAGACCAAAGCTATTGGCTAGTAGCCTCAACATAGTCCCATCGTAACGAATGAACGTCATCACGTTCCGAACAATCAGATTTTCCGACAACTTTGTCCGGCCGTGTGTATACAACACCAGTTTAGGACAAAATCCGTTGGAAAAAAACCATCAGAACTGATCCACTCATTCAGGGATTGCAAGTTGGGCAATGTGAGCATAAAATAGGGCTTTTTGCCGACAACATCATTCTGTCACTATCAAATCCTTCCATTTCCCTAAATAGAACCTAAATAGAGAAACTTTCCCTACTCATGGGGGGTAAGTCAATAACATATTTAGGAATTCAACTTCCCTTTCCAGTTAGCTCACTTTATTAATCTAACTTCCTTTACTTATTAACTAATATTTCTGAAAACTGAAACGTTTGGAAAAAATGCAACTCTCATGGGTGGGAAGAGCAACTGCCTTTAAAATGCAAATACTCCCAAAGATACTGTACATGTTCAGGACTCTTCCAATCTGCATCCCCAGTTCTTTTTTTCCTAAATGCAATTCTATTTTACGCAAATACATTTGGCAAATCAAAAATCACAGAATTGCCCTCACCTCCATGCAATTTGTGGAATAGGTTTACCAGAACTTCTGGGTTACTCCAATGTGTCCATACTGGACCAACTTAAATATTGGATCAAACCAGCAGAGGACAAACTATGGGTTAACAAACCTTATTAAAACAACAGGACTTCCTGGCCCTACTAATAGCGTCTCTCATGCTCCCCCACGTAAACACTAATATGCTTCCACCCCACAATGATAGCTACTATAAAAGCCTGGCATACCCTACCCTCCTGCTCAGCCTTACATTTATGTTATTTTTCCTAAGAATAATTTTGCAGTAAAAGCTCTTGGCACCAATTACACTGGTCAGGGCTGGCAACACATGTGCAAAATATGCTTGGCTGCCTGGGGAAGTTGTTATGAAACATGCATGAGCACAGACGTGCATGATGACCATAGTAGACACCCTGTGTAGCATTTATGTAGAGGCTACCTTGATTTGCTGTTTACTTGCACGTTAGAGAGAGATAAGAGAGATATGATTTATTGTCATTGTAGAAAACAAATTCACATTTCTACTCCATGCATTATTCATACATCATAATGCCAACCATAAAAAATATTAGGAGTGACACAAAGATATGTACTCTGCAAACTGAGCAAGCAGCAAAGCTATCCTATGGTAAAAGATGTAGTGATTGATTCTTCCTTCTGCTATCTTGCCCTGTTACTGATATTCAGCTTAGTGACACTGTCCTACATACGATTTTGTAGCACAGGTGAACAACTAAAAGATTTAAATCCTAGTTATACATCTTCTCCAGGCTTCTACGTATTTAATACATTAGCAATAAATTTATAGCAAATTATAATCCCACACTTGCATGGCCTTGCGCATGTACGTTAGCTGCCTGGAGCAAAAATAGTACTGCACAATAATGACCCTCAAAATAATATGTGCTAGAATTTCATAAGCACTAAAAGTCAAAGTGACCACTAAGACAGCTCACAATATATATATTTTAGGCTGTAATGGAATCTCTGAGAGATCTTATTACAACACTGATACTTGTGGAGTTTGACACTCCAAACCTTATTTAACTAAATATACAAGGTTTTTTTGTTTTTTTTTTTACTAAGGGCAAATCCACTTTGCACTACAAGTGCACTGCAAGTGCAGTTGCTGTAGATCTGAGGGGGACATGCAAGGAAAATAAAAAACTGAATTTGTGCTTGCACATGATTGGATGATATAATTTAGCAGAGCTTCCCCTCATTTCGATCTTCCCCTCAGATCTACAGTGACTGCACTTTCAAGTACACTTCCAAGTGCACTTGCAGTGCACTTGTAGTGCAAAGTGGATTTGCCTTTAGAAAATCAATCCCATAGTAATTCATGTTATATAAAATCTAGCATTATAAGGTATATCATATGTTAAATGTGACTGCACAGTGCACAATGGAGACAAGTTAAATAAATCTGTACATGTTTGGCCTTTTGTATTCCCATAGAATCATAAAAAAATTGCAATGTCAATTCTAACTTTCCAGTGCTTTTACTAAAAGTTAAACTAGAGGCATGTACAAAAAACACAAATTAATGCAAATCTGAAATCATTAATACATTATTAACCACTTGTCTACTGGGCACTTCCACTACTTTCCTGCCCAGACCAATTTTCAGCTTTCAGCGCTACCACACTTTGAATGACAATTGCGTGGTCATGCAACACTGTACTCATATGACATTGTATAATTTTTTTCACACAAAAGCTTTCTTTTGGTAGTATTTAATCACCACTGGGTTTGCTAAACAAATAAAAAAAGACTTAAAATTTTGAAAAATAAAAACATTTTTCATAGTTTGTTATACAATTTTGCAAACAGCTAATTTTTCTCTGAGGCTTCACTGATGGGCAGTGATAGGTGGAACTGATGGGTACTAATGAAGTGGCACTGGTGGGCAATGATGAGGAGGCACTGATGAGGGTGCACTAATAGGTGGCGCTGATGGGCACTGATAGGTGGCACTGATGAGCACTGAAATGCACTCAGAGGTGGCACTGATAGGCATGACTGATAGGTGGCACTGATGGGCACTGATAGGCTGCACTGAAGAGGCAGCACTGATGGGTGGCACTGATTGGTGGAATTGATTAGCACTGATGAGGGGGCACTGATGAGGCTGCACTGATAGGTGGCACTGACGGGCACTGGTTGATGGCAAGATGGGCACTGATGGGCAACACTGAAGGGCACTGAGAGGTGTCACTGATAGGCAGCACTGATAGGTGGCACTGATAGGCAGAACTAACAGGTGACACTGATGAGGAGGCACTGATGGGCACTGAATGGCAGCACTGGTGGGCACTAATTGGCAGCACTATTGGGCACTGGTGGGACTGCACTGATAACCCGGACACTGAGCGCCTGGCTGTGGCTTCAGAAGATTAAAGGGAGGGAGAGGGTAGAGGTGATCTTCCTTCCAGTGCTGCAGAGCCTCGGGAGGAAGTGGGAGCCGGAGGCCTCTAAAAAGAGGGTATCCACTCCCCCCTCAAAAAAAATAAAAAATACATGCCACATGTGGCATGTCAGGGGGTCACCTGCAGCAGAAGTTTCCTATTTGGGTGGAACTCTGCTTTAAGAAAAAACAGACCATTTTCCAGTTACAAAAATACATGTACAGACTGCTACACACAAGATTTGGAATACAGCATATTAAAAAAAAAAATACATATATATATATATATTATATATATATATATATATATATATATATATATATATATATATATATATATATATATATATATATATATATATATATATATTATTTTTATTTTATTTATTTATTTATTTATTTATTTATTTTTAAGTGTCAAATTATAATTGGTATTTGTTTGGAAAATTAAGTCAAATTTCTAAATGATAGCTATTAGCTGGAGACGTCCTAAAGCACGCGCAAGCATTGATTTTAAGGGCACATTCACACACACAAGAACAAGGCAATCTGCTTCATGTCATATGGATTCAGTTCACGTTATCACACTGAAAAAAGTAGGACCTGTTGCATTTTTGCTTTCTGATGTGGTGTACGAAGTAAACATGCTCCATCACATGTGAATTGCATACAAGTAAAAAAAAAAAAGCTACTGTAGCTTTGCAATGTGTTTTGACAATGCATTTCAGTTCATGACACGGTGGTTCAAATGAGCCCTAAAGGAAAAATATAGCATTCTAAAGAGTTGACATTAAATAGTCTGATTATCTTCTGCCAAATAGTAATTATATTTTTTTTAGAAAAATGTATGCCTTGAACCGCCCAGCTGGTATGGGTCTGGTATAAACTTTATATCTTCAACAGCAGCCTTTCTCAACCTTTTTCACCCAGAGGAACCCTTAAAATAATTTTGAAGTCTTGGAATTTTGATGCTCTCCTTATAGACAGCTGAAAGAGATAATTGGCATCATGCTGCTGGGCTTTACAAAATTGTACTATCCCTGGATCTATACAGGCACCATAAAATGGAAGGCCAATCAAGCACAACCCAACAAACCCCTTGTAACCTCTGTAGGAACCCTAGGCTTCCACAGAATCCTAGTTATGAAAGGCTGCTCAAGAGTGTGCTCTCACAAGAGATGGCACCTTGTTTAAGATAAAGATGAGAAGGCATGTAGGGTGTTATTCACTGTAAGACACCTCTACAAAGGCCCTGCCTCCACAATTCAGAGTAATCAAGGCTCCAGTGTATGTAAATACTGCACTTCACTCATACAGGCCAGGCAATTCAAACTAGGCTTTGTTCTACAAACAGCTACAGCATTACATTCAAAATTTGTCAAAAGTTTGGCTAACTAATTTCAGAAAACTGTAGTTGTCCTTTAAATGTGAATATAGGAAAGGTAAATTTGGAAACCTTTATACAGTGTAATTAAACTATTGCCATATATAGATAGTAGGGATGAATTCATTGAAGTGTTTCTTTTTCTTCGGGGGGGGGGGGGCGGTGGGTGTATGATTAGCCTAAAAAGGATCTTAAGGGTTAGGTAAGTTCCTCTTATATACCCTGGACTGTCTCTTGTGCCAAAACATCATCCCCTTTGTTATTATCTTTTTTGTTCACAGAAATAAAATAAAATAAAAAACATTTAAAGCAACAGTACAGACATAATGGTCAAATACATAATAAAAGGAAATAAATAAAACACACACACACAAATAGAACACTAAATTAAATAAACTGAAATACTCTAAATGTACCCCCCCCCCCCCACAAAGAAAACAAAAAAAATTACTATAAAATATTTATAAAAGATAGATAGATAGATAGATAGATAGATAGATAGATAGATAGATAGATAGATAGATAGATAGGTAGATAGATAGATCATTGTTGGTTTCCCATGAGGCATGAACTCGTCTTTCCTGTAACATGCTTCACATGAATACAAAATTATGTTATTGTTTGTTTCTTGTCCTTTGGAGAATTCTGTGGTCTTTGGGACAAGTGAAAGTTAAACAAAGCTTCCATTATAATAAGTACTTAAAGCAGCTTTCATTTAACAGTCTTTTTTGTTGTTAACTCCTTTCCATTCTGGACATTTCCTGTACTGGATGAAGGTTTTGCTTCCACATGAATTGTCTTCTTTCTTCCTAGAGAATGATGTTTGGGGGAATTCTAACCAGTCAGCCTGACTCAGTCCTGCAATGATTACAGCTGGTAAATGTGAAAGTAAAGCACAAGGTCTAAAGGTAGAATCATTCATGTAGGCTAGGAATATTTTCACAATATTTCTGAAACTTTATTCCAAGATTTAGGGAGATGGTTGCAAGGCCAAAGCATGTGTAAAATGGTGCAAGTATGGCCACTATTTCTCCAGCAAGCTTTTGATTGAGCGTTACCAAATTTATAGAACCTAGAGCTAGGGAATTTGTTCTTTATTACAGGTACTTATATAGCGCTGTCAATTTACGCAGCGCTTCACATTTATATTGCACATCAGTCTCTGCCATCATGAAGCTTACAGTTTGTGCTCCCTAAATCACATTCATATTTACACAAAGTAGGGTCAATTTAGACAGGAGCCAAATGACCCACCAGCATGTTTTTCACATGTGGGAGGAAACCAGAATACCTGAAGGAAACCCATGCAGGCACAGGGAGAACATGGAAACTCCAGGCAGGTAGTGCCGTGGTTGGGATTTGAACTGATGACCCTAGTGCTGCTATGCAGAAGTGCTAACTACTTAGCCACTGTGCTGCTCTTTAGGTGCCATCTCATGGTGATTTTTTTGGGTGGGTTCCCATAAAGTGGAATAGCATGCAGCTTTGTAGATTGAGCAACAGTCCATTCACTCTGTCCTCAGGCGTGGGCAAGCGGTTGATCACAACCTATCTGCCGATTGCAGGCAGCTGACAGGTAGATCGCAAACATGGCCCTACTTAGGGGGCAAATTAAACTACTGTATAGGGGCAGAGGACATTACTGTGGGAGGGGGGGGCAGAGTACATTACTGTGGATAAGATGATGTGAAGGGGGCAAAGGACACTGCTTCGGGTGGGCAAGAGGACACTACAGTAAAGGGGGGGTAATGTGAAGGGGATTTGGGACAGTGCAAGGGGGGCACAGGGCACTGCTATTGGGGCAGAGGACACTGCCATAGTAGGGGGGTCATGTGAAGGAAAACAAAGGGCACAGCTTTGGAGAAGGCAGAGGACACTACTACTGTTGGGCGGGTGATGTGAAAGGGGCAGATGACACTGCTATGGGGGGCAAAGGACACTACTGTATGGGGGGCAGAGGACATTACTGTGGGGGGGGGGGGCAAAGTACATTACTATGGAGAGGATAATGTGAAAAGGAACAGAGGACACTATTGTTGATGTGAAGGGGGGCATATTATACTACTGTGAGGGGAGTGATATGAAGGGGGTAGAGGACACTACTGTCACATAATATGTGTTCTTTATTCAGTTTGATATATATATCTTTTTTTAAGGGGGGAGAGTAGTCCAGTATCCAGTCCAGAAGTGCTCCAGGAGTAGCTCCTTGAAGCTCATCAATCCATTCCCTCACAGGAAAGACAAGTCTGCAGAGGCTCCATGCATTTACCACTTATCTGACCACCTACTTGGCACACCACCCCAGAGATTGGCCATTGGAATTTCCCACTCTAAGCTCTGGAAGGTTCCACACTGAGGCAGGGAAACAACCAATTCCACAGCCTGTGGAACTATAAACAGAGCCAGGCAATTATACAGCAAACTAAATTTGCCTAGCATCCTTGGGGGGTGCAGGACAGCATAATGACCAAGAAATAAGCATTTAATGGAAGGGCATCAGATATGGAAACCCCATCTTACTTCATGTTACACTAACAATCGGCTTAAGCCTTTAAAGGCTCTTTTACACTAGCTGCATGCTAAAGCAATCCATTTAGTATGCAGGCTGGTTTCCATTTTGCTGGACAATGAGGGGGGGCGATGATACAGTGTTTCAGCACAACTGATTATATATTTTTTGAATGAACTTTATTCAGGATGTTAAATGATACACCGCAGTGACATCTGATGCACAGAATGTCTACGTGTTTCTGTACCACATATCTCCCCAACATTGTGGTATGAAGGGGGTTTTCTATGTGGGCTTGTGGTGAATGGTATTGATCAGGTCCAGAAAAATGCCAGTCATCACACATAATATGAAGGGCCCTCAAACCTATCCTGCCTTGATTGACCCAACAGTAGCCTCATTAACTGATAGCTTTATTTCACCTTTGCTTCCAAACTCTGACAGCTAATATGAAAATAGAAGTTAACAACTTGTCCTTTCCTGTCTAACAGTGTTCAGCTTCTATCTGTATCTTCCTTCTAGAGACTTCTAGACGATGACAGAAAAGTCTCACCTATTCTGAAACTTTCTATATAAAGTGAGCACATGTCACTGGATATCAGTCATTTGAAATGTTAAGTTGGAAATGGAAATCAGTACCATCTGCAAGTTGCTGTTTTGTAAAAAAAGAGGTTTACATTTTGGTAAATGTCATTTTAAGATTTGCTAAGATATTTTGTCTTGAAATACATGTTTAGCAGCAAAGTATATGGGAAATACCATTTGGTCCTGTTTCTTATTAGCTGGATTTAGTCAAGCATATTTTGCATGTTTGGCAACATTTGTACGTTTTATTGGAAAAGTCTGCCAAAATCTCAGAGAAGCTGAAAATCCAGTACTTAAAGCACCACATTAAAATCAGCATTATGAAGTAAGCTCCATAGTGACACCCAGAACATATAATATACTATATATATTATTAAAAATCTGTGACTCGTTGTTGGTACCTTAATTTCTTCTTTACGGAGGATGAAAAAATACAAAAAACACTCCCAGGAGACTTCTTATGCTGCGTACACACAAACAAACTTTCCGGCAGAAAAGGTCCGGCGGAATCATTCCGTCGGATATTACGATCGTGTGTGGGCTTCATTTGACTTTTGTTCTTCAAAAATTCCAACGGACCTAGAAATAGAACATGTTTCAAATCTGTCTGAAGGAATCAATTTCTATCAGGAAAACCATTCCTCTGTATGCTAGTCCGACGGACCAAATACGACGCAAGGGCAGCTATTGGCTACTGGCTATTGAACTTCCTTTTCTAGTCCCGTCGTACGTCATCACGTTCAAAACGAATGGACTTTGGTCCGTTCGTGTGTGGGCAAGTCCCTTCGTTCGGAAGTCCGTTGTAACTCGGCCGAAAGTCAGTCGGAACTTCGTTGAGAAGACTGTCGGACCTTTTCTGCCGGAAAGTCCGGTCATGTGTACGCGGCATTAGGGTTACCATTACTCTCAGAGTCATGTGTTTCAATCATTAGTGCCCATTTTTACACTGCTTGAACAGCTCTCCACATGTGTCAGTCACTGGGCTATCATCCTGCTATTCTTGTCCTCTGGAATGATATGTGATAGACATGAATAGGAGATGACAAACAAAACGATATTGCTCACTCTTGAGAAAAATACACCCCACAGAGGACAATACTGAAGTGCTTTAGGATCAGAAAACATGCAGCATGTTCATTCTGGCTTTGCCTCTCATACGTTCTTGAGTTGAATACATAATAGGCTGGTTTTAAACAAAAATATACTGTTTTTTGCATGGGTAACATATGCAGTGACCCCTATAACCAAAGTGGACACCTACTTGACCCATGTTTAACATATTTTTTTTTTTTTAGATCTGACAGACCAAAATCCAACTATGTGTGGCAGTTCAATGTCTTGCAGTTTCACCTGAAAGCAAATGTAACAACTTTGCTTATACTCCCCTATGGCCAAATCTGTGCTATCAGAAAATCCAGAGCAGAACAACATTTTGTAAAGTAATTATTACAAACAATGACAATGCGGTAACTCTACAACCAAGCACCATATTGGCTGTTTGATATTTGAATAAAAATAGCTAAGGTACTCCTAGGTTGTCCATAGACTTCAATAGTGATAATAGGTAATTTTCCAAGCACCACAGCCTGGGGCAAAAGAACTGCTGTCAGACTGCTCAACAGTTTTTTCCCCAGGCTGTGAGAGCCCTCAACTCCAATCTTCTTTGAAACCTCTTCTACAACCTATATACGTGACCAGGAACGTCTCACTTCCCTTCCTTTTTACTTTTGAATATGCACTAGACACTTTTACAAACACTTGCTGCTACAAAGACTCCTAGAAATACACAGTATATGTACAGTTACATTGTTCCCAGATGTGTATAGGTTTATCTTTTTTTTTTAAGTTCTTCGCTGTTTTATCCTTTGTATATTTATAATTATGTTTAATTAGTATGCAGCACCATTTGCCCTGTGAGATACAACATTTCATTATACCGTATGTCCTCACGTGTAGTTGAATAACAATAAAACTTGACTTGACTTGATTAACTTGTAAGGTCAGCTCTGCCACCACAATCCGAGTTTTAAGACTTATTGCACAAAGATAGTGATTACATTGAAGCACCAGGCAGCACAGACTTATGGGTGCACCTCCTTTACTATAAGGTGCAGACATGGCCCTGTCAGCCACAGTCTAACCATAAAGCAAAAAGCTGCAGTTACGAAACGACATCAGGTGTAAAATACTTAGTCCCCCTCAGGGCACTATGGTCCCACCACATTCTACGTATCTACCAGTGCCAGGCCATGGTCATCTAGCTCCCAGGGCAAAGATGGACACATCACAAGTTGAGACAGGAAGAGCAGCCTGCTTTCACTGCCAAGCTTAGACGCAGGTGGTTTCTCAGTGTCTGCCCACTCTCTTCTGCCGACAGTAGGCTGCTATTGGAGGTATGAGAGAGCAGTGTCCTCCACCCAACAGCTATTGAGGCCTTGCTAATTCTGACAGGTTTAATACTGCAACCAGTCCTTTAAGGTTGGTGCCAGAGAACGGATCAACCAAGGCTCCCAGTGCCTTCTCCTATCCACATATCCACACTGCACCTGGGGCACATGTCCCTCCTGCCCCTCCACCTCCGCTCCACTTTTGTCCCAGGCCTGGTTTCCACTGTGTTCTGTATTGACTTCATGGCCAGCAGAAGAAACTGCAGTGCTCAGAGTGGGGACCAGGTGTGCAACACATATGAAAATGTAGAATACCTCAGCATCTGTAGATCTTCTTGG